>NC_036255.1:11749632-11868118 GCF_002742605.1 Olea europaea var. sylvestris | reverse complement strand
TAGCCAAATTCCTTCGTTTAGGCCTCTGAATAATTAATTTCCTTATTAGTTATGTCAGGTCGAAGAAGCGATTGACAAAAAATTAACAAATAAAAACTGTACTAGGAGCAATTTTGTTATTTGTCACGACGACGTCGGAATGGGTCGAAATTTAGCAGGTTGATTTGAAACGGCCTGAGAAATTGGACTCGGGGCACAGACCTGGGATCACGGGATTTTAGCCAAATTCCTACGTTTAGACATCCGAATAATTAATTTCCTTATTAATTATGTCAGGTTGAAGAAGTGTTGGACAGAAAATTAACAAAGAAAAACCGCACCAGGGGCAATTTCATCATTTGTCGCGATGGTATCGGAATGAGCCGAAATTTGGCAGGTTGATTGGAAACGGCCCGAGAAATTAGACTCGGACCACAGTCCCGGGATCACGAGATTTTAGCCAAATTCCTTCGTTTAGACCTCCAAATAATTAATTTCCTTATTAATTATGTCAGGTTGAAGAAGTGTTGGACAGAAAATTAACAATGCAAAACCGCAACCGGGGCAATTTTATCATTTGTTGCGACGGTGTCTGAAGGGGTCGTAATTTGGCAGGTTGATTGGAAACGGACTGAGAAATTGGACTCGGGGCACAGACCCGGTATCACGGGATTTTAGCCAAATTCCTTCGTTTAGGCCTCCGAATAATTATATTCCTTATTAATTATGTCAGGTTGAAGAAGTGTTGGACAGAAAATTAACAAAGAAAAACCCAATAGGGGCAATTTTGTCATTTATTGCGACGGTCTTTGAATGGGCCGAAATTTGGCAGGTTGATTGGAAACGGCTCGAGAAATTGGAGTCGGGGCACAAACCTGGGATCATGGGATTTTAGCCAAATTCCTTCGTTTAGGCCTCCGAATAATTAATTTCCTTATTAATTATGTCAGTTTGAAGAAGTGTTGGACAGAAAATTGACAAAGAAAAACCCCACCAGGGGCAGTTTTGTCATTTGTCGCGACGGTGTTGGAATGGGCCAAAATTTGGCAGGTTGATTGGAAATGGCCCGAGAAATTGGACTTGGGGCACAGACCCGGGATCATGGGATTTTTGCCAAATTCCTTCGTTTAGGCCTCCGAATAATTAATTTCCTTATTAATTACGTCAGGTTGAAGAAGTGTTGGACTGAAAATTAACAACGCAAAACTGCACTTGGGGCAATTTTGTCATTTGTCGCGACGGTGTCTTAATGGGCCAAAATTTGGCAGGATGATTGGTAACGGCCCGAGAAATTGGACTCGGGACACTGATCCGGGATCACGGGATTGTAGCCAAATTCCTTCGTTTAGGCCTCTGAATAATTAATTTCCTTATTAATTTTGTCAGGTTGAAGATGTGTTGGACAGAAAATTAACAACACAAAACCGCACCAGGGGCAATTTTATCATTTTTCGCGACGGTGTCGAAATGGATGGAAATTTAGCAGGCTTATTGGAAACGGCCCGAGAAATTGATTATGTCAAGTTGAAGAAGTGTTGGTCAGAAAATTAACGAAGAAAAATCGCACCAGGGGCAATTTTGTCATTTGTCGCGACAGTGTCGGAATGGGCCAAAATTTGGCAGGTTGATTGGAAATGGCCTGAGAAATTAGACTCGAGGCACAGACCCAGGATCACGGGATTTTAGCAAAATTCATTCGTTTAGGCCTCCAAATAATTAATTTCCTTATTAATTATGTTAGGTTGAAGAAGTATTGGATAGGAAATTAACAAAGAAAAACTGCACCAGAGGCAATTTTGTCATTTGTCGCGACGGTGTCGGAATGGGCCGAAATTTGGCAAGTTGATTAGAAACGGCCCGAAAAATTTGACTCGGGGCACAGAACGGGATCACGGGATTTTAGCCAAATTCCTTCGTTTAGGCTTCTGAATAATTAATTTCTTTATTAATTATGTCAGGTTGAAGAAGTGTTGGACAGAAAATTAACAAAGAAAAACCCCACCAGGGGCAATTTTGTCATTTGTCGCAACAGTGTCGAAATGGGCCGAAATTTGGTAGGTTGATTGGGAACGGCCCGAGAAATTGTAGTCGGGGCACGAACCCGGGATCACGGGATTTTAGCCAAATTCCTTCGGTTAGACCTCCGTACACCGCACATCCCAGTGGTACGAAAATGTATCGTGATCTTCGAGATACATTTGGTGGAGAAATATGAAAAAAAAAGTCTAGGGCTGTACGTGCAAAAGTGCATGGTATGTCAACAGGTTAAGCCAGAACACCAAAAACCAGCTGGATTGTTAAATCCACTAGATATACCTAAATGGGAATGGGAAAATATCACGATAGACTTTGTGGTTGGATTCCCGAAGTCAGCAAGAGAAAATAATGCTATATGGGTAGTAGTGGATCGACTGACGAAGTCAGCTCATTTTCTTCCAGTGAAAATGACATTCAGTTTAGACAAATTGACACAGTTGTACATTAAAGAGGTTGTGAGATTACACGGTATACCTGTATCCATTGTGTCTGACAGAGACCCAAGGTTCACGTCCAAATTTTGGAAAAGTCTACAAGGAGCTATGGGAACGAAGCTGAACTTTAGTACGGCATATCACCCTCAGTCCGATGGTCAGTCTGAAAGGACCATCCAAACTTTGGAAGACATGCTGAGAACATGTGTTTTGGATCTAGGAGGTAATTGGGAGTCATACATACCTCTAGTAGAGTTCGCTTATAATAACAGTTTCCAAGTAACTATTGGAATGGCACCATACGAAGCTCTCTATGGTAGAAGATGTAGATCCCCTGTTCAATGGGATGAAGTCGGAGAGAAGAGAGTTTTAGGACCAGAAATAGTTGAAAGGACGATCGAGGTAATCGATAAGATCCGTGCAAGAATAAAGGCAGCACAGGATCGACAAAAAAGCTATGCAGATACAAGGAGGAAGGATTTAGAATTCCAAGTTGGGGATAAAGTGTTTCTGAAAGTAGCACCGATGAAAGGTGTACTTAGATTTGGAAAGAAAGGCAAGCTATGACCCCGATATATCGGACCTTTTGAGATACTTGATAGAGTCGGAAATGTGGCTTACCGACTAGCTTTGCCACCTGAATTATCGTCAGTACACAATGTGTTCCATATATCGATGATAAAGAAGTATGTACATGATCCTAATAATGTAGTGAGTTATCAAGTCTTGGAGGTACAGAAAGACTTGTCGTACGAGGAACTACCGATTAAGATATTGGATCGAAAAGTGCACAAACTAAGGAATAAAGAGATTCAGCTGGTTAAGATACAGTGGAATCATCGCGGCGTAGAAGAAGCCACTTGGGAAAAAGAAGAAGAAGCCAAAGACAAATATCCAACACTATTCGCCCAATCAGAAGGTAAATTTCGAGGACGAAATCTTAATTAAGGTGTGGGGGATGTAGAACCCCAAATAATTCTAGACACCTTAGTGGCAGTAAGACATGAATATTGGATGACTAAAGTATACTTCAAATTTTTAGTCTCATTTGAGACCCATTTTCGACATAGGAAACATTCGATTTGGAAAATGATATATAAAAACAAGTTGTAGCTCTTTGAGTTAGCTTTCCAACGCACTTTGAACTACCTCAGTCAGATATCAGGAGAAAAAGTTATGATAGAAACATTGAAGGCTGTTCAGTGTCAACCGGACTACAACCGATCGATCGATACTGCCTGAAATGAAAATTCTCGTTTTTCTGTAGAATTTAAATATTTATTTTCATCAATTATTTTCTCCAAGGGCCTACCCACGTTTTTTGCAATAAAAACCCCACTAAATTGAAGCATTTAACCTCAAACTTAAATGGCACCCATGTTGCTCTCTTAAATGAAGTTTGACCCTTCATTTGCTTTAAGTTATGGGATATTTACCTATAAATAGAGACCTCATTTCACTCATTTTTTCTCACACCAAAAGCAAGAGCTTTTACATACTAAAGAAAGAGTTTCCAAGAGAGAAAAAGAGAGGGAGGAAAACTATTTTTCCTAGAAGTTTTAAGAAGTGTTTTCAAGCATCAATTCTCAACGGTTTTCAAACATCCAAGGAGTGCATTTCTTTCAACGTCCAAGTTTCATTGATGTTTTCAATCCAAGTTTTCAAAGTTTCGAAAGCATCAATCAAGGTAGGTAGAGGTGCAATGTGTTTAATCGTATTAAGTTATAAGTTTCGATTCATGTTAATGTTTGTATGTCAGATGGTACTCCGGTACGGCATATCCCTCTATGTTAATGGTTGTATGTCAAATGGTACTCCGGTACGGCATACCCCTCTACGTTGAAGAAATGTTCGTATGTCAAATGGTGCCCTCGGGTACGGCATACCCCTTCATGTCAAATGGTGCCTCCGGGTACGGCATGTATGAAAAGTTATAAAGTTAATGTTTTGAAATGTATAGCTTGATCACGAATGCACCTTTGACACCTATTGAGTTTTTCAACTCACGGGTTTAATCCAATCTCTACAGATTGAAGGAATTCTACCTCGGGCGTAGATGGAGGAGAAGATGGAGAGTGATGCAACGAGCCCATGGAAATCCGTTGAATAAGTAATTTGGATTTATTTTTATGAAATGTTTTCCAATGTTATTTCTTTAAAGTTTTGAATAACGCAGAATGCGAGAACAAGTTACGTTTTCTTCAAATAAATTACATTTCGTTGTTTTGAAAAATGATTCAGTGTTTTTGTTCAAAGTATTTGAAGTATTGTTATTTAAATTATTATCCGAAGACGTAAGCTTCCACTAAAATGTATAAACTTGCTACTAAACCACCGGTTAAACTTCCAGTCCACTAGGGGTCTGGGCGTTAAAAAATTAAAAACCCAAAACCGCACCAGGGGCAACTTTGTCATTTGTCAGGACGATGTCGAAATGGGCTAAAATTTGGCAGGTTGATTGGAAACGACCCGAGAAATTGGACTCGGGGCGCAGACCCAGGATCACGGGATTTTAGTTAAATTCCTTCGTTTAGGCCTCCGAATAATTAATTTCCTCATTAATTATGTCAGGTTGAAAAAGTGTTGGATAGAAAGTTAACAAAGAAAAATCGCACCAAGGGATATTTTGTCATTTGTCGCGACGCTATCGGATTGGGCTGAAATTTGGCAGGTTGATTGGAAACGGGCCGAGAAATTGGACTCGGGGTAGAGACCCAGGATCATGGGATTTTAGCCAAATTCCTTCGTTTCGGCCTCTGAATAAATAATTTCCTCATTAATTATGTCAGGTTGAAGAAGTGTTGGACAGAAAATTAACAAAGAAAAATCCCACCAGGGGCGATTTTGTCATTTGTCGTGACGGTATCGGAATGGGCCAAAAATTAGCAGGTTGATTGGAAAATGCCCAAGAAATTGGACTCGGGGCATAGACCCGGCATCACGGGATATAGCCAAATTCCTTCATTTAGGCCTCCGAATAATTAATTTCCTTATTAATTATGTCAGGTTGAAGAAGTGTTGGACAGAAAATTAACAACGCAAAACCGCACCAGGGGCAATTTTATCATTTGTCGCGACGTGTCGGAATAGGCCGAAATTGGCAGGTTGATTGGAAACGGCCCGAGAAATTGAGCTCGGGGCACAGACCCGGGATCACGGGTTTTTAGCCAAATTCCTTCGTTTAGGCCTCTGAATAATTAATTTCCTTATTAATTATGTCAAGTTGAAGAAGTGTTGGATAGAAAATTAACAAAGAAAAATCGCACCAGGGGCAATTTTATCATTTGTAATGACGGTGTCGGAATGGGCCGAAATTTGGCAGGTTGATTGGAAAGGGCCCGAAAAATTGGACTCGAGGCACAGACCCGGGATCACGGGATTTTAGCCAAATTCCTTCGTTTAGGCCTCTGAATAATTAATTTCCTTATTAATTATGTCAGGTTGAAGAAGTGTTGGACAGGAAATTAACAAAGAAAAACTGCACCAGTGGCAATTTAGCCATTTGTCGCGACCGTGTCGGAATGGGCTGAAATTTCGCAAGTTAATTGGAAATAGCCCGAGAAATTTGACTCGAGGCATAGACCGAGATCACGAGATTTTAGCCTAATTCCTTCGTTTAGGCCTCCGAATAAACAATTTCCTTATTAATTATGTCAGGTTGAAGAAGTGTTGGACAGAAAATTAACAAAGAAAAACTGCACCTGGAGCAATTTTCTCATTTGTCGCGACGTTGTCAGAATGAGCCGAAATTCGGTAGTTTGACTGGAAACGACCCGAGAAATTGGACTCAGGGCACATACCCGGGATTTTTGCCAAATTCCTTCATTTAGGCCTCCAAATAATTAATTTCGTTATTAATTATGTCAGGTTGAAGAAGTGTTGGACAGAAAATTAACAACGCAAAACCGCACCAGGGACAATTTTGTCATTTGTCGCGACGGTGTTGGAATGGGCCAAAATTTGGCAGGTTGATTGGAAACGACCCGAGAAATTGGACTCAGGGCATAGAACCAGGATCATGGGATTTTAGCCAAATTCTTTTGTTTAGGCCTCTAATAATTAATTTCATTATTAATTATGTCAAGTTGAAGAAGTGTTGGATAGAAAATTAACAAAGAAAAAGCGCAACAGGCGCAATTTTGTCATTTGTCGCGATGGTGTCGGAATGGGTGAAAATTTGGCAGGTTGATTGGAAACGACCCGAGAAATTGGACTCGGGGCACAAAACCGGGATCACGGGATTTTAGTTAAATTCCTTCGTTTAGGCCTCCGAATAATTAATTTCCACATTAATTATGTCAGGTTGAAGAAGTGTTGGACAGAAAGTTAACAAAGAAAAATCGCACCAGGGGATATTTTGTCATTTGTCGCGATGCTGTTGGAATGGGCCGAAATTTGGCAGGTTGATTGGAAACGGGCCGAGAAATTGGACTCGAGATAGAGACCCAGGATCACGGAATTTCAGCCAAATTCCTTCGTCTAGGCCTCCGAATAATTAATTTCCTCATTAATTTTGCTAGGTTGAAGAAGTGTTGGACAGAAAATTAATAAAGAAAAATCTTACGAGGGGTGATTTTGTCATTTGTCGTGACGGCGTCGGAATGGGCCAAAAATTGGCAGGTTGATTGGAAATTGCCCGAGAAATTGGACTCGGGGCATAGACCCGGCATCACGGGATATAGCCAAATTCCCTCATTTAGGCCTCCGAATAATTAATTTCCTTATTAATTATGTCAGGTTGAAGAAGTGTTGGACAGAAAATTAACAACGTAAAATTGCACCAGGGGCAATTTTATCATTTGCCGCGACGGTGTCGGAATAGGTCGAAATTTGGCAGGTTGATTGGAAACGGCCCGAGAAATTGAGCTCGGGGCACAGACCCGGGATCACGGGATTTTAGCCAAATTCCTTCGTTTAGGCCTCTGAATAATTAATTTCCTTATTAATTATGTCAAGTTGAAGAAGTGTTGGACAGAAAATTAACAAAGAAAAATCGCACCAGGGGCAATTTTGTCATTTGTAGCGACGGTGTCGGAATGGGCCGAAATTTGGCAGGTTGATTGGAAAGGGCCCGAAAAATTGGACTCGAGGCACAGACTCTGGATCACGGGATTTTAGCCAAATTCCTTCGTTTAGGCCTTCGAATAATTAATTTCCTTATTAATTATGTTAGGTCAAAGAAGTGTTGGACAGGAAATTAACAAAAAAAAACTGCACCAGTGGCAATTTAGTCATTTGTCGCGACCTTGTCGGAATGGGCCGAAATTTGGCAAGTTAATTGGAAATAGCCCTAGAAATTTGACTCGAGGCATAGACCGGGATCACGGGATTTTAGCCAAATTCCTTCGTTTAGGCCTCCAAATAATTAATTTCGTTATTAATTATGTCAGGTTGAAGAAGTGTTGGACAGAAAATTAACAACGCAAAACCGCACCAGGGACAATTTTGTCATTTGTCACGACGGTGTTGGAATGGGCCAAAATTTGGCAGGTTGATTGGGAACGACCCGAGAAATTGGACTCGGGGCATAGAGCCAGGATCACGGGATTTTAGCCAAATTCTTTCGTTTAGGCCTCCGAATAATTAATTTCCTTATTAATTATGTCAAGTTGAAGAAGTGTTGGACAGAAAATTAACAAAGAAAAATCGCACTAGGGGTAATTTTGTCATTTGTAGCGACGGTGTCGGAATGGGCCAAAATTTGGTAGGTTGATTGGAAAGGGCCCGAAAAATTGGACTCGAGGCACAGACCCGGGATCACGGGATTTTAGCCAAATTCCTTCGTTTAGGCCTCCGAATAATTAATTTCCTTATTAATTATGTTAGGTTGAAGAAGGTGGACAGGAAATTAAAAAAGAAAAACTGCACCAGTGGCAATTTAGCCATTTGTCGCGACCGTGTCGGAATTGGCCGAAATTTGGCAAGTTAATTGGAAATAGCCCGAGAAATTTGACTCGAGGCATAGACCGGGATCACGGGATTTTAGCCAAATTCCTTCGTTTAGGCCTCCGAATAAACAATTTCCTTATTAATTATGTCAGGTTGAAGAAGTGTTGGACAGAAAATTATCAAAGAAAAACTACACCTGGGGCAATTTTCTCATTTGTCGCGACGGTGTCAGAATGAGCCGAAATTCGACAGGTTGATTGGAAACGGTCTGAGAAATTGGACTTAGGGCACAGACCCGAGATCACGGGATTTTCGCCAAAATCCTTCATTTCGGCCTCCAAATAATTAATTTTGTTATTAATTATGTCAGGTTGAAGAAATGTTGGACAGAAAATTAACAACGCAAAACCGCACTAGGGACAATTTTGTCATTTGTCGCGATTGTGTTGGAATGGGCCGAAATTTGGCAGGTTGATTGGAAACGACCCGAGAAATTGGACTCGGGGCATAGAACCACGATCACGGGATTTTAGCCAGATTCTTTCGTTTAGGCCTCTGAATAATTAATTTCATTATTAATTATGTCAAGTTGAAGAAGTGTTGGATAGAAAATTAAAAACCAAAAAGCGCACACGGGGTAATTTTGTCATTTGTCGCGATGGTTTCGGAATGGGTGAAAATTTGATAGGTTGATTGGAAACGACCCGAGAAATTGGACTCGGGGCACAGACCCGGGATCACGGGATTTTAGCTAGATTTCTTCGTTTAGGCCTCCGAATAATAAATTTCCTCATTAATTATGTCAAGTTGAAGAAGTGTTGGACAGAAAGTTGACAAAGAAAAATTGCACCGAGGTATATTTTGTCGTTTGTCGCGATGGTGTCGGAATGGGCCGAAATTTGGCAGGTTGATTGGAAACGGGCCGTGAAATTGGGCTCCGGGTAGAGACCCAGGATCACGGGATTTTAGCCATATTCCTTCGTTTAGGCCTCTGAATAATTAATTTCCTCATTAATTATGTCAGGTTGAAGAAGTGTTGGATAGAAAATTAACAAAGAAAAATCCCACCAGGGGCGATTTTGTCATTTGTCGTGACGGCGTCGGAAGGGGCCAAAAATTAGCAGATTGATTGGAAATTGTCCGAGAAATTGGACTCGGGGCATAGACCCGACATCACGGGATATAGCCAAATTCCTTCATTTAGGCCTCCGAATAATTAATTTCCTTATTAATTATGTCAGGTTGAAGAAGTGTTGGACAGAAAATTAACAACGCAAAACCGCACCAGGGGCAATTTTATCATTTGTCGCGAAGGTGTCGGAATAGGACGAAATTTGACAGGTTGATTGGAAACGGCCCGAGAAGGGCACAGACCCGGGATCACGGGATTTTATCCAAATTCCTTCGTTTAGGCCTCCGAATAATTAATTTCCTTATTAATTATGTTAAGTTGAAGAAGTGTTTGACAGAAAATTAACAAAGAAAAATCGCACCAGGGGCAATTTTGTCATTTGTAGCGATGGTGTCGGAATGGGCCGAAATTTGGCAGGTTGATTGGAAAGGGCTCGAAAAATTGAACTCGAGGCACAGACCCGGGATCACGGGATTTTAGTCAAATTCCTTCGTTCAGGCTTCGGAATAATTAATTTCCTTATTAATTATGTCAGGTTGAAGAAGTGTTGGACAGGAAATTGACAAAGAAAAATTGCACCAGTGGCAATTTAGTCATTTGTCGTGACCGTGTTGGAATGGGCCGAAATTTCGCAAGTTAATTGGAAATAGCCCAAGAAATTTGACTCGAGGCATAGACCGGGATCACGGGATTTTAGCCAAATTCCTTCATTTAGGCCTCCGAATAAACAATTTCCTTATTAATTATGTCAGGTTGAAGAAGTGTTGGACAGAAAATTAACAAAGAAAAACTGCACCTGGGGCAATTTTCTCATTTGTCGGAACGGTGTCAGAATGTGCTGAAATTCGGCAGGTTGATTGAAAACGGCCCGAGAAATTGGACTCGGGGCATAGACCCGGGATCACGGGATTTTCACCAAATTCCTTCATTTAGGCCTCCAAATAATTAATTTCGTTATTAATTATGTCAGGTTGAAGAAGTGTTGGACTAGAAAATTAACAACGCAAAACCGCACCAGGGACAATTTTGTCATTCGTTGCGACGGTGTTGGAATGGGTCGAAATTTGGCAGGTTGATTGGAAACGACCCGAGAAATTGGACTCGGGGCATAGAACCAGGATCACGGGATTTTAGCCAAATTCTTTCGTTTAGGCCTCTGAATAATTAATTTCATTATTAATTATGTCAAGTTGAAGAAGTGTTGGACAGAAAATTAACAAAGAAAAAGCGCAACAGGGGCAATTTTCTCATTTGTCGGGATGGTGTCGGAATGGGTGAAAATTTGGCAGGTTGATTGGAAACGACCCGAGAAATTGGACTCGGGGCACAGAACCGGGATCAAGGGATTTTAGTTAAATTCTTTCGTTTAGGCCTCCGAATAATTAATTTCCTCATTAATTATGTCAGGTTGAAGAAGTGTTGGACAGAAAGTTAACAAAGAAAAATCGCCCCTGGGGATATTTTGTCATTTGACGCGACGCTGTCGGAATGGGCCGAAAATTTGGCAGGTTGATTGGAAACGGGCCGAGAAATTGGACTAGGGGTAGAGACCCAGGATCACGGGATTTTAGCCAAATTCCTTCGTTTAGGCCTCCGAATAATTAATTTCCTCATTAATTATGTCAGGTTGAAGAAGTGTTGGACAAAAAATTAACCAAAAAAATCCCACCAGGGGCGATTTTGTCATTTGTCGTGACAGCGTCGAAATGGGCCAAAAATTGGCAGGTTGATTGGAAATTGCCCGAGAAATTGGACTCGGGGCATAGACCCGGCATCACGGGATATAGCCAAATTCCTTCATTTAAGCCTTCGAATAATTAATTTCCTTATTAATTATGTTAGATTGAAGAAGTGTTGGACAGAAAATTAACAACGCAAAACCACACCAGGGGCAATTTTATCATTTGTCGCGACGGTGTCGGAATAGGCAGAAATTTGGCAGGTTGATTGGAAAGGGCCCGAAAAATTGGACTCGAGGCACAGACCTGTGATCACGGGATTTTAGCCAGATTCCTTCGTTTAGGCCTCCGAATAATTAATTTCCTTATTAATTATGTCAAGTTGAAGAAGTGTTGGACAGAAAATTAACAACGCAAAACCACACCAGGGGCAATTTTGTCATTTGTAGCGATGGTGTCGGAATGGGCCGAAATTTGGCAGGTTGATTGGAAAGGGCCCGAAAAATTGGACTCGAGGCACAGACCTGGGATCACGGGATTTTAGCCAAATTCCTTCGTTTAGGCCTCCGAATAATTAATTTCCTTATTAATTATGTCAGGTTGAAGAAGTGTTGGACAGGAAATTAACAAAGAAAAATTGCACCTGTGGCAATTTAGTCATTTGTCTCGACCGTGTCGGAATGGGCCGAAATTTCGCAAGTTAATTGGAAATAGCCCGAGAAATTTGACTCGAGGCATAGATCGGGATCACGGGATTTTAGCCAAATTCCTTCGTTTAGGCCTCCGAATAAACAATTTCCTTATTAATTATGTCAGGTTGAAGAAGTATTGGACAGAAAATTAACAAAGAAAAATTGCACCTGGGGCAATTTTCTCATTTGTCGAGACGGTGTCAGAATGAGCCGAAATTCGGCAGGTTGATTGGAAACGGCCCGAGAAATTGGACTCGGGGCACAGGCCCGGGATCACGGGATTTTCGCCAAATTCCTACATTTAGGCCTCCAAATAATTAATTTCGTTATTAATTATGTCAGGTTGAAGAAGTGTTGGACAGAAAATTAACAATGCAAAACCGCAGCAGGGACAATTTTGGCATTCGTTGCGACGGTGTTGGAATGGGCCGAAATTTGGCAGGTTGATTGGAAACGACCCGAGAAATTGGACTCGGGGCATAGAACCAGGATCACGGGATTTTAGCCAAATTCTTTCGTTTAGGCCTCTGAATAATTAATTTCATTATTAATTATGTCAAGTTGAAGAAGTGTTGGACAGAAAATTAACAAAGAAAAAGCACAACAGGGGCAATTTTCTCATTTGTCGGGATGGTGTCGGAATGGGTGAAAATTTGGCAGGTTGATTGGAAACGACCCGAGAAATTGGACTCGGGGCACAGAACCGGGATCACGGGATTTTAGTTAAATTCTTTCGTTTAGGCCTCCGAATAATTAATTTCCTCATTAATTATGTCAGGTTGAAGAAGTGTTGGACAGAAAGTTAACAAAGAAAAATCGCCCCTGGGGATATTTTGTCATTTGACGCGACGTTGTCGGAATGGGCCGAAATTTGGCAGGTTGATTGGAAACGGGCCGAGAAATTGGACTCGGGGTAGAGACCCAGGATCACGGGATTTTAGCCAAATTCATTCGTTTAGGCCTCCGAATAATTAATTTCCTCATTAATTATGTCAGGTTGAAGAAGTGTTGGACAAAAAATTAACCAAAAAAATCCCACCAGGGGCGATTTTGTCATTTGTCGTGACGGCGTCGGAATGGGCCAAAAATTGGCAGGTTGATTGGAAATTGCCCGAGAAATTGGACTCGGGGCATAGACCCGGCATCACGGGATATAGCCAAATTCCTTCATTTAGGCCTTCGAATAATTAATATCCTTATTAATTATGTCAGGTTGATGAAGTTTTGGACAGAAAATTAACTACGCAAAACCGCACCAGGGGCAATTTTATCATTTGTCGCGACGGTGTCGGAATAGGCAGAAATTTGGCAGGTTGATTGGAAACGGCCCGAGAAATTGAGCTCGGGGCACAGACCCGGGATCACGGGATTTTAGCCAGACTCCTTCGTTTAGGCCTCCGAATAATTAATTTCCTTATTAATTATGTCAAGTTGAAGAAGTGTTGGACAGAAAATTAACAAAGAAAAATCGCACTAGGGGCAATTTTGTCATTTGTAGCGATGGTGTCGGAATGGGCCGAAATTTGGCAGGTTGATTGGAAAGGGCCCGAAAAATTGGACTCGAGGCACAGACCTGTGATCACGGGATTTTAGCCAGATTCCTTCGTTTAGGCCTCCGAATAATTAATTTCCTTATTAATTATGTCAAGTTGAAGAAGTGTTGGACAGAAAATTAACAAAGAAAAATCGCACTAGGGGCAATTTTGTCATTTGTAGCGATGGTGTCGGAATGGGCCGAAATTTGGCAGGTTGATTGGAAAGGGCCCGAAAAATTGGACTCGAGGCACAGACCTGGGATCACGGGATTTTAGCCAAATTCCTTCGTTTAGGCCTCCGAATAATTAATTTCCTTATTAATTATGTCAGGTTGAAGAAGTGTTGGACAGGAAATTAACAAAGAAAAATTGCACCTGTGGCAATTTAGTCATTTGTCTCGACCGTGTCGGAATGGGCCGAAATTTCGCAAGTTAATTGGAAATAGCCCGAGAAATTTGACTCGAGGCATAGATCGGGATCACGGGATTTTCACCAAATTCCTTCATTTAGGCCTCCAAATAATTAATTTCGTTATTAATTATGTCAGGTTGAAGAAGTGTTGGACAGAAAATTAGCAACACAAAACCGCACCAAGGACACTTTTGTCATTTGTCGCGACGGTGTTGGAATGGGCCGAAATTTGGCAGGCTAATTGGAAACAACCCGAGAAATTGGACTCGGGGCATAGAACTAGGATCACGGGATTTTAGCCAAATTCTTTCGTTTAGGCCTCTGAATAATTAATTTCATTATTAATTATGTCAAGTTGAAGAAGTGTTGGACAGAAAATTAACAAAGAAAAAGCGCACCAGGGGCAATTTTGTCATTTGTCGTGATGGTGTCGGAATGGGTGAAAATTTGGTAGGTTGATTGGAAACGACCCGAGAAATTGGACTCGGGGCACAGACCCGGGATCACGGGATTTTAGTTAAATTCCTTCGTTTAGGCCTCCGAATAATTAATTTCCTCATTAATTATGTCAGGTTGAAGAAGTGTTGGACAGAAAGTTAACAAAGAAAAATCGCACCAGGGGATATTTTGTCATTTGTCGCGACGGTGTCGGAATGGGCCGAAATTTGGCAAGTTGATTGGAAACGGGCCGAGATATTGGACTCGGGCTAGAGACCCAGGATCACGGGATTTTAGCCAAATTCCTTCGTTTAGGCCTCCAAATAATTAATTTCCTCATTAATTATGTCAGGTTGAAGAACTGTTCGACAGAAAATTAACAAAGAAAAATCCCACCAGGGGCGATTTTATCATTTGTCGCGACGGTGTCGGAATGGGCCGAAATTTGGCAGGTTGATTGGAAACGGGCCGAGAAATTGGACTCGGGGCACAGACTCTGGATCACGGGATTTTAGCCAAATTCCTTTGTTTAGGCCTCCAAATAATTATTTTGCTCATTAATTATGTCAGATTGAAGAAGTGTTGGCCAGAAAATTAACAAAGTAAAACCCCACCAGGGGTGATTTTGTCATTTGTCGCGACGGTGTCGGAATGGGCCGAAATTTGGCAGGTTGATTGGAAACGGCCCGAGAAATTGGACTCGGGGCACAGACCTGGGATCAAGGGATTTTAGCCGAATTCCTTCGTTTAGGCCTCTGAACAATTAGATTCCTTATTAATTATGTTAGGTTGAAGAAGTGTTGGATAGAAAATTAACAAAGAAAAACCGCACCATAGGCAATTTTGTCATTTATCGCGACGGTGTCCG
The DNA here is from genome assembly GCF_002742605.1 of Olea europaea var. sylvestris. Classification (NCBI taxonomy): domain Eukaryota; kingdom Viridiplantae; phylum Streptophyta; class Magnoliopsida; order Lamiales; family Oleaceae; genus Olea; species Olea europaea. The sequence continues at coordinate 11,853,023 of NC_036255.1, read as the reverse complement.
AATGGATCGAAATTTGACAGGTTGATTGGAAGCGGCCCGAGTAATTGGACTTGTGACACAGACCCGGGATCACGAGATTTTAGCCCAATTTCTTCGGTTAGGCCTCCGAATAATTAATTTCCTTATTAATTATGTCAGGTTAAAGAAGCGTTAGACAGAAAATGAACAAAGAAAATCCACAACGGGGGGAATTTTGTTATTTGTCGCGTCGGTGTCGGAATGGGCCGAAATTTGGTAGGTTGATTGGAAACGGCCCGAGAAATTGGACTCGGGGCGCAGACCCAAGATCACGGGATTTAGCCAAATTGCTTCGTTCTGGCCTCCGAATAATTAATTTCCTTATTAATTATGTCAGGTTGAAGAAGTGTTGGACATAAAATTAACAAAGAAAAGCCGTACCAGGGGCAATTTTGTCATTTGTCGTGACGGTGTCGGAATGGGCTGAAATTTGGCAAGTTGATTGGAAATGGCCCGAGAAATTGGACTCGAGGCATAGACCCGGGATCACAAGATTTTAGCCAAATTCCTTCATTTAGGCCTCCGAATAATTAATTTCCTTATTAATTATGTCAGGTTGAAGAAGTGTTGGACAGAAAATTAACAAAGAAAAGCCGTACCAGGGGCAATTTTATCATTTGTCGTGAGGGTGTCGGTATGGGCTGAAATTTGGCAGGTTGATTGGAAACGGCCCGAGAAATTGGACTCGGGGCACAGACCCGGGATCACGGGCTTTAGCCAAATTCCTTCATTTAGGCCTCCGAATAATTAATTTCCTCATTAATTATGTCAGGGAGAAGAAGTGTTGGACAGAAAATCAGCAACGCAAAACTGCACCTGGGGCAATTTTGTCATTTGTCGCGATAGTGTCGTAATGGGCCTCAATTTGGCAGGTTGATTGGAAACGGCCCAAGAAATTGGACTCGGGGCACAGACCCGGGATCACGGGATTTTAGCCAAATTCCTTCGTTTAGGCCTCCGAATGATTAATTTCCTTATTAATTATGTCAGGTTGAAGAAGTGTTGAACAGAAAATTAACAAAGAAAAAACCCCACCAGTGCCAATTTTTTCTTTTGTCGCGACGGTGTCGGAATGGGTCGAAATCCGACAGGTTGACTGGAAATGGCCCGAGTAATTGGACTCGGGGCAAAGACCCTGGATCATGAGATTTTAACCAAATTCCTTCTTTTAGGCCTTCGAATAATTAATTTCCTTTTTAATTTTGTCAGGTTGAAGAAGTGTTGGGTAGAAAATTAACAACGCAAAATCGCACCTGGGGCAATTTTTTCATTTGTCGCGACGGTGTCGTAATGGGCTTCAATTTGGCAGGTTGATTGAAACGGCCCAAGAAATTGGACTCGGGGCACAGACCCGGGATCACGGGATTTTAGCCAAATTCCTTCATTTAGGCCTCCGAATGATTAATTTCCTTATTAATTATGTCAGGTTGAAGAAGTGTTGAACAGAAAATTAACAAAGAAAAAATCCCACCACTGGCAATTTTTTCTTTTGTCGCGACGGTGTCGGAATGGGTCGAAATCCGACAGGTTGACAGGAAATGGCCCGAGTAATTGGACTCGGGGCAAAGACCCTGGATCTTGAGATTTTAGCCAAATTCCTTCGTTCAGGCCTTTGAATAATTAATTTCCTTTTTAATTTTGTCAGGTTGAAGAAGTGTTGGACAGAAAATTAACAACGCAAAACCACACCAGGGGCAATTTTTTCATTTGTCGCGACGGTGTCGTAATGGGCCTCAATTTGGCAGGTTGATTGAAACGGCCCAAGAAATTGGACTCGGGGCACAGACTCGGGATCACGGGATTTTAGCCAAATTCATTCATTTAGGCCTCCGAATGATTAATTTCCTTATTAATTATGTCAGGTTGAAGAAGTGTTGAACAGAAAATTAACAAAGAAAAAATCCCACCACTGGCAATTTTTTATTTTGTCGCGACGGTGTCGGAATGGGTCGAAATCCGACAGGTTGACAGGAAATGGCCCGAGTAATTGGACTCGGGGCAAAGACCCTGGATCATGAGATTTTAGCCAAATTCCTTCGTTTAGGCCTTCGAATAATTAATTTCCTTTTTAATTATGTCAGGTTGAAGAAGTGTTGAACAGAAAATTAACAAAGAAAAAATCCCACCACTGGCAATTTTTTATTTTGTCGCGACGGTGTCGGAATGGGTCGAAATCCGACAGGTTGACAGGAAATGGCCCGAGTAATTGGACTCGGGGCAAAGACCCTGGATCATGAGATTTTAGCCAAATTCCTTCGTTTAGGCCTTCGAATAATTAATTTCCTTTTTAATTTTGTCAGGTTGAAGAAGTGTTGGACAGAAAATTAACAACGCAAAACCACACCAGGGGCAATTTTTTCATTTGTCGCGACGGTGTCGTAATGGGCCTCAATTTGGCAGGTTGATTGGAAACGGCCCAAGAAATTGGACTTGGGGCACAGATCCGGGATCACGAGATTTTAGTCAAATTCCTTCATTTAGGCCTCCGAATGATTAATTTCCTTATTAATTATGTCAGGTTGAAGAAGTGTTGGACAGAAAATTAACAACGTAAAACCGCACCAGGGGCAATTTTTTCATTTGTCGCGACGGTGTCGTAATGGGCCTCAATTTGGCAGGTTGATTGGAAACGGCCCAAGAAATTGGACTTGGGGCACAGATCCGGGATCACGAGATTTTAGTCAAATTCCTTCATTTAGGCCTCCGAATGATTAATTTCCTTATTAATTATGTCAGGTTGAAGAAGTGTTGAACAAAAAATTAACAAAGAAAAAACCCCACCAGTGGCAATTTTTTCTTTTGTCTCGACTGTGTCGGAATGGGTCGAAATTCGACAGGTTGATTGGAAACGGCCCGAGTAATTGGACTCGGGGCAAAGACCCTGGATCACGAGATTTTAGCCAAATTCCTTCGTTTAGGCCTTCGAATAATTAATTTCCTTTTTAATTATGTCAGGTTGAAGAAGTGTTGGACAGAAAATTAACAACGTAAAACCGCACCAGGGGCAATTTTTTCATTTGTCACGACGGTGTCGTAATGTAATTATGTCAGGTTGAAGAAGTGTTGGACAGAAAATTAACAACGTAAAACCGCACCAGGGGCAATTTTTTCATTTGTCACGACGGTGTCGTAATGGGCCTCAATTTGGCAGGTTGATTGGAAACGGCCCAAGAAATTGGACTCGGGGGACAGACCCGAGATCATGGAATTTTAGCCAAATTCCTTCGTTTAGGCCTTAGAATAATTATATTCCTTATTAATTATGTCATGTTGAAGAAGTGTCGGACATAAAATTAACAAAGAAAAACATCACCATGGGCAATTTTGTCATTTGTGACGACGGTGTCGGAACTGGCCGAAATTCGGCAGGTTGATTGGAAACGGCCTAAGAAATTAGACTAGGGCACAAACCCGGGATCACGGAATTTTTAGCCAAATTCCTTCGTTTAAGCCTCCGAATAATTATATTTCTTATTAATTACGTCAGGTTGAAGAAGTGTTGGACAGAAAATTAACAAAGAAAGACCGCACAAGGGGCAATTTTGTCATTTGTCGCGACGATGTTAGAATGGGCCGAAATTTGGCGGGTCGATTGGAAACTGCCCGAGAAATTGGACTCGGGGCACAGACCTGGGATCGTGGGATTTTAGCCAAATTCCTTCGTTTAGGCCTCCGAATATTTATATTCATTATTAGTTATGTCAGGTTGAAGAAGTATTGGATAGAAAGTTAACAAAGAAAAACTGCACCGAAGGCAATTTGTCATTTGTTGCGACAGTGTCGGAATGGGCCAAAATTTGGCAGGTTGATTGGAAATGGCCCGAGAAATTGGACTTGGGGCACAGACTCGGGATCACAGGATTTTAGCCATATTCCTTCCTTTATGCCTCCGAATAATTAATTTCCTTGTTAATTATGATAGGTCAAAGAAGTGTTGGACAGAAAATTAACAAAGCAAAACCATACCAGGGGCAATTTTGTCATTTGTCCCAACGGTGTCGGAATGGGTCAAAATTCGACAGGTTGATTGGAAACGGCCCGAGAAATTGGACTTGGGGCACAGAATCGTAATCACAGGATTTTAGCCAAATTCCTTCGTTTAGACCTCCGAATAATTAATTTCCTTACTAATTATGTCAGGTTGAAGAAGTATTGGACAAAAAATTAACAAAAAAAAACCGCAACAGGGGCAATTTTATCATTTGTCACGACGGCGTCAGAATGAACTACAGGTTGATTGGAAATGGCCCGAGAAATTAGACTCGGGGCACATACCCGGGATCACGGAATTTTTGCCAAATTCCTTTGTTTGGGCCTCCAAATAATTGATTTCCTTATTAATTATGTTAGGTTGAAGAAGTGTTGGACAAAAAATTAACAAAGAAAAATGCACCAGGGGCAATTTTGTCATTTGTCGCGACGGTGTCGGAATGGGCCGAAATTTGGTAGGTTGATTGGAAATGGGTGGAGAAATTGGACTCGGGGCACAGACCCAGGATCACGGGATTTTAGCCAAATTCCTTCCTTTATGCCTCCGAATAATTAATTTCTTTATTAATTATGTTAGGTTGAAGAAGTGTCGGACAGAAAATTAACAAAGGAAAACCGCACCAGAGGCAATTTTGTCATCCATCGCGATGGTGTTGGAATGGGTCAAAATTCGACAGGTTGATTGGAAACGGCCCGAGAAATTGGACTCGGGGCACAGACCCGGGATCACGGGATTTTAGCCAAATTCCTTCGTTTACGCCTCCGAATAATTATAGTCCTTATTAATTATGTCAGGTTGAAGAAGTGTTGGACAGAAAATTAACAAAGAAAAATCGCACCAGGGGCAATTTAGTCATTTGTAACGACGGTGTCGTAATGGGCCAAAATTTGGCAGGTTGATTGGAAACGGCCTGAGAAATTAGACTCTGGGCACAGACTTACGATCACGGGATTTTAGGTAAATTCCTTCATTTAGGCCTCCGAATAATTATATTCCTTATTAATTATGTCAGGTGGAAGAAGTGTTGGACAAAAAATTAACAATGAAAAACCGCACTAGGGGCAATTTTGTCATTTGTCGCGACGGTGGCAGAATGGGCTGAAATTTGGAAGGCTGATTGGACACAACCCGAGAACTTGGACTCGTGGCACATACCTCGGATCATAGGATTTTAGCCAAATTCCTTCGTTTAGGCCTCCGAATAATTACCTTTCTTATTAATTATGTTAGGTTGAAGAAGTGCTGGACAGAAAATTAACAACGCAAAACTGCACCAGGGGCAATTTTGTCATTTGTCACGACGGCGTCGGAAAGGAGCCGAAATTTGGCTGGTTGATTGGAAACGGCCTGAGAAATTGGACTCAGGGCACAAACCCGGAATCACGGGATTTTAGCCAAATTCCTTCATTTAGGCCTCCGAATAATTATATTCCTTATTAATTATGTCAGGTGGAAGAACTGTTGGACAGAAAATTAACAATGAAAAACCGCACCAGGGGCAATTTTGTCATTTGTCGCGACGGTGTCAGAATGGCCCGAAATTTGGAAGGCTGATTGGACACGGCCCAAGAAATTGGACTCCTGGCACATACCCGGGATCACGAAATTTTTGCTAAATTCCTTCGTTTAGGCGTCCGAATAATTAATTTCCTTATTAATTATGTTAGGTTGAAGAAGTGTTGGACCGAAAATTAACAACGCAAAACCGCACCAGGAGCAATTTTGTCATTTGTCACGACGGTGTCGGAATGGGCCGAAATTTGGCAGGTTGATTGGAAACGACCTGAAAAATTGGACTCGGGGCACAGACGCGGGATCACGGGATTTTAGCTAAATTCCTTCGTTTAGGCCTCCGAATAGTTATATTCCTTAGTAGTTATGTCAGGTTTAAGAAGTGTTGGACAGAAAATTAACAAAGAAAAACCGCGCTAGGGGTAATTTTGTCATTTGTCGCGTCGGTGTCGGAATGGGCCGATATTCGGCAGGTTGATTGGAAACCGCCCGAGAAATTGGATTAGGGGCACCGACCCAGGATCACGGGATTTTAGCCAAATTCCTTCATTTAGGCCTCCGAATAATTAATTTCCTTATTAATTATGTCAGGTTGAAGAAGTGTTGGAAAAAAAATTAACAAAGCAAAACCGCACCAGGGGCAATTTTGACATTTGTCGAGACGGTGCCGGAATGGGTTGAAATTTGACAGGTTGATTGGAAACGGCTCGAGAAATTGGACTCGGGGTATAGACCCGGGATCGTGGAATTTTAGCCAAATTCCTTCGTTTAGGCCTTCGAATAATTAATTTCCTCATTAATTATGTCAAGTTGAAGAAGTGCTGGACAGAAAATTAACAACGCAAAATCGTACTAGGGGCAATTTTGTCATTTGTCGCGATGGTGTCGAAATGGGCCTCAATTTGGTAGGTTGATTGGAAACGGCCCGAGAAATTGGACTCGGGGCAAAGACCTGGGATCGTAGGATTTTTGCCAAATTCCTTCGTTTAGGCCTCCGAATAATTATATTCCTTATTAATTATGTCAGGCTGAAGAAGTGTTGGACAGAAAATTAACAAAGAAAAATCGAACCAGGGGCAATTTTGTCATTTGTCACGACGGTGTCGGAATGGGCCGAAATTCGACAGGTTGATAGGAAACGGCCCAAGAAATTAGACTCGGGGCGAAGACTGGGATCACGGAATTTTAAGCCAAATTCCATCGTTCAGGCCCCCGAATAATTAATTTTCTTATTAATTATGTTAGGTTGAAGAAGTGTTGGACAGAAAATTAACAACGCTAAACCGTACCAGGGGCAATTTTGTCATTTGTCGTAACGGTGTCAGAAAGGTGCCGAAATTTGGCAGGTTGATTGGAAACAGCATGAGAAATTGGACTCGGGGCACAGACCTGGAATCAAGGGATTTTAGCCAAATTCCTTCGTTTAGGCCTCCGAATAATTATATTCCTTATTAGTTATGTCAGGTTGAAGAAGTGTTGGAAAGAAAGTTAAAAAAGAAAAACTGCACCAGAGGCAATTCTGTACTTTGTCGCGACGGTGTCGAAATGGGCCAAAATTCGGCAGGTTGATTGGAAATGGCCCAAGAAATTGAACTCGGGGCACATACCCGGGATCACAGAATTTTTGCCAAATTCCTTCGTTTAGGCCTCCGAATAATTAATTTCCTTATTAATTATGTCAGGTTGAAGAAGTGTTGGACCGAAAATTAACAACGCAAAACCGCACCAGGAGCAATTTTGTTATTTGTCGCGACGGTCTCGGAATGGGCCGAAATTTGGTAGGTTGATTGAAAACGGACCGAGAAATTGGACTCGGGGCACAGACCCGAGATCACGGGATTTTTGCTAAATTCCTTCGTTTAGGGCTCCGAATAGTTATATTCCTTATTAGTTATGACAGGTTGAAGAAGTGTTGGACAGAAAATTAACAAAGAAAAACTGCGCTAGGGGCAATTTTGTACTTTGTCACGACGGTGTCGGAATGGGCCGAAATTCGACAGGTTGATTGGAAACTGCTCGAGAAATTGGACTCGTGGCACTGACCCGGGATCACGGGATTTTAGCCAAATTCCTTCCTTTTTGCCTCCGAATAATTAATTTCCTTATTAATTATGTCAGGTTGAAGACGTGTTTGACAAAAAATTAACAAAGCAAAACCGTACCAAGGGCAATTTTGACATTTGTCGCAACAGCGCCGGAATGGGTCGAAATTCAATAGGTTGATTGGGAACTGCCTGAGAAATTGGACTCGGGGCACAGACCCGGGATCACGGGATTTTAGCCAAATTCCATCGTCTAGGCCTCCGAATAATTAACTTCCTCATTAATTATGTCAGGTTGAAGAAGTGTTGGACAGAAAATTAACAACGAAAAACCGCACCGGGGGCAATTTTGTCATTTGTCGCGATGGTGTCGGAATGGGCCTCATTTTAGCAGGTTGATTGGAAACGGCCCGAGAAATTGGACTCGGGGCAAAGACCTGGGATCATGGGATTTTTGCCAAATTCCTTCGTTTAGGCCTCCGAATAATTATATTCCTCATTAATTATGTTAGGTTGAAGAAGTGTTGGATAGAAAATTAACAAAGAAAAACTGCACCAGGGGAAATTTTGTCATTTGTCACGACGGTGTCGGAATGGGCCGAAATTCGGCAAGTTGATAGGAAACGGCTCGAGAAATTAGACTCGAGGCAAAGACCCGGGATCACGAAATTTTTAGCCAAATTTCGTCGTTTAGGCCTCTGAATAATTAATTTCCTTATTAATTATGTCAGGTTGAAGAAGTGTTGGAGAGAAAATTAACAAAGAAAAACCGCACCAGGTGCAATTTTGTCATTAGTCGCGACGGTGTCGGAATGGGCCGAAATTTGGCAGGCTGATTGGAAACGGCCTGAGAAATTGGATTCAGGGCATAGACCCGGGATCATGGGATTCTACCCAAATTCCATTGTTTAGGCCTCCGAATAATTATATTCCTTATTAGTTATGTCAGGTTGAAGAAGTGTTGGACAGAAAATTAATAAAGAAAAACCGAACCAGGTGCAATTTTGACATTTGTCACGACGGTGTCGGAATGGGCCGAAATTCGGCAGGTTGATTTGAAACGGCCCGAGAAATTGTGCTCGGGGCATAGACCCGGGATCACGGTATTTCAGCCAAATTCCATAGTTTAGGCCTCCGAATAATTAATTTCCTTAATAATTATGTTAGGTTGAAGATGGGTTGGATAGAAAATTAACAACGCAAAACCGTACCGGGGGCAATTTTGTCATTTGTCGCGATGGTGTCGGAATGGGCCTCAATTTGGCGGGTTGACTAGAAATGGCCCGAGAAATTGGACTCGGGGCAAAGACCTGGGATCATGGGATTTTTGCCAAATTCCTTCGTTTAGGCCTCCGAATAATTATATTCCTTATTAATTATGTCAGGTTGAAGAAGTGTTGGACATAAAATTAATAAAGAAAAACTGCACCAGGGGCAATTTTGTCATTAGTCACGACGGTGTCAGAATGGGTCGAAATTCGGACGGTTGATAGGAAACGGCTGGAGAAATTAGACTCGGGGCAAAGACTCGAGATCACGGAATTTTTAGCCATATTCCATCGTTTAGGCCTCCGAACAATTAATTTCCTTAATAATTATGTCAGGTTGAAGAAGTGTTGGACAGAAAATTAACAAAGAAAAGCCGTACCAGGGGCAATTTTGTCATTTGTCGTGACGGTGTCGGTATGGGCTGAAATTTGGCAGGTTGATTGGAAACGGCCCGAGAAATTGGACTCGGGGCACAGACCCGGGATCACGGGCTTTAGCCAAATTCCTTCATTTAGGCCTCCGAATAATTATATTCCTTATTAATTATGTCAGGTTGAAGAAGTGTTGGACAGAAAATTAATAAAGAAAAACCGTACCAGGGGCAAGTTTGTCATTTGTCATGACGGTGTCGGAATGGGCCAAAATTCGCCAAGTTGATTGGAAACGGCCCAAGAAATTGGACTCGGGGCATAGACTCGGGATCTTGGCATTTTAGCCAAATTCCTTTGTTTAGGCCTCTGAATAATTAAATTTCCTTATTAATTATGTCAGGTTGAAGAAGCATTGGACAGAAAATTAACAACGTAAAACCGTACCAGGGGCAATTTTGTCATTTGTCACGACTGTGTCGGAATGGGCCGAAATTTGGCAGGTTCATTGGAAACGACCTAAAAAATTGGACTCGGGGCATAGGCCCAAGAATACGGGAATTTAGCCAAATTCCTTCATTTAGGCCCCCTAATAATTATATTCCTTAATAGTTATGTTAGGTTTAAGAAGTGTTGGACAAAAAATTAACAAAGAAAAACTGCACCAGGGGCAATTTTGTCATTTGTCGCAATGATGTCGGAATGGGCCGAAATTCGGCAGGTTGATTGGAAACGGCCCGAGAAATTGGACTCGTGGCACAGACCCAGGATCACGGGATTTTAGCCAAGTTCCTTCGTTTAGGCCTCCGAATAATTATATTTCTTAGTAATTATGTCAGGTTGAAGAAGTGTAGGACAGAAAATTAACAAAGAAAAAGCGCACTAGATGCAATTTTGTCATTTGTCGCGACAGTGTCGGAATGGCTAAAAATTTGGCAGGTTGATTGGAAACAGCTTGAGAAATTAGACTCGGAGCACAGACTCGGGATTAGGGGATTTTAGCCAAATTCCTTCGTTTAGGCCTCCGAACAATTATATTCCTTATTAATTATGTCAGGTTGAAGATGTTTTGGACAGAAAATTAATAAAGAAAAACCGTACTAGGGGCAATTTTTTCATTTGTCATTACGGTGTAGGAATGAGCCGAAATTCGACAGGTTGATTGGAAACGGCCCGAGAAATTGGACTCGGGGCATAGACCCGGGATCACGGGATTTTAGCCAAATTCCTTCCATTTTGCCTCCGAATAATTAATTTCCTTATTAATTATGTCAGGTTGAAGAAGTGTTTGACAAAAAATTAACAAAGCAAAACCGCACCAATGGCAATTTTGACATTTGTCGCAACAGCGTCGGAATGGGTCGAAATTCGACAGGTTGATTGGGAACGGCCTTAGAAATTGGACTCGGGGCACAGACCCGGGATCACGGGATTTTAGCCAAATTCCTTTGTCTAGGCCTCCGAATAATTAACTTCCTTTTTAATTATGTCAGGTTGAAGAAGTGTTGGACAGAAAATTAACAACGCAAAACCACACCGGGGACAATTTTGTCATTTGTCGCGATGGTGTCGGAATGGGCCTCATTTTAGCAGGTTGATTGGAAACGGCCCGAGAAATTGGACTCGGGGCAAAGACCTGGGATCGTGGGATTTTTGCCAAATTCCTTCGTTTAGGCCTCCGAATAATTATATTCCTTTTTAATTATGTTAGGTTGAAGAAGTGTTGGACAGAAAATTAACAAAGAAAAACTGCACCAAGGGCAATTTTGTCATTTGTCACGACGGTGTCGGAATGGACCGAAATTCGGCAGGTTGATAGGAAACGACTCGAGAAATTAAACTCGAGGCAAAGACCCGGGATCACGGAGTTTTTAGCCAAATTCCGTCATTTAGGCCTCTGAATAATTAATTTTCTTATTAATTATGTCAGGTTGAAGAAGTGTTGGAGAGAAAATTAACAAAGAAAAACCGCACCAGGTGCAATTTTGTCATTAGTCGCGACGGTGTCAGAATGGGCCGAAATTCGGCGAGCTAATTGGAAATGGCCCGAGAAATTGGATTCAGGGCATAGACCCGGGATCACGGGATTTTAGCCAAATTCCTTTGTTTAGGCCTCCAAATAATTATATTTCTTATTAATTACATCAGGTTGAAGAAGTGTTGGACAGAAAATTAATAAAGAAAAACCGCACCAGGTGCAATTTTGTCATTTGTCACGACGGTGTCGGAATGGGCCGAAATTCGGCAGGTTGATTGGAAACGGCCTGAGAAATTGGACTGGGGGCATAGACCCGGGATCACGGTATTTCAGCTAAATTCCTTAGTTTAGGCCTCCGAATAATTCATTTCCTTAATAATTATGTCAGGTTGAAGAAGGGTTGGACAGAAAATTAACAGCGCAAAACCGCACTGGAGGCAATTTTGTCATTTGTTGCGATGGTGTCGGAATGGGCCTCAATTTGGCGGGTTGATTGGAAATGGCCCGAGAAATTGGACTCGGGGCAAAGACCTGGGATCATGGGATTTTCGCCAAATTCCTTCGTTTAGGACTCCGAATAATTATATTCCTTATTTATTATGTCAGGTTGAAGAAGTATTGGACATAAATTTAATAAAGATAAACTGCACCAGGGGCAATTTTGTCATTAGTCACGACGGTGTCGAAATGGGCTAAAATTCGGACGGTTGATAGGAAACGGCTGGAGAAATTAGACTCGGGGCAAAGACTCGAGATCACGGAATTTTTAGCCAAATTCCATCATTTAGGCCTCCGAATAATTAATTTCCTTAATAATTATGTCAGATTGAAGAAGTGTTGGACAGAAAATTAACAAAGAAAAACCGCACCAGGGGCAATTTTGTCATTAGTCGCGACAGTGTCGGAATGGGCCGAAATTTGGCACGCTGATTGGAAACGGCCTGAGAAATTGGATTCAGGGCATAGACCCGTGATCACGGGATTTTAGCAAAATTCCTTTGTTTAGGCCTCCAAATAATTATATTTCTTATTAATTACATCAGGTTGAAGAAGTGTTGGACAGAAAATTAATAAAGAAAAACCGCACCAGGTGCAATTTTGTCATTTGTCACGACGGTGTCGGAATGGGCCGAAATTCGGCAGGTTGATTGGAAACGGCCTGAGAAATTGGACTGGGGGCATAGACCCGGGATCACGGTATTTTAGCTAAATTCCTTAGTTTAGGCCTCCGAATAATTCATTTCCTTAATAATTATGTCAGGTTGAAGAAGGGTTGGACAGAAAATTAACAATGCAAAACCGCGCTGGAGGGAATTTTGTCATTTGTCGCGATGGTGTCGGAATGGGCCTCAATTTGGCGGGTTGATTGGAAATGGCCCGAGAAATTGGACTCGGGGCAAAGACCTGGGATCATGGGATTTTCGCCAAATTCCTTCGTTTAGGACTCCGAATAATCATATTCCTTATTTATTATGTCAAGTTGAAGAAGTATTGGACATAAATTTAAGAAAGATAAACTGCACCAGGGGCAATTTTGTCATTAGTCACGACGGTGTTGAAATGGGCTAAAATTCGGACGGTTGATAGGAAACGGCTGGAGAAATTAGACTCGGGGCAAAGACTCGAGATCACGGAATTTTTAGCCAAATTCCATCGTTTAGGCCTCCGAATAATTAATTTCCTTAATAATTATGTCAGATTGAAGAAGTGTTGGACAGAAAATTAACAAAGAAAAATCGCACCAGAGGCAATTTTGTCATTAGTCGCGACGGTGTCGGAATGGGCCGAAATTTGGCACGCTGATTGGAAACGGCCTGAGAAATTGGATTCAGGGCATAGACCCGTGATCACGGGATTTTAGCCAAATTCCTTTGTTTAGGCCTCCAAATAATTATATTTCTTATTAATTACATCAGGTTGAAGAAGTGTTGGACAGAAAATTAATAAAGAAAAACCGCACCAGGTGCAATTTTGTCATTTGTCACGACGGTGTCGGAATGGGCCGAAATTCGGCAGGTTGATTGGAAACGGCCTGAGAAATTGGACTGGGGGCATAGACCCGGGATCACGGTATTTCAGCTAAATTCCTTAGTTTAGGCCTCCGAATAATTCATTTCCTTAATAATTATGTCAGGTTGAAGAAGGGTTGGACAAAAAATTAACAACGCAAAACCGCACTGGAGGCAATTTTGTCATTTGTTGCGATGGTGTCGGAATGGGCCTCAATTTGGCGGGTTGATTGGAAATGGCCCGAGAAATTGGACTCGGGGCAAAGACCTGGGATCATGGGATTTTCGCCAAATTCCTTCGTTTAGGACTCCGAATAATTATATTCCTTATTTATTATGTCAGGTTGAAGAAGTATTGGACATAAATTTAATAAAGATAAACTGCACCAGGGGCAATTTTGTCATTAGTCACGACGGTGTCGAAATGGGCTAAAATTCGGACGGTTGATAGGAAACGGCTGGAGAAATTAGACTCGGGGCAAAGACTCGAGATCACGGAATTTTTAGCCAAATTCCATCATTTAGGCCTCCGAATAATTAATTTTCTTAATAATTATGTCAGATTGAAGAAGTGTTGGACAGAAAATTAACAAAGAAAAATCGCACCAGGGGCAATTTTGTCATTAGTCACGACAGTGTCGGAATGGGCCGAAATTTGGCACGCTGATTGGAAACTGCCCGGGAAATTGGATTCAGGGCATAGACTCGGGATCACGGGATTTTAGCCAAATTCCTTTGTTTAGGCCTCCGAATAATTATATTCCTTAATAGTTATGTTAGGTTTAAGAAGTGTTGGACAAAAAATTAACAAAGAAAAACTGCACCAGGGGCAATTTTATCATTTGTCGCAACGATGTCGAAATGGGCCGAAATTCGACAGGTTGATTGGAAACGGCCCGAGAAATTGGACTCGTGGTACAGGCCCAGGATCACGGGATTTTAGCTAAGTTCCTTCGTTTAGGCCTCCGAATAATTATATTTCTTAGTAATTATGTCAGGTTGAAGAAGTGTAGGACAAAAAATTAACAAAGAAAAAGCCCACCAGGTGCAATTTTGTCATTTGTCGCGACAGTGTCGGAATGGCCAAAAATTCGGCAGGTTGATTGGAAACAGCTTGAGAAATTGGACTCGGGGCACGAACCCGGGATTAGGGAATTTTAGCCAAATTCCTTCGTTTAGGCCTCCGAACAATTATATTCCTTATTAATTATGTCAAGTTGAAGAAGTTTTGGACTGAAAATTAATAAAGAAAAATCGTACTAGGGGCAATTTTTTCTTTTGTCGTTACGGTGTCGGAATGAGCCGAAATTCGGCAGGTTGATTGGAAACGGCCCGAGAAATTGGACTCGGGGCATAGACCCGGGATCACGGGATTTTGGCCAAATTCCTTCCTTTTTGCCTCCGAATAATTAATTTCCTTATTAATTATGTCAGGTTGAAGAAGTGTTTGACAAAAAATTTACAAAGCAAAACCGCACCAAGGGCAATTTTGACATTTGTCGCAACAGCGCCGGAATGGGTCGAAATTCGACAGGTTGATTGGGAACGACCTGAGAAATTGGACTCGGGGCACAGACCCGGGATCACGGGATTTTAGCCAAATTCCTTCGTCTAGGCCTCCGAATAATTAACTACCTTATTAATTATGTCAGGTTGAAGAAGTGTTGGACAGAAAATTAACAACGCAAAATCGCACAGGGGGCAATTTTGTCATTTGTCGCGATGGTGTCGGAATGGGCTTCATTTTAGTAGGTTGATTGGAAACGGCTCGAGAAATTGGACTCGGGGCAAAGACCTGGGATCATGGGATTTTTGCCAAATTCCTTCGTTTAGGCCTCCGAATAATTATATTCCTTATTAATTATGTTAGGTTGAAGAAGTGTTGGACAGAAAATTAACATAGAAAAACTGCACCAGGGGCAATTTTACCATTTGTCACGACGGTGTCGGAAGGGGCCGAAATTCGGCAGGTTGATAGGAAACGGCTCGAGAAATTAGACTCGAGGCAAAGACCCGGGATCACGAAATTTTTAGCCAAATTCCGTCGTTTAGGCCTCTGAATAATTAATTTCCTTATTAATTATGTCAGGTTGAAGAAGTGTTGGAGAGAAAATTAACAAAGAAAAACCATACCAGGGGCAATTTTGTCATTTGTTACGACGGTGTCGGAATGGGCCGAAATTCGGCAGGTTGATTGGAAACGGCCTGAGTAATTGGACTCGGGGCATAGACCCGGGATCACGGTATTTCGGCCAAATTCCTTAGTTTAGGACTCTGAACAATTAATTTCCTTAATAATTATGTCAGGTTGAAGAAGGGTTGGACAGAAAATTAACAACGTAAAACCGCACCGGGGGCAATTTTGTCATTTGTCGCAACGATGTCGGAATGGGCCGAAATTTGGCAGGTTGATTGGAAACGGCCCGGGAAATTGGACTCGTGGCACAGACCCAGGATCACGGGATTTTAGCCCAGTTCCTTCGTTTAGGCCTCCGAATAATTATATTTATTAGTAATTATGTCAGGTTGAAGAAGTGTAGGACAGAAAATTAACAAAGAAAAAGAGCACCAGGTGCAATTTTTTCATTTGTCGCGACGGTGTTGGAATGGCCAAAAATTTGGCAAGTTGATTGGAAACAGCCTGAGCAATTGGACTCGGGGCACGGACCCGGGATTAGGGAATTTTAGCCAAATTCCTTCGTTTAGGCCTCCGAACAATTATATTCCTTATTAATTATGTCAGGTTGAAGAAGTTTTGGACAGAAAATTAATAAAGAAAAACCGTACCAGGGATAATTTTGTCATTTGTCATTACGGTGTCAGAATGAGCCGAAATTCGGCAAGTTGATTGGAAACGGCCCGAGAAATTGGACTCGGGTCATAGACCAGGGATCACGGGATTTTAGCCAAATTCCATCGTTCAGGCCTCCGAATAATTATATTCCTTATTAATTATGTCAGGTTGAAGAAGTGTTGGACAGAAAATTAATAAAAAAAAATCGCACCAGGGGCAATTTTGTTATTTTGTTGCGACGGTGTTGGAATGGGCCGAAATTCGACAGGTTGATTGGAATCGGCTCGAAAAATTGGACTCGGGGCATAGACCCGGGATCACGGGATTTTAGCCAAATTCCTTCGTTTTGGCCTCCGAATAATTAATTTCCTTATTAATTATGTTAGGTTGAAGAAGTGTTGGACAGAAAATTAACAACGCAAAACCGCACCAGGGGCAATTTTGTCATTTGTCGTGACGGGGTCCGAATGGGCTGAAATTTGGCAGGTTGATTGGAAACGGCATGATCGTTCAGGCCTCCGAATAATTATATTCCTTATTAATTATGTTAGGTTGAAGAAGTGTTGGACAGAAAATTAACAACGCAAAACCGCACCAGGGGCAATTTTGTCATTTGTCGTGACGGGGTCCGAATGGGCTGAAATTTGGCAGGTTGATTGGAAAAGATCTGAGAAATTGGACACGGGGCACAAACCAGGGATCATGGGATTTTATCCAAATTCCTTCATTTAGGCCTCCGAATAATTATATTCCTTATTAGTTATGTTAGGTTGAAGAAGTGTTGGACGAAAAATTAACAAAGAAAAACTGCACCAGGGGCAATTTTGTCATTTGTCGCAACGGTGTCGGAATGAGCTGAAATTTGATAGGTTGAATGGAAATGGCCTAAGAAATTCGTCTCGGGGTACGGACCCGGGATAATGAGATTTTAGCCAAATTCCATCCGTTATGCCTCTGAATAATTAATTTCCTTATTACTTTTGTCAAGCTGAAGAAGTGTTGGACAAAAAATTGACAAAGCAAAACCGTACCAGGGGCCATTTTGTCTTTTGTCAGGACGGTGTCGGAATGGGTCGAAATTCGGCAGGTTGATTGGAAATGGCTCGAGAAATTGGACTCGGGGTACAGACCCGGGATCACGGGATTTTGGCTAAATTCCTTCGTTTAGGGCTCCGAATAGTTATATTCCTTATTAGTTATGTCAGGTTGAAGAAATGTTGGACAGAAAATTAACAAAGAAAAACTGCGCTAGGGGCAATTTCGTACTTTGTCGCGACGGTGTCGAAATGGGCCGAAATTCGACAGGTTGATTGGAAACTGCCCGAGATATTGGACTCGGGGCACTGACCCGGGATCACGGGATTTTAGCCAAATTCCTTATTTTAGGCCTCCGAATAATTAATTTCCTTATTAATTATGTCAGGTTGAAGAAGTGTTGGACAGAAAATTAACAACGCAAAATCGCATCGGGGGCAATTTTGTCATTTGTTGCGATGGTGTCGGAATGGGCCTCATTTAGGCAGGCTGATTGGAAATGGCCCGAGAAATTGGACTTGGGGCAAAGACCTGGGATCATGGGATTTTTACCAAATTCCTTCGTTTAGGCGTCCGAACAATTATATTCCTTATTAATTATGTCAGGTTGAAGAAGTGTGGGACAGAAAATAAACAAAGAAAAACTGCACCACGGGCAATTTTGTCATTTGTCACACCGAAATTTGGCAGGTTGATTGGAAACGACCTGAACAATTGGACTCGAGGCACAGAGGCGGGATCACGGGATTTTAGCTAAATTCCTTCGTTTAGGCCTCCGAATAGTTATATTCCTTATTAGTTATGTCAGGTTTAAGAAGTGTTGGACAGAAAATTAACAAAGAAAAACCGCGCTAGGGGCAATTTTGTCATTTGTCACATTGGTGTCAGAATGGGCCGAAATTCGGCAGGTTGATTGGAAACCGCCCGAGAAATTGGACTCGTGGCACCGACCCGAGATCACAAGATTTTAACAAAATTCCTTCATTTAGGCCTCCGAATAATTAATTTCCTTATTAATTATGTCAGGTTGAAGAAATGTAGGACAAAAAATTAACAAAGCAAAACCGCACCAGGGGCAATTTTGATATTTGTTGCGATGGTGCCGGAATGGGTTGAAATTCGGAAGGTTGATTGGAAACGACCCGAGAAATTGGACTCGGGGTATAGACCCAGGATCATGGAATTTTAGCCAAATTCCTTCGTTTAGGCCTTCAAATAATTAATTTCCTTATTAATTATGTCAGGCTGGAGAAGTGTTGGATAGAAAATTAACAACGTAAAACCGTACTAGGGGCAATTTTGTCATTTGTCGCGATGGTGTTGGAATGGGCCTCAATTTGGCAGGATGATTGGAAACGACCCGAGAAATTGGACTCGGGGCAAAGACCTGGGATCGTGGGATTTTTGCCAAATTCCTTCGTTTAGGCCTCTGAATAATTATATTCCTTATTAATTATGTCAGGCTGAAGAAGTGTTGGACAGAAAATTAACAAAGAAAAACCGCATCAGGGGCAATTTTGTCATTTGTCACGACGGTGTCGGAATGGGCCAAAATTTGATAGGTTGATAGGAAACGGCCCGAGAAATTAGACTCGGGGCAAAGACCCGGGATCACGAAATTTTAAGCCAAATTTCGTCGTTTAGGCCTCCGAATAATTAATTTTCTTATTAATTATGTTAGGTTGAAGAAGTGTTGGAAAGAAAATTAACAACGGTAAACCGCACCAGGGGCAATTTTGTCATTTGTCGCGACGGTGTCGGAAAGGTGCCTAAATGGCAGGTTGATTGGAAACGGCATGAGAAATTGGACTCGGGGTACAGACCCGGAATTAGGGGATTTTAGCCAAATTCCTTCGTTTAGGCCCCCGAATAATTATATTCCTTATTAGTTATGTCAGGTTGAAGAAGTGTTGGACAGAGAGTTAAAAAAGAAAAACTGCACCAGAGGCAATTCTGTACTTTGTCGCGACGGTGTCGAAATGGGGCTAAATTCGGCAGGTTGATTGGTAACGGCCCAAGAAATTGGACTCGGGGCACATACCTGGGATCGCGGAATTTTTGCCAAATTCCTTCATTTAGGCCTCCGAATAATTAATTTCCTTATTAATTATGTCAGGTTGAAGAAGTTTTGGAACGAAAATTAACAATGCAAAACCGCACCAGGAGCAATTTTGTTATTTGTCGCGACGGTCTCGGAATGGGCCGAAATTTGGTAGGTTGATTGAAAATGGACTGAGAAATTGGACTCGGGGCACAAACCCGGGATCATGGGATTTTTGCTAAATTCCTTTGTTTAGGGCTCCAAATAGTTATATTCCTTATTAGTTATGACAGGTTGAAGAAGTGTTGGACAGAAAATTAACAAAGAAAAACTGCGCTGGGGGCAATTTTGTACTTTGTCGCGACGGTGTCGGAATGGGCCAAAATTCTACAGGTTGATTGGAAACTGCCCGAGAAATTGGACTTGGGGCACTGACCCGGGATCAAGGGATTTCTGCCAAATTCCTTCCTTTTTGCGTCGGAAGAATTAATTTCTTTATTAATTATGTTAGGTTGAAGAAGTGTTTGACAAAAAATTAACAAAGCAAAATCGCACCAGGGGCAATATTGACATTTGTCGCAACGATGCCGGAATGGGTTGAAATTCGACAGGTTGATTGGGAACGGCCTGAGAAATTAGACTAGGGGCACAGACCCGGGATCACGGAATTTTAGCCAAATTCCTTCGTTTAGGCCTCCGAATAATTATATTTCTTTGTAATTATGTCAGGTTGAAGAAGTGTAGGACAGAAAATTAACAAAGAAAAAGCGCACCAGGTGCAATTTTTTCATTTGTCGCGACGGTGTCGGAATGGCCAGAAATTCGGCAGGTTGATTGGAAATGGCCTGAGAAATTGGACTCGGGGCACAGACTCGAGATCAGGGGATTTTAGCCAAATTCCTTCGTTTAGGCCTCCGAACAATTATATTCCTTATTAATTATGTCAGGTTGAAGAAGTTCTGGACAGAAAATTAATAAAGAAAAACCGTACTAGGGGCAATTTTGTCATTTGTCATTACGGTGTCGGAATGAGCCAAAATTCGGTAGGTTGATTGGAAACGGCCAGAGAAATTGGGCTCGGGGTATAGACCCGGGATCACGGGATTTTAGCCAAATTCCTTCGTTTAGGCCTCCGAATAATTATATTCCTTATTAATTATGTCAGGTTGAAGAAGCATTGGACAGAAAATTAATAAAGAAAAATTGCACCAGGGGCAATTTTATCATTTGTCGCGACGGTGTTGGAATGGGTCGAAATTCGACAGGTTGATTGGAATCGGCCCGAGAAATTGGACTCGCAACATAGACCCAGGATCACGGGATTTTTGCCAAATTCCTTCGTTTCGGCCTCCGAATAATTAATTTCCTTATTAACAATGTTAGGTTGAAGAAGTGTTGAACAGAAAATTAACAACACAAAATCGTACCATGGGCAATTTTGTCATTTGTCGCGACAGCGTCGAAATGGGCCGAAATTTGGCAGATTGATTGGAAACGGCCCGAGAAATTGGACTCGTGATACAGACCCGGGATCACGGGATTTTAGCTAAATTCCTTCGTTTAGGCCTCCGAATAATTATATTCCTTATTAATTATGTTAGGTTGAAGAAGTGATGGATAGAAAATTAACAAAAAAAACTGCACCAGGGGCAATTTTGCCATTTGTCACGACGGTGTCGGAATGGGCCGAAATTCGGCAGGTTGATCGGAAACGGCTCGAGAAATTAGACTCGAGGCAAAGACCCGGGATCACAGAATTTTTAGCCAAAGTCTGTCGTTTAGGCCTCTGAATAATTAATTTCCTTATTAATTATGTCAGGTTGAAGAAGTGTTGGACAGAAAATTAACAACGCAAAACCGCACCAGGGGCAATTTTGTCATTTGTCGTGACGGTGTCGGAATGGGCTGAAATTATGCAGGTTGATTGGAAAAGATCTGAGAAATTGGACTCGGGGCACAGACTCGGGATCACGGGATTTTATCCAAATTCCTTCATTTAGGCTTCTGAATAATTATATTCCTTATTACTTATGTTAGGTTGAAGAAGTGTTGGACAAAAAATTAACAAAGAAAAACTGCACCAGGGGCAATTTCGTCCGTTGTGGCAACGGTGTCGGAATGGGCTGAAATTTGACTGGCTGAATGGAAACGGCCTGAGAAATTAGACTCGGGGTACAGACCCGGGATCACGAGATTTTAGCCAAATTCCATCCTTTATGCCTCCGAAAAATTAATTTTCGTATTAATTTTGTCAGGTTGAAGAAGTGTTGGACAGAAAATTGACAAAGCGAGACCGTACCAGGGGCAATTTTGTCATTTGTCGCGATGGTGTCGGAATGGATCGAAATTCGACAGGCTGATTGGAAACGGCCCGAGAAATTGGACTTGGGTCACTGACCCGGGATCATAGGATTTTAGCCAAATTCCTTCGTTTAGGCCTCCAAATAATTAATTTCCTTATTAATTATATCAGGTTTAAGAAGTGTAGGACAAAAAATCAACAAAGAAAAACCTCACCAGGGGAAATTTTGAAATTTGTCGCGATGGTGTCGGAATCGGCAGAAATTTGGTAGGTTGATTGGAAATGGCCCGAGAAATTGGACTCAGGGCAAATACTTGGGATCATAGGATTTTTTCCAAATTCCCTCGTTTAGGCCTCCGAATAATTAATTTCCTTATTAATTATGTCAGGTTGAAGAAATGTTGGACAAAAAATTAACAAAGCAAAACTGCACCAAGGGCAATTTTGACATTTGTCGCAATAGTGCCGGAATGGCTTGAAATTCAACAGGTTGATTGGAAACGGCCCGAGAAATTGGACTCGGGGTATAGACCTGAGATCATGGAATTTTAGCCAAATTCCTTCGTTTAGACCTTCGAATAATTAATTTCCTTATTAATTATATCAGGTTGAAGAAGTGTTGGATAGAAAATTAACAACGCAAAACCGTACCGGGGGCAATTTTATCATTTGTCGGGATGGTGTCGGAATGGGCCTCAATTTGGCAGGTAAATTGGAAATGGCCCGAGAAATTGGACTCGGGGCAAAGACCTGGGATCATGGGATTTTTGCCAAATTCCTTCGTTTAGGCCTCCGAATAATAATATTCCTTATTAATTATGTCAGGCTGAAGAAGTGTAGGACAGAAAATTAACAAAGAAAGACCGTACTAGGGGCAATTTTGTCATTTGTCATGACGGTGTCGGAATCGGCCGAAATTCAACAGGTTGATAGGAAACGGCCCGAGAAATTAGACTCGGCGCAAAGACCCGGGATCACGGAATTTTAAGCCAAATTTCGTCGTTTGGGCCTCCGAATAATTAATTTTCTTATTAATTATGTTAGGTTGAAGAAGTGTTGGACAGAAAATTAACAACACAAAGCCACACCAGGGGCAATTTTGTCATTTGTCACGACGATGTCGGAAAGGTACCGAAATTTAGCAGATTGATTGGAAACGACATGAGAAATTGGAATCGGGGCATAGACCCAGAATCAAGAGATTTTAGCATAATTCCTTCGTTTAGGCCCCCTAATAATTATATTCCTTATTAGTTATGTCAGGTTGAAGAAGTGTTGGACAGAAAGTTAGAAAAGAAAAATTGCACCAGAGGCAATTCTGTACTTTGTCGCGACGGTGTCGGAATGGGCCGAAATTCGGCAGGTTGATTGGAAACGGCCCAAGAAATTGGACTCGGGGAACATACCTGGGATCACGGAATTTTGGTAAATTCCTTCGTTTAGGCCTCTGAATAATTAATTTCCTTAGTAATTATGTCAGGTTGAAGAAGTGTTGGACCGAAAATTGACAATGTAAAACCGCACCAGGAGCAATTTTGTTATTTGTCGCGACGGTCTCGGAATGGGCCGAAATTTGGGAGGTTGATTGAAAACGGACCGAGAAATTAGACTAGGGGCACAGACCAGGGATCACGGGATTTTTGCTAAATTCCTTCGTTTAGGGCTCCGAATAGTTCTATTCCTTATTAGTTATGTCAGGTTGAAGAAGTGTTGGACCAAAAATTAACAAAGAAAAATTGTGCTAGGGGCAATTTTGTACTTTGTCGCGACGGTGTCGGAATGGGCCAAAATTCGACAGGTTGATTGGAAACTGCCCGAGAAATCGGACTCGGGGCACTGACCCGGGATCACGGGATTTTAGCCAAATTCCTTACCTTTTGCCTCCGAATAATTAATTTCCTTATTAATTATGTCAGGTTGAAGAAATGTTTGACAAAAAATTAACAAAGCAAAACCGCACCGAAGGCAATTTTGACATTTGTCGCAATGGTGCCGGAATGGGTCGAAATTCGACAGGCTGATTTGGAACGGCCCGAAAAATTGGACTCGGGGCACAGACCCGGGATCACAGAATTTTAGCCAAATTCCTTCGTTTAAGCCACCAAATAATTAATTTCCTTATTAATTATGTCAGGTTGAAGAAGTGTTTGACAGAAAATTAACAACGCAAAATCGCACCGGGGGCAATTTTGTCATTTGTCGCGATGGTGTCGGAATGGGCCTCATTTTGGCAGGTTGATTGGAAATGGCCCGAGAAATTGGACTTGGGGCAAAGACCTGGGATCATGGGATTTTTGCCAAATTCCTTCATTTAGGCCTCCGAATAATTTTATTCTTTATCAATTATGTCAGGTTGAAGAAGTGTTGGACAGAAAATTAACAAAGAAAAACTACACCAGGGGCAATTTTGTCATTTGTCACGATGGTGTCGGAATGGGCCGAAATTCGGCAGGTTGATAGGAAATGGCTCGAGAAATTAGACTCGGGGCAAAGACCTGGGATCACGGAACTTTTTTCCAAATTTTATCGTTTAGGCCTCTGAATAATTAATTTCCTTATTAATTATGTCAGGTTGAAGAAGGGTTGGACAGAAAATTAAAAACGCAAAACCCCACTGGGGGCAATTTTGTCATTTGTCGCGATGGTGTCAGAATGGGCCTCAATTTGGCGGGCTGAATGGAAACAGCCCAAGAAATTGGACTCGGGGCAAAGACCTGGGATCATGGGATTTTTGCCAAATTCCTTCATTTAGGCCTCCAAATAATTATATTCCTTATTAATTATGTGAGGTTGAAGAAGTGTTGGACAGAAAATTAATAAAGAAAAACCGCACCAAGGGCAATTTTGTCATTTGTCACGACGGTGTCGGAATGGGCCGAAATTCGGTAGGTTGATTGGAAACGACTCGAGAAATTGGACTCGGGGCATAGACCCGAGATCACGGTATTTTAGCCAAATTCCTTAGTTTAGGCCTCTGAATAATTAATTTCCATATTAATTATGTCAGGTTGAAGAAGCGTTGGACAGAAAATTAACAACGCAAAACCGCACCAGGGGCAATTTTGTCATTTGCTGCGACGGTGTCGGAAAGGGCCGAAATTTAGCAGGTTGATTGGAAACGACCTAAAAAATTTGACTCGGGCAATAGACCCGGGAATACGGGAATTTAGCCAAATTCCTTCATTTAGGCCTCCAAATAATTATATTCCTTATTAGTTACGTTAGGTTTAAGATGTGTTGGACAAAAAATTAACAAAGAAAAACTGCACCAGGGGCAATTTTGTCATTTGTCGCAATGGTGTCGGAATGGGCCAAAATTCGGCAGGTTGATTGGAAATGGCCCGAGAAATTGGACTCGTGGCATAGACCCAGGATCACGGGATTTTAGCCAAGTTCCTTCGTTTAGGCCTCCAAATAATTATATTTCTTAGTAATTATGTGAGGTTGAAGAAGTGTAGGACAGAAAATTAACAAAGAAAAATCGCACCAGGTGCAATTTTGTCATTTGTCGCGACGGTGTCGAAATGGCCAGAAATTCGGCAGGTTGATTGGAAACGGCTTGAGAAATTGGACTCGGGGCACAGACTCGGGATCAGGTGATTTTAGCCAAATTCCTTCATTTAGGTCTCCGAACAATTATATTCCTTTTTAGTTATGTCAGGTTGAAGAAGTTTTGGACAGAAAATTAATAAAGAAAAATCGTACCAGGGGCACTTTTATCATTTGTCATTACGGTGTCGGAATGAGCCGAAATTCGGCAGGTTGATTGGAAACGGCCCGAGAAATTGGTCTCGGGGCATAGACCCGGGATCACAGGATTTTAGCCAAATTCCTTCGTTCAGGCCTCCGAATAATTATATTCCTTATTAATTATGTCAGGTTGAAGAAGTGTTGGACAGAAAATTAATAAAGAAAAACCGCACCAGGGGCAATTTTGTCATTTGTCGCGACGGTGTTGAAATGGGCCGAAATTCGACAAGTTGATTGGAATCGGCCCGAGAAATTCGACTTGGGGCATAGACCCGGGATCACGGGATTTTAGCCAAATTCCTTCGTTACGGCCTCCGAATAATTAATTTCCTTATTAATTATGTTAGGTTGAAGAAGTGTTGGACAGAAAATTAACAACGCAAAATCGTACCAGGGGCAATTTTGTCATTTGTCGCAACGGCATCGAAATGGGCCGAAATTTGGCAGATTGATTGGAAACGGCCCAAGAAATTGGACTCGTGATACAGATACGGGATCACGGGATTTTAGCTAAATTTCTTCGTTTAGGCCTCCGAATAATTTTATTCCTGATTAATTATGTTAGGTTGAAGAAGTGTTGGACAGAAAATTAATAAAGAAAAACCGCACCAGGGGCAATTTTGTCGTTTGTCGTGACGGTGTCGGAATGGCCTGAAATTCGGCTGGTTGATTGGAAACGCCCCGAGAAATTGGACTCGGGGCATAAACCCGGGATCATGGGATTTTAGCCAAATTCCTTAGTTTAGGCCTCTGAATAATTAATTTCCTTATTAATTATGTTAGGTTGAAGAAGTGTTGGACAGAAAATTAACAACGCAAAACCGCATCATGGGTATTTTTGTCATTTGTCGTGATGGTGTCGGAATGGGTTGAAATTTTTCAGGTTGATTGGAAAAGATATGAGAAATTGGACTCGGGGCACAGACCCGGGATCACGAGATTTTAGCCAAATTCCTTCATTTAGGCCTCCGAATAATTATATTCCTTATTAGTTATGTTAGGTTGAAGAAGTGTTGGACAAAAAATTAACAAAGAAAAACTGCACCAGGGGCAATTTTGTCATTTGTCACAACGGTGTCGGAATGGGCCGAAATTCGACAGGTTGAATGGAAACGGCCTGAGAAATTAGACTCGAGGTACAGACCCAGGATCATGGGATTTTAGCCAAATTCCATCCTTTATGCCTCCGAAAAATTAATTTCCGTATTAATTTTTGTTAGGTTGAAGAAATGTTGGACAGAAAATTGACAAAGCAAAACCGTACCAGGGGCAATTTTGTCATTTGTCGCGACGGTGCCGGAATGGGTCGAAATTCGACAGGTTGATTGGAAACGGCCTGAGAAATTGGACTCGGGGCACAAACCCGGATCACGAGATTTAAGCCAAATTCCTTCCTTTAGGCCTCCAAATAATTAATTTCCTTATTAATTATCTCAGGTTAAAGAGAGTTGGACAGAAAATTAACAACGCAAAAATGCACCTGGGGCAATTTTGTCATTTGTCGCGATGGTGTCTTAATGGGCCTAAATTCGGCAGGTTGATTGGTAACGGCCCAAGAAATTGGACTCGGGGCAAAGACCTGGGATCATGGGATTTTAGCCAAATTCCTTCATTTAGGCCTCCGAATAATTAATTTCCTTATTAATTATGTCAGGTTTAAGAAGTGTAGGACAGAAAATTAACAAAGAAAAACCCCACCAGGGGCAATTTTGACATTTGTCGCGGCGGTGTCGGAATTGGCCAAAATTTGGCGGGTTGATTGGAAACGGCCCGAGAAATTAGAGTCGGGGCACAGACCCGAGATCACGGGATTTTAGCAAAATTCCTTCGGTTAGACCTCCGAATAATTAATTTCCTTATCAATTATGTCAGGTTGAAGAACTGTTGGACAGAAAATTAAAAAAGAAAAACCGCACCCGAGGCAATTTGTCATTTGTAGCGACGGTGTCGAAATGGGCCGAAATTTGGCAGGTTGATTGGAAACAGCCCGAGAAATTAGACTCGAGCCACAGACCCGGGATCACAGGATATAGCCAAATTACTTCGTTTAGGCCTCCGAATAATTATTTTCCTTATTAATTATGTCAGGTTAAAGAAGTGCTGGACAGAAAATTAACAATGCAAAATCGCACCAGGGGCAATTTTATCATTTGTCACGACGGTGTCGAAATGGGCCTCAATTTGGCAGGTTGATTGGAAACGGCCCGAGAAATTGGACTCGAAGCATAGACCCAAGATCACGGGATTTTAGCCAAATTCCTTCGTTTAGACCTCTGAATAATTAATGTCCTTATTAATTATATCAGGTTGAAGAAGTGTTAGACAAAATATTAAAAAAGAAAAACTGCACCAGGGGCAAATTTGTAATTTGTTGCGACGGTGCTGGATTGAGACGAAATTCGGTAGGTTCATTGGAAACGGCCCGAGAAATTAGAGTCGGGGCACAGACCTAGGATCATAGGATTTTAGCCAAATTCCTTCGTTTAGACTGTCGAATAATTAATTTCTTTATTAATTATGTCAGGTTGAAGAATTGTTGGACAGAAAATTAAAAAAGAAAAACCACATCGGATTGAGCCGAAATTCAGTAGGTTCATTGGAAACGGCCCGAGAGACTAGAGTCGGGGCACAGACCCGGGATCACAGGATTTTAGCCAAATTTCTTCGTTTAGACTGCCGAATAATTAATTTCTTTATTAATTATGTTAGGTTAAAGAAGTGTTAGACAGAAAATTAAAAAAGAAAAACCACACCAGGGGCAATTTGTCATTTGTCGCGACAGTGTTGAAATGGGCCGAAATTTGGTAGGTTGATTGGAAACGGCCCGAGAAATTGGACTCGAGGCACAAAATCGGGATCGCGGGATTTTAGCCAAATTCCTTCGTTTAGGCCTCCGAATAATTAATTTCCTTATTAATTATGTTAGGTTTAAGAAGTGTAGGATAGAAAATTAACAAAGAAAAATCCCCACCAGGGGCAATTTTGTCATTTGTCGCGATGGTGTCGGAGTGGGCCAAAATTCGGCAGGTTGATTGGAAATGGCCCGAGAAATTGGACACGGGGAACAGATCTGGTATCACGGGATTTAGCAAAATTCCTTTGTTTTGGCCTCCAAATAATTATTTTCCTTAATAATTATGTCAGGTTGAAGAAGTGCTGCACAGAAAATTAACAAAGAAAAATCGCACCAGGGGCAATTTCGTCATTTGTCACGACGGTGTCGGAATCGGCTGAAATTTGGCAGGTTGATTGGAAACGGCCCGAGAAATTGGACATAGGGCATAGACCCAAAATCACGGGATTTTAGCCAAATTCCTTCATTTACGCCTCCGAATAATTAATTTCCTTATTAATTATGTCGGGTTGATGAAGTGTTGGACAGAAAATTAACAACGAAAAGCCGCACTAGGGGCAATTTTGTCATTTGTCGCGACGGTGTCGGAATTGGCCGAAATCTGGCAGGTTGATTGGAAACGGCCCGAGAAATTGGACTCGAGGTACAGACCCGGGATCACGGGATATAGCCAAATTCCTTCGTTTAGGCCTACGAATAATAACTTTCCTAATTAATTATGTCAGGTTAAAGAAGTATTGGACAGAAAATTAACAACGCAAAATCGCACCAGGGGCAATTTTGTCATTTGGCGCGACGGTGTCGGAATGGGCCTCGATTTTGCATGTTGATTGGAAACGGTCCGAGAAATTGGACTCGGAACACAGACCCGAGATCATGGGATTTTAGTAAAATTCCTTCGTTTAGACCTCCGAATAATTAATTTCCTTATTAATTATGTCAGGTTGAAGAGGTGTTGGACAGAAAATTAACAAAGAATGAGCCGAAATTCCACAGGTTCATTGGAAACGTCCTGAGAAATTAGACTCAGGGCACAGACCTAGGATCACGGGATTTTAGCCAAATTCCTTCGTTCAGACCGCCGAATAATTAATTTCTTTATTAATTATGTCAGGTTGAAGAAGTGTTGGACAGAAAATAAAAAAGGAAAAACTACACCAAGGGCAATTTGTTATTTGTCGCGACGGTGTCGAAATGGGCCAAAATTTGGCAGGTTGATTGGAAACGACCTGAGAAATTGGACTCGGGGCACAAACCGGGAATCACGAGATTTTAGCCAAATTCCTTCATTTAGGCCTCCGAATAATTAATTTCCTTATTAATTACGTCAAGTTTAAGAAGTGTAGGATAGAAAATTAACAAAGAAAAACCCCACCAAGGGCAATTTTGTCATTTATCGCGACGGTGTTGGAGTGGGCCGAAATTCGGCAAGTTGATTGGAAATGGCCCGAGAAATTGGACTCGGGGCACAGACCCGGGATCACTGGATTTAGCCAAAATTCCTTCGTTTTGGCCTCCAAATAATTAATTTCCTTATTAATTATGTTAGGTTTAAGAAGTGTTGGTCAGAAAATTGGCAAAGAAAAAACCCACCAGGGGCAATTTTGTCATTTGTCGCGACGGCGTCGGAATAGGCCGAAATTTGGCAGGTTGATTGGAAACGGCCCAAGAAATTGGACTTGCGGCACAGGCCCTGGATCATGGGATTTAAGCCAAATTCCTTCATTTTGGCCTCCGAATAATTCATTTTCTTATTAATTACGTCAGGTCGAAGAAGTGTTGGCCAAAAAATTAACAACGCAAAACCGCCCCTGGGGCAATTTTGTCATTTGTCGCGACGGTGTCGGAATGGGCCGAAATTTGACAGGTTGATTGGTAACAGCTCGAGAAATTGGACTCGGGGCACAGATCCGGGATCACGGGATTTTAGCTAAATTCCTTCGTTTAGGCCTCTGAATAATTATATCCCTTATTAATTATGTCAGGTTGAGGAAGTGTTGGACAGAAAATTAACAAAGAAAAACCGTACCGTGGGCAATTTTGTCATTGGTCGTGATGGTGTCGAAATGGGCCGAAAATTGGTACGTTGATTGGAAACGGCCTGAGAAATTGGACTCGGCACAGACTCGGGATCACGGGATTTTAGCCAAATTCCTTCGTTTAGACATCCAAATAATTAATTTCCTTATTAATTATGTCAGGTTGAAGAGGTGTTGGACAGAAAATTAACAAAGAAAAACCGCACCAGAGGCAATTTTGTCATTTGTCGCGATGGTGTCGGAATAAGCCGAAATTTGGCAGGTTGATTGGAAACGGCCCGAGAAATTAGACTCGGGTCACAAACCCGGGATCATGAGATTTTAGCCAAATTCCTTCGCTTGGACCTCCGAATAATTAATTTCCTTATTAATTATGTCTGGTTGAAGAAGTGTTGGACAGAAAATGAACACCGCTAAATCACACGAGGGGCAATTTTGTCATTTGTCGCAACGGTGTCGGAATGGGCCGAAATTTGGTAGTTTTGTTGGAAACGGCCCGATAAATTTGACTCGGGGCATAGACCCGTTATCACGGTATTTTAACCAAATTCCTTCGTTTAGGCCTCCGACTAATTATATTCATTGTTAATTATGTTAGGTTGAATACGTGTTGGAAAGAAAATTAACAAAGAAAAACCGCACCATGGGCAATTTTGTCATTTGTCGCGATGGTGTCGGAATTAGTCGAAATTCGACACGTTGTTTGGAAACGGCCCAAGAAATTAGACTCGGGCCACAGACCCGGGATCACGAGATATTTGCCAAATTCCTTCGTTTAGGCCTCCAATTAATTAATTTCCTTATCAATTATGTCAGGTTGAAGAAGTGTTGGTTTGAAAATTGACAAAGAAAAACCCCACCAGGGGCAATTTTGTCATTTGTCACGATGGCGTCGGAATGGGTCGAAATTTAGCAGGTCGATTGGAAACGGCCCGAGAAATTGGACTTGGGTCACAGACTCGGGATCACGGGATTTTAACTAAATAACTTCGTTTTGGCCTCCAAATAATTAATTTTTTTATTAATTATGTCAAGTTGAAGAAGTGTTGGACAGAAAATTAAAAACGCAAAACCGCACTTGGGGCAATTTTTTCATTTGTCGCGACGGTGTCGGAATGGGCCGAAATTTGGCAGGTTGATTGGTAACGGTCCGAGAAATGGGACTCGGGGCACAGACCCGGGATCACGGGATTTTAGCCAAATTCCTTCGTTTAGGCCTCCGAATAATTATATTCCTTTTTTAATTATGTCAGGTTGAAGAAGTGTTGGACAGAAAATTAACAAAGAAAAATCGCACCAGGGGGCAATTTTGTCATTTGTCGCGACGGTGTCAGAATGAGCTAAAATTCGGCAGGTTGATTGAAAACGGCCCGAGAAATTAGACTCGGGCCACAGACCCGGGATCACGAGATTTTAGCCAAATTCCTTCGTTTAGACCTCCGAATAATTAATTTCCTTATTAATTATGTCAGGTTGAAGAAGTGTTGAACAGAAAATTAACAATGCAAAATCGCACCAGGGGCAATTTTATCATTTGTCGCGACAGTGTCGGAATGGGCCGAAATTTGGCAGGTTGACTGGAAATGTCTCGAGAAATTGGACTCGGGGCACAGACCCGGGATCACGATATTTTAGCCAAATTCCTTCGTTTAGGCCTCCGAATAATGAATTTCCTTATTAATTATGTCAGGTTGAAGAAGTGTTGGACAGAAAACTAAGAAAGAAAAACCGCACCATGGGCAATTTTGTCATTTGTCACGATGGTGTCGAAATTAGCCGAAATTCGACAGGTTGATTGGGAACGGCTCGAGAAATTAGGCTCGGGCCGAAGAGCCGGGATCACGAGATTTTAGCCAAATTCCTTCATTTAGGCCTCCAAATAATTAATTTCCTTATTAATTATGTCAGGTTGAAGAAGTGTTGGTCGGAAAATTGACAAAGAAAAACCCCACTAGGGGTAATTTTGTCATTTGTCACGACGGGGTCGGAATGGAAGGAAATTTGGCAGGTTGATTGGGAAACGACCCGAGAAATTGGACTTGGAGCACAGACCCAGGATCATGGGATTTTACCCAAATTCCTTCGTTTTGGCCTCCAAATAATTAATTTTCTTATTAATTAGGTCAGGTTGAAGAAGTGTTGGACAAAAAATTAACAAACAAAAATCGCACCAGGGGCAATTATGCCATTTGTCCCGACGGTGTTGGAATGAGCCGAAATTCGACTGGTTGATTAGAAATGGCCCTAGAAATTAGACTCGAGCCACAGACCCGAGATCACGAGATTTTAGCCAAATTCCTTCGTTTAGGCCTCCAAATAATTAATTTCCTAATTAATTATGTCAGGTTGAAGAAGTTTTTGACAGAAAATTAAGAACCCAAATCGCACCTGGGGCAATTTTGTCATTTGTCGAGACGGTGTCGGAATGGGCTGAAATTTGGCAGGTTGATTGGAAACGGCCCGAGAAATTGGACTCGGGGCATAGACCCGGGATCACTAGATTTTAGCCAAATTGCTTCGTTTAGGCCTCCGAATAATTATATTCCTTGTTAATTATGTCAGGCTGAAGAAGTGTTTGACAGAAAACTAGAACAATCGCACCATGGGAAATTTTTTCATTTGTCGCGATCGCGTCGGAATGGGCCAAAAATTGGCAGGATGATTGGAAATTGCCCGAGAAATTGGACTCGGGGCACAGTCCCGCATCACGGGATATAGCCAAATTCCTTCATTTAGGCCTCTGAATACTTAATTTCCTTATTAATTATGTCAGGTTGAAGAAGTGTTGGACAGAAAATTAACAACGTAAAACCGCACCAAGGGCAAATTTATCATTTGTCGCGACGGTGTTGGAATGGGCCGAAATTTGGCAGGTTGATTGGAAACGACCCGAGAAATTAAACTCGGCGCATAGACCCGGGATCACGGGACTTTAGCAAGATTCCTTCATTTAGGCCTCCGAATAATTAGTTTCCTTATGAATTATGTCAAGTTGAAGAAGTGTTGGACATTAACAAAGAAAAATCGCACCAGGGGCAATTTTGTCATTTGTCGCGACGGTGTCGGAATGGGCCAAGATTTGGCAGGTTGATTGGAAAAGGCCCGAGAAATTGGACTCCAGGCACAGACCCGGGATCACGGGATTTTAGCCATATTCCTTCGTTTAGACCTCCGAATAATTAATTTCCTTATTAATTAAGTTAGGCTGGAGAAGTGTTGGATAGGAAATTAACAAAGAAAAATCACACCAGAGGCAATTTTGTCATTTGTCGCAACGGTGTCGAAATGGGCCGAAATTTGGCAGGTTGATTGGAAACTGCCCGAGAAATTGGACTCACGGCACAGACTTGGGATCCCGAGATTTTAGCCAAATTCCTTCGTTTAGGCCTCTGAATAATTAATTTTCTCATTAATTATGTCAGGTTGAAGATGTGTTGGACAGAAAATTAACAAAGAAAAATCCCACCAGGGGCGATTTTGTCATTTGTCGCGACGGTGTCGGAATGGGCCGAAATTTGGCAGGTTAATTTGAAACGGCTCGAGGAATTGGACTCTTGGCACGGACCCGGGATCACAGGATTTAGCCAAGTTCCTTCGTTTTGGCCTTTGAATAATTAATTTCCTTATTAATTATGTCGGGTTGAAGAAGTGATGGACAAAAAATTAACAACGCAAAACCGCACCAGGGGCAATTATCTCATTTGTCACGAAGGTGTCGGAATTGGCCGAAATTTAGCAGGTTGATTGGAAAATGCCCGAGAAATTGGACTCAGGGCACAGGCCCTGGTTCATGGGATTTTAGCCAAATTCCTTCGTTTAGGCCTCCGAATGATTAATTTCCTCATTAATTATGTCAGGTTGAAGAAGTGTTGGACATAAAATTAGTAAAGAAAAACCCCACCAGGGGCAATTTTGTCATTTGTCGCGACGGTGTTAGAATTGGCCGAAATTTGGCAGGTTTATTGGAAACGGCCTGACAAATTGGACTCAGGGCACAGACCTTGGATCACTAGATTTTAGCCAAATTCCTTCGTTTAGGCCTCCGAACAATTATATTCCTTATTAATTATATGAGGTTGAAGAATTGTTGGACAGACAATTAACAAAGAAAAATCGCACCATGGGCAATTTTGTCATTTGTCACAACGGTGTCGGAATGGGCCCAAAATCGGCTGGTTGATTGGAAACGGCTCGAGTAATTGGACTCGGGGCACAGACCCAGGATCGCAAGATTTTAGCCATATTCCTTCATTTAGGCCTTCGAATAATTATTTTCCTTATTAATTATGTCAGGTTAAAGAAGTGTTAGACAGAAAATTAACAAAGAAAAATCGCACCAGGGGCAATTTTGTCATTTGTCGCGACGGTGTTGGAATGGGACGAAATTTGGCAAGTTGATTGAAAATGGCCCGAGAAATTGGACTCGGGGCACAGACCAGGGATAATGGGATTTTAACCAATTTCCTTCGTTTAGGTCTCCGAACAGTTATATTCCTTCTTAGTTATGTCAGGTTGAAGAAGTGTTGGATAGAAAATTAACAAAGAAAAACTGTACCATGGGCAATTTTGTCATTTGTCGCGACGGTGTCAGAATGGGCCGAAAATTGGCAGGTTGATTGGAAATGGCCCTAGTAATTGGACTCGGGGCACAGACCCGGGATCACGAGATTTTAGCCTTATTCCTTCGTTTAGGCCTCCGAATAATTATTTTCCTTATTAATTATGTCAGGTTAAAGAAGTATTGGACAGAAAATTAACAACGCAAAATAGCACCAGGGACAATTTTGTCATTTGTTGCGACGGTGTCAGAATGGGCCGAAATTTGGCAGGTTGATTGGAAACGGCCCGAGAAACTTGACTCGGGGCACAGACCTTGGATCACTAGATTTTAGCCAAATTCCTTCGTTTAGGCCTCCGAACAATTATATTCCTTATTAATTATATGAGGTTGAAGAAGTGTTGGACAGAAAATTAACAAAGAAAAATCGCACCATGGGCAATTTTGTCATTTGTCACAACGGTGTCGGAATGGGCCCAAAATCGGCTGGTTGATTGGAAACGGCTCGAGTAATTGGACTCGGGGCACAGACCCAGGATCGCAAGATTTTAGCCATATTCCTTCATTTAGGCCTTCGAATAATTATTTTCCTTATTAATTATGTCAGGTTAAAGAAGTGTTAGACAGAAAATTAACAAAGAAAAATCGCACCAGGGGCAATTTTGTCATTTGTTGCGACGGTGTTGGAATGGGACGAAATTTGGCAAGTTGATTGAAAATGGCCCGAGAAATTGGACTCGGGGCACAGACCAGGGATCATGGGATTTTAACCAATTTCCTTCGTTTAGGTCTCCGAACAGTTATATTCCTTCTTAATTATGTCAGGTTGAAGAAGTGTTGGATAGAAAATTAACAAAGAAAAACTGTACCATGGGCAATTTTGTCATTTGTCGCGACGGTGTCAGAATGGGCCGAAAATTGGCAGGCTGATTGGAAACGGCCCTAGTAATTGGACTAGGGGCATAGACCCGGGATCACGAGATTTTAGCCTTATTCCTTCGTTTAGGCCTCCGAATAATTATTTTCCTTATTAATTATGTCATGTTTAAGATGTGTAGGACAAAAGATTAACAAATAAAAACCCCACCGAGGGCAATTTTGTCATTTGTCGCGATGGTGTCGGAGTGGGCCGAAATTCGACAGGTTGATTAGAAATGGCCCAAGAAATTGGACTCGGGGAACAGACCCGGGATCACAGGATTTAGCAAAATTCCTTCGTTTAGGCCTCCGAATAATTAATTTCTTAATTAATTATGTCAGGTTGAAGAAGTGTTGGATAGAAAATTAACAAAGAAAAATCGCACCAGGGGCAATTTCGTCATTTGTCACAACGATGTCGGAACGGGCCGAAATTTAGCAGGTTGGTTGGAAACGGCCCGAGAAATTGGACTCGGGGCACAGACCCGAAATCACGGGATTTTAGCCAAATTCCTTCATTTACGCCTCCGAATAATTAATTTCCTTATTAATTATGTCGGGTTGATGAAGTGTTGGATAGAAAATTAACAAAGAAAAACCGCACTAGGGGCAATTTTGTCATTTGTCACGATGGTGTCAGAATTGCCCGAAATTTGACAGGTTGATTGGAAACGGCCCGAGAAATTGGACTCGAGGCACAGACCTGGGATCATGGGATATAGCCAAATTCCTTCGTTTAGGCCTACGAATAACAACTTTCCTTATTAATTATGTCAGGTTAAAGAAGTATTGGACAGAAAATTAACAACGCAAAATAGCACCAGGGACAATTTTGTCATTTGTTGCGACGGTGTCAGAATGGGCCGAAATTTGGCAGGTTGATTGGAAACGGCCCGAGAAACTTGACTCGGGGCACAGACCCGTTATCACGGTATTTTAACCAAGTTCCTTCGTTTAGGCCTCTGACTAATTATATTCCCTGTCTATTATGTCAGGTTGAATAAGTGATGGAAAGAAAATTAACAAAGAAAAACCACACCATGGGCAATTTTGTTATTTGTCGCGATGGTGTCGGAATTAGCCGAAACTCGATAGGTTGTTTGGAAATGGCCCAAGAAATTAGACTCGGGCAACAGACCTGGGTCACGAGATTTTTACCAAATTCCTTCGTTTAAGCCTCCAAATAACTAATTTCCTTATCAATTATGTCAGGTTGAAGAAGTGTTGGTCAGAAAATTGACAAACAAAAACCCCACTAGGGGCAATTTTGTCATTTGTCACGACGGCGTCGGAATGGGCCGAAATTTAGCAGGTAGATTGGAAACGGCCCGAGAAATTGGACTTGGGTCACAGACCCGGGATCACAGGATTTTAACTAAATAACTTCGTTTTGGCCTCCGAATAATTAATTTTCTTATTAATTATGTCAAGTTGAAGAAGTGTTGGAAAGAAAATTAACAAAGAAAAACCCCACCAGGGGCAATTTTGTCATTTGTCACGATGGCGTCAGAATGGGCCGAAATTTAGCAGGTAGATTGGAAACGGCCCAAGAAATTGGACTTGGGTCACAGACTTGGGATCACGGGATTTTAACTAAATAACTTCGTTTTGGCCTCCGAATAATTAATTTTCTTATTAATTATGTCAAGTTGAAGAACTGTTGGACAGAAAAATAACAACGCAAAACCGCACTTGGGGAAATTTTATCATTTGTCGCGATGGTGTCGGAAAGGGCCGAAATTTGGCAGGTTGATTGGTAACGGCCCGAGAAATGGGACTCGGGGAACAGACCCGGGATCACGAGATTTAAGCCAAATTCCTTCGTTTAGACCTCCGAATAATTAATTTCCTTATTAATTATGTTAGGTTGAAGAAGTGTTGAACAGAAAATTAACAACGTAAAATCGCACCAGGGGCAAGTTTATCATTTGTCGCGACGGTGTCAGAATGGGCCGAAATTTGGCAGGTTGATTGGAAACGGCTCGAGAAGTTGGACTCGGGGCACAGACCCGGGATCATGGTATTTTAGCCAAATTCCTTCGTTTAGGCCTCCGAATAATGAATTTCCTTATTAATTATGTCAGGTTGAAGAAGTGTTGGACAGAAAATTAACAAAGAAAAACCGCACCATGGGCAATTTTGTCATTTGTCGCGACAGTGTCGGAATTAGCCGAAATTCGACAGGTTGATTGGGAACGGCCCGAGAAATTAGACTTTGGCCAAAAACCTGGGATCACGAGATTTTAGCCAAATTCCTTCGTTTAGGCCTCCAAATAATTAATTTCCTTATTAATTATGTCGGGTTGAAGAAGTGTTGGTCAGAGAATTGACAAAGAAAAACCCCACCAGGGGTAATTTTGTCATTCGCCACGACTGGGTTGGAATGGAAGGAAATTTGGCTGGTTGATTGGAAACAGTCCGAGAAATTGGACTTGGGGCACAGACCCAGGATCATGGGATTTTAGCCAGATTCCTTCGTTTTGGCCTCCGAATAATTAATTTTCTTATTAATTAGGTCAGGTTGAAGAAGTGCTGGACAAAAAAATTAACAAACAAAAATCGCACTAGGGGTAATTATGTCATTTGTCCTGACGGTGTCGAAATGAGCCGAAATTCGACTGGTTGATTAGAAACGGCCCGAGAAATTAGACTCGAGCCACAGACCTGGGATCACGAGATTTTAGCCAAATTCCTTCGCTTAGGCCTCCAAATAATTAATTTCCTTACTAATTATGTCAGGTTGAAGAAGTGTTAAACAGAAAGTTAACAACCCAAATCGCACCAGGTGGAATTTCGTCATTTGTCGCGACGGTGTCGAAATAGGCTGAAATTTGGCAGGTTGATTGGAAATGGCCCGAGAACTTGGACTCGGGGCATAGACCCGGGATCACTGGATTTTAGCCAAATTGCTTTGTTTAGGCCTCCGAATAATTATATTCCTTATTAATTATGTCAGGCTGAAGAAGTGTTTGACAGAAAATTAGAAAAATCGCACCATGGGAAATTTTTTCATTTGTCGCGATCGCGTCAGAATGGGCCAAAAATTGGCAGGATGATTTGAAATTGCCCGAGAAATTGGACTCGGGGCACAGTCCCGGCATCACGAGCTATAGCCAAATCCTTTCGTTTAGACCTTTGAATACTTCATTTCCCTATTAATTATGTCAGGTTGAAGAAGTATTGGACAGAAAATTAACAATACAAAACCGCACCAGGGGCAATTTTTTTCATTTGTCGCGACGGTGTCAGAATGGGCCGAAATTTGGCAGGTTGATTGAAAACGACCCGAGAAATTGAACTCGGGGCATAGACCCAGGATCACGGGACTTTAGCAAAATTCATTCATTTAGGCCTCCGAATAATTAGTTTCCTTATTAATTATGTCAAGTTGAAGAAGTGTTGGCCATTAAAAAAGAAAAACCGCACCAGGGGCAATTTTGTCATTTGTCGCGATCGTGTCGGAATGGGCCAAGATTTCGTAGGTTGATTGGAAACGGCCCGAGAAATTGGACTCGAGGCACAGACCCGGGATCATAGGATTTTAGCCATATTCCTTCGTTTAGGCCTTCGAATAATTAATTTCCTTATTAATTAAGTCAGGTTGGAGAAGTGTTGGATAGGAAATTAACAAAGAAAAATTGCACCAGAGGCAATTTTGTCTTTTGTCGCAACGATGTCGGAATGGGCCGAAATTTGGCAGGTTGATTGGAAATGGCTCAAGAAATTGGACTCGGGGCACAGACTCGAGATCAAGGGATTTTAGCCAAATTTCTTCGCTTAGGCCTCCGAATAATTAATTTCCTCATTAATTATGTCTGGTTGAAGAAGTGTTGGACAGAAAATTAACAAAGAAGAAATCCCACCAGGGGCGATTTTATCATTTGTCGCGACGGTGTCGGAATGGAACGAAATTTGGCAGGTTAATTTGAAACGGCTCGAGGAATTGGACTCAGGGCACAGACCCGGGATCACAGGATTTAGCCAAGTTCCTTCGTTTTGGCCTATGAATAATTAATTTCCTTATTAATTATGTCAGGTTGAAGAAGTGATGGACAAAAAATTAACAACGAAAAACCTCACCAGTGGTAATTATCCCATTTGTCGCGAAGGTGTCGGAATTGGCTGAAATTTAGCAGGTTGATTGGAAACAGCACAAGGAATTGGACTCAGGGCACAGGCCCGGGTTCATGGGATTTTAGCCAAATTCCTTCATTTAGGCCTCCGAATGATTAATTTCCTTATTAATTATGTCAGGTTAAAGAAGTGTTGGACAGAAAATTAACAAAGAAAAACCCCACCTGGGGCAATTTTGTCATTTGTCACGACGGTGTCAGAATGGGCCGAAATTTGGCATGTTTATTAGAAACGGCCAGAGAAGTTGTATTCAGGGCACAGACCTGGGATCACGAGATTTTAGCCAAATTCCTTCGTTTAGGCCTTCGAACAATTATATTCCTTATTAATTACGTCAGGCTGAAGAAGTGTTGGACAGAAAATTAACAAAGAAAAATCGCACCATGGGCAATTTTGTCATTTGTCGCGATGGTGTCGGAATGGGCCCAAAATCGACAGGTTGATTGGAAACGTCCTGAGTAATTGGACTCGGGGCACAGACCTAGGATCACGAGATTTTAGCCATATTCCTTCGTTTAGGCCTCCAAATAATTATTTCCCTTATTAATTATGTCAGGTTAAAGAGGTGTTAGATAGAAAAATAACAAAAAAATCGCACCAGGGGCAATTTTTCCATTTGTCGCGACGGTGTCGGAATGGGACGAAATTTGACAAGTTGATTGAAAACAGCCCGAGAAATTGGACTCGGGGCGCAGACCTGGGATCACGGGGTTAGCCAAATTGCTTCGTTTAGGCCTCCGAATAATTAATTTCCTTATTAATTATGTCAGTTGAAGAAGTGTTGGACAGAAAATTAACAACACAAAACCGCACCAGGTGCAATTTTATCAATTGTCGCGACAGTGTCGAAATGGGCCGAAATTTGGCAGGTTGATTGGAAACGGCCTGAGAAATTGGACTCGGGGCACAGACCCGGGATCATGGGATTTTAGCCAATTTCCTTCGTTTAGGTCTCCGAACAATTACATTCCTTATTAATTATGTCAGGTTGAAGAAGTGTTGGACAAAAAATTAACAAAGAAAAACCGCACCATAGGCAATTTTGTCATTTGTCGCGACGGTGTCGGAATGGGCCGAAAATTGGTAGGTTGATTGAAAACGGCCCAAGCAATTGGACTCGGGGCACAGACCCGAGATCAAGAGATTTTAGCCATATTCCTTCGTTTAGGCCTTCGAATAATTATTTTACTTATTAATTATGTCAGGTTAAAGAAGTGTTAGACAGAAAATTAACAAAGAAAAATCGCACCAGGGGCAATTTTGTCATTTGTTGCGACGGTATCGGAATGGGATGAAATTTGGCAAGTTGATTGATAACGGCCCAAGAAATTGGACTCTCGGTGCAGACTCGGGATCACGGGATTCAGCCAATTGCTTCGTTTAGACCTCCGAATAATTAATTTCCTTATTAATTATGTTAGGTTGAAGAAGTGTTGGATAGAAAATTAACAACACAAAACCACACCAGCGCGCAATTTTGGCAATTGTCGAGACAGTGTCGGAATGGGCCGAAATTTGGTGGGTTGATTGGAAACGGCTCGAAAAATTGGACTCGGGGCACAGACTCGAGATCACGGGATTTTAGCCAAAGTCCTTCGATTAGGCCTCAGAATAATTAGATTCCTTATTAATTATGTCAGGTTGAAGAAGTGTTGGACAGAAAATTAACAAAGAAAAACAACACCATGGGCAATTTTATCATTTGTGACGGCGGTGTCGGAACAGGCCAAAATTTGGCAGGTTGATTGGAAACGGCCCGAGAAATTAGACTCGGGGCACAAACACGGGATCACAGAATTTTTAGCCAAATTCCCTGGTTTAGGCCTCCGAATAATTATATTTCTTATT
The DNA here is from genome assembly GCF_002742605.1 of Olea europaea var. sylvestris. NCBI lineage: Eukaryota > Viridiplantae > Streptophyta > Magnoliopsida > Lamiales > Oleaceae > Olea > Olea europaea. The sequence goes on along the minus strand of NC_036255.1, from coordinate 11,811,563 downwards.
AATTATGTCAGGTTAAAGAAGTGTTGGACAGAAAATTAACAAAGAGAAACCATACAAGGGACAATTTTGTCATTTGTCGCGATGGTGTAGGAATGGGCCGAAATTTGGCCGGTTGATTGGAAACTACCCGAGAAATTGGACTCGGGGCACAGACCCGGGATCACGGGATTTTAGCCAAATTCCTTCCTTTATGCCTCTGAATAATTAATTTCCTTATTAATTATTTCAGGTTGAAGAAGTGTTGCACCGAAAATTAACAAAGCAAAATCGCACCAGGGGCAATTTTGTCATCTGTCGCGACGGTGTCGGAATGGGTCGAAATTCGACAGGTTGATTGGAAATGGCCCGAGAAATTGGACTCGGGGCATAGACTCGGGATCACAAAATTTTACCCAAATTCCTTCGTTTAGGCCGCCGAATAATTAGTTTCCTTATTAATTATGTCAGGTTGAAGAAGTTTTGGACAGAAAATTATCGACGCAAAACCGCTCTAGGAGCAATTTTGTCATATGTCGTGACGGTGTCGGAATGGTCCAAAATTTGGCAGGTTGACTGAAAACGGCCCGAGAAATTGGACTCGGGGCACAGACCTGGGATCACGGGATTTTAGCCAAATTCATTCGTTTAGGCCTCCGAATAATTATATTCCTTATTAATTATGTCAGGTTGAAGAAGTGTTGGACAGAAAATTAACAAAGAAAAATCGCACCAGGGGCAATTTTTTCAATTGTCACGTCAGTGTCGGAATGGGCCGAAATTTGGCCGGTTGATTAGAAACGGCCTGAGAAATTGGACTAGAGGTACAGACTCGGGATCACGGGATTTTAGCCAAATTCCTTCGTTTAGGCCTCCGAATAATTAATTTCCTTATTAATTATGTCAGATTGAAGAAGTGTTGGACAGAAAATTAACAAAGAAAAATCGTACCTGGGGCAATTTTGTTATTTGTCGCGACAGTGTCGAAATGGGCCGAAATTTGGCAGGTTAATTGGAAACGGCTCGTGAAATTGGACTCGGGGCACAGACCCGGGATCACAGGAATTAGCCAAATTCATTCGTGTAGGCCTCCGAATAATTAATTTCCTTATAAATTATGTCAGGTTGAAGAAGTGTTGCACAGAAAATTAACAACGCAAAATCGCACCGGGGGTAATTTTGTCATTTGTCGCGATGGTGTCGGAATGGGCCTCAATTTGACAGGTTGAGTGGAAACGGTCCGAGAAATTGGACTTGGGGCAGGGACTTGGGATCACAGGATTTTAGCGAAATTCCTTCGTTTATGCCTCCGAATAATTATATTCCTTATTAATTATGTCAGATTGAAGAAGTGTTGGACAGAAAATTAACAAAGAAAAATCGCACCAGGGACAATTTTGTCATTTGTCACGATGGTGTCGGAATGGGCAGAAATTTTGCAGGTTGATTGGAAACGACCCGAGAAATTGGACTCAGGGCACAGACCCACGATCACGAGATTTTAGCTAAATTCCTTCGTTTAGGCCTCCGATTAATTATATTCCTTATTAATTATGTCAGGTTGAAGAAGTGTTGGACAGAAAATTAACAATGAAAAACCGCACCAGGGGCAATTTTGTCATTTGTCGCGTCAGTGTCGGAATGGGCCGAAATTTAGCATGTTGATTGGAAACGGCCCGAGAAATTAGACTAGAGGCACAAACCCGGGATCACGGGATTTCAGCTAAATTCCTTCGTTTAGGCCTCCGAATAATTAATTTCCTGATTAATTATGTCAGGTTGAAGAAGTGTTGGACAGAAAATTAACAACGCAAAACCGCACCGGGGGTAATTTTGTCATTTGTCGCGATGATGTCAGAATGGGCCGAAATTCGACAGGTTGATTGGATACGGCCCGAGAAATTAGACTGGGCCATAGACTCGGGATCATGGGATTTTAGCCAAATTCCTTCGTTTAGGCCTCCGAATAATTAATTTTCTTATTAATTATGTTAGGTTGAAGAAGTGTTGGACAGAAAATTAACAACGCAAAACCGCTCCAGGGGCAATTTTGTCATTTGTCGCGACGGTGTCGGAAAGGGGACGAAATTGGCAGGTTGATTGAAAATGGCCTGAGAAATTGGACTTGGGGTACAAACCCGGAATCACGGGATTTTAGCTAAATTCCTTCGTTTAGGCCTCCGAATAATTATATTCCTTATTAGTTATGTCAGGTTGAAGATGTGTTGGACAGAAAGTTAACAAAGAAAAACTGCATGAGAGGCAATTTTATCATTTGTCGCGACGGTATCGGAGTGGGCCGAAATTTGGCAGGTTGATTGGAAACGGCCCGAGAAATTAGACGCTGGGCGCAGACCCGCGATCACGGGATTTTAGCTAAATTCCTTCGTTTAGGCCTCCAAATAATTATATTCCTTATTAATTATGTCAAGTTGAGGAAGTGTGGGACAGAAAATTAACAATGAAAAACCACACCGGGGGCAATTTTGTCATTTGTCGTGACGGTGTCAGAATGGGCCGAAATTTGGCCGGTTGATTGGACACGGCCCGAGAAATTGGACTCGTGGCACAGACCCGGGATCACAGGATTTTAGCCAAATTCCTTCGTTTAGGCCTCCGAATAATTATATTTCTTATTAATTATGTCAGGTTGAAGAAGTGTTGGTTAGAAAATTAATAAAGAAAATCCGCACCAGGGGCAATTATGCCATTTGTCCCGACGGTGTCGGAATGAGCCGGAATTTGACTGGTTGATTAGAAATGGCCCGAGGAATTAGACTTAAGCCACAGACCCTAGATCACGAGATTTTAGCCAAATTCCTTCGTTTAGGCCTTCAAATAATTAATTTCCTAATTAATTATGTCTGGTTGAAGAAGTTTTTGACAGAAAATTAACAACCCAAATCGCACCTGGGGCAATTTTGTCATTTGTCGCGACGGTGTCGGAATGGGCCGAAATTTGGCAGGTTGATTGGAAACGGCCCGAGAAATTGGACTCGGGGCATAGACCCAGGATCACTGGATTTTAGCCAAATTGCTTCGTTTAGGTCTCCGAATAATTATATTCCTTGTTAGTTATGTCAGGTTGAAGAAGTGTTGGTCAGAAAATTAATAAAGAAAATCCGCACCAGGGGCAATTATGCCATTTGTCCCGACGGTGTCGAAATGGACCGAAATTCGACAGGTTGATTGGAAATGGCCCAAGAAATTGGACTCGGGGCATAGACCCGGGATCACGAGATTTTTGCCAAATTCCTTCATTTGGGCCTCGAATAATTAATTTTCTTATTAATTATGTTAGGTTGAAGAAATGTTGGACAGAAAATTAACAACGCAAAATCACACCAGGGGCAATTTTGTAATTTGTCGCAGCGGTGTCGGAAAGGGGACGAAATTTGGCAGGTTTATTGGAAACGGCCTGAGAAATTGGACTTGGGGCACAGATCCGAAATCTCGGGATTTTAGCCATATTCCTTCGTTTAGGCCTCCGAATAATTATATTCCTTATTAGTTATGTCGGGTTGAAGATGTGTTGGATAGAAAGTTGACAAAGAAAAACTGCACCAGAGGCAATTTTGTCATTTGTGACGACGGTGTCGGAATGGCCCGAAATTCGGCAAGTTGATTGGAAACGGCCCGAGAAATTGGACTCGGGGCACAAACCGGGGATCAAGGAATTTTTGCCGAATTCCTTCGTTTAGGCCTCCGAATAATTAATTTCCTTATTAATTTTGTCAGGTTGAAGAAGTGTTGGACCGAAAATTAACAACGCAAAACAGCACCAGGAGCAATACTGTGATTAGTCGAGATGGTGTCGGAATGGGCCGAAATTTGGCTGGTTGATTGAAAACGGCCCGAGAAATCGGACTCGAGGCACAGACCTGAGATAACGGGATTTTAGCCAAATTCCTTCGTTTAGGCCCCTGAATAGTTATATTCCTTATTAATTATGTCAGGTTGAAGAAGTGTTAGATAGAAAATTAACAAAGAAAAATCACCCTAGGGGCTATTTTGTCATTTGCCGCATCAGTGTCAGAATGGGCCCAAATTCGGAAAGTTGATTGGAAACGGCCCAAGAAATTGGACTCGGGGCACAGACCCGGGATCACGGGATTTTAGCCAAATTACTTCCTTTATGCCTTCGAATAATTAATTTCCATATTAATTATGTCTAGTTGAAGAAGTGTTGGACGAAAAATTAACAAAGTAAAATCGCACTAGGGGCAATTTTGTCATTTGTCGCGATGGTGTCGAAATGGGTCGAAATTCGACAGGTTGATTGGAAACGACCAAGAAATTGGACTTGGGGCATAGACCCGGGATCACGGAATTTTAGCCAAATTCCTTCGTTTAGGCCTCCGAATAATTAATTTCCTTATTAATTATGTCAGGTTGAAGAAGTGTTGGATAGAAAATTAAAGAGCGAAGCCTCCGAATAATTAATTTCCTTATTAATTATGTCAGGTTGAAGAAGTGTTAGACAGAAAATTAACAACGCAAAATCGCTCCTGGAGCAATTTTGTCATTTGTCGCAATGGTGTCGAAATGGTCCGAAATTTGGCAGGTTGATTGAAAACGGCCCGAGAAAATGGACTCGGGGCACAGACTTGGGATCACGGGATTTTAGCCAAATTCCTTCGTTTGGGCCCCCGAATAATTATATTTCTTATTAATTGTGTTAGGTTGAAGAAGTGTTGGATAGAAAATTAACAAAGAAAAATCGCACTAGGGGCAATTTTGTCATTTGTCGCATCGGTGTCGGAATGGGGCGAAATTTGGCAAGTTGATTGGAAACGGCCCGAGAAATTGGACTCGGGGCACAAACCCGGGATCACGGGATTTTAGCCAAATTCCTTCGTTTAGGCCTCCGAATAATTAATTTCCTTATTAATTATATCAGGTTGAAGAAGTGTTGGATAGAAAATTAACAAAGAAAAACTGCACCAGGGGCAATTTTTTCATTTGTTACGACGGTGTCGGAATGGGCCGAAATTTAGCAGGTTGATTGGAAACGGCTCGAGAAATTGGACTCGGGGTAGAGACCCGGGATCACGAGATTTAGGCAAATTCCTTCATTTAGGCCTCCAAATAATTAATTTCCTTATTAATTTTGTCAGGTTGAAGAAATGTTGGACAGAAAATTAACAACGCAAAACCGCACTAGGGGTAATTTGGTCATTTGTCGCGACGGTGTCGGAATGGACCAAAATTTGGCAGGTTGATTGGAAACGACCTGAGAAATTGGACTCAGGGCATAGACCAGAGATCACGGGATTTTAGCCAAATTCTTTTGTTTAGGCCTCCGAATAATTAAATTCCTTACTAGTTATGTTAGGTTTAAGAAGTGTTGGACAAAAAATTAATATAGAAAAACTGCACCAGGGACAATTTTGTCATTTGTCACAACGGTGTCAGAATGGGCCGAAATTCGGCAGGTCGATTGGAAACGGCCTGTGAAATTGGACTCGAGGCATGGACCCGGGATCACGGAATTTTAGCCAAATTCCTTCGTTTAGGCCTCCGAATAATTAATTTCCTTATTAATTATGTTAGGTTGAAGAAGTGTTGGGCAGAAAATTAACGACGCAAAATCGCACCAGGAGCAATTTTGTCATTTGTCGCAACGGTGTCGGGATGGTTAGAAATTTGGCAGGTTGATTGAAAACGGCTAGAGAAATTGGACTCGGGGCACAAACCCGGGATCACAGGATTTTAGACAAATTCTTTCGTTTAGCCTCCGAATAATTAATTTCTTATTAATTATGTCAGGTTAAAGATGTGTTGGACAGAAAATTAACAACGCAAAACTTCACCGGTGGCAATTTTGTCATTTGTCGCGACGGTGTCGGAATGGGCCGAAATTTGGCAGGTTGATTGGAAATGGCCCGAGAAATTGGACTCGTGGCACAGACCCGAGATCACGGGATTTTAGCCAAATTCCTTCGTTTAGGCCTCCGAATAATTATATTTCTTATTAATTATGTCAGGCTGGAGAAGTGTTGGACAGAAAATTAATAAAGAAAACCCGCACCAGGGGCAATTTTGTCATTTGTCGCGATGGTATCAGAATGGGCCGAAATTTGGCAAGTTGATTGGAAATGGCCCGAGAAATTGGACTCATGGCACAGACCCGAGATCACGGGATTTTAGCCAAATTCCATCGTTTAGGCCTCCGAATAATTATATTTCTTATTAATTATGTCAGGTTGAATAAGTGTTGGACAGAAAATTAATAAAGAAAACCCGCACCAGGGTCAATTTTGTCATTTGTCGCGATGGTGTCCGAATGGGCTGAAATTTCGCAAGTTGATTAGAAATGGCCCGAGAAATTGGACTCGTGTCATAGACCCGAGATCACGGAATTTTAGCCAAATTCCTCCATTTAGGCCTCCTAATAATTATATTCGTTATTAATTATGTCAGGTTGAAGAAGTGTTGGACAGAAAATTAACAAAGAAAAAGCGCACCAAGTGCAATTTTGTCATTTGTCGCGACGGTGTCGGAAGGGCCAGAAATTCGGCAGGTTGATTGGAAATGGCCCGAGAAATTGGACTCGGGGCACAGACCCAGGATCACGGAATTTTAGCCAAATTCCTTCATTTAGGCCTCCGAATAATTAATTTCCTAATTAATTATGTCAGGTTGAAGAAGTGTTGGGCAAAAAATTAACGACGCAAAATCGCACCAGGAGCAATTTTGTCATTTGTCACGACGGTGTCGAAATGGTTAGAAATTTGGCAGGTTGATTGAAAACGGCTAGAGAAATTGGACTCGGGACACAAACCCGGGATCACAGGATTTTAGCCAAATTCTTTCGTTTAGGCCTCCGAATAATTAATTTCTTATTAATTATGTCAGGTTAAAGATGTGTTGGACAGAAAATTAACAATGCAAAACTTCACCGGTGGCAATTTTGTCATTTGTCGCGACGGTGTCGGAATGGGCCGAAATTTGGAAACGGGGCGAGAAATTGGACTTGTGGCACAGATCCAGGATCACGGGATTTTAACCAAATTCCTTCGTTTAGGCCTCCGAATAATTATATTCCTTATTAATTATGTTAGGTCGAAGAAGTGTTGGACAGAAAATTAATAAAGAAAAACAGCACCAGGGGCAATTTTGTCATTTGTCGCGATGGTGTCGGAATGGGTTGAAATTCAGTTGGCTGATTGACAATGCCCCGAAAAATTGGACTCGGGGCATAGACCCGAGATCACGGGATTTTAGCCAAATTCCTTAGTTTAGGCCTCCGAATAATTAATTTTCGCATTAATTATGTCAGGTTGAAGAAGTGTTGGAAAGAAAATTAACAATGCAAAACCGCACCTGGGGCAATTTTGTCATTTGTCACGACGGTGTCGAAATGTACTAAAATTTGGCAGGTTGATTGGAAAAGACCTGAGAAATTGGACTCGGGGGACAAACCTGGTATCACGGGATTTTAGCAAAATTCATTCGTTTAGGCCTCCGAATAATTATATTCCTTATTAATTATGTCAGGTTGAAGAAGTGTTGGACAGAAAATTACCAAAGAAAAATCGCACCAGGGGCAATTTTGTCATTTGTCGCATCGATGTCGGAATGGGCCGAAATTCAGTAGGTTGATCGGAAAGGGAACGAGAAAGTGGACTCGGGGCACAGACCCGGGATCACGGGATTTTAGCCAAATTCCTTCCTTTATGCCTTCGAATAATTAATTTCCTTATTAATTATGTCAAGTTGAAAAAGTGTGGGATAGAAAATTAACAAAGCAAAACCGTACCAGGGGCAATTTTGTCATTTGTCGCGACGGCGTCGAAATGGGTCGAAATTTGATAGGTTGATTGGAAACGGCCCGAGAAATTTGACTCGTGGCATAGACCTGGGATCACGGGATTTTAGCAAAATCCCTTCCTTTATGCCTCCGAATAATTAATTTCCTTATTAATTATGTCATGTTGAAGAAGTGTTGGACAGAAAATTAACAAAGCAAAACTGCACTAGCGGAAATTTTGTCATTTGTCGCGATGGTATCGGAATGGACCGAAATTTGGCAGGTTGATCGAAAATGGCCCGAGAAATTGGACTCGGTGCACAGACCCGGGATCACGGGATTTTAGCCAAATTCCTTTGTTTAGGCCTCCGAATAATGATATTCCCTATTAATTATGTCAGGTTGAAGAAGTGTTGGACAGAAAATTAACAAAGAAAAATCGTAACAGGGGCAATTTTGTCATTTTTCGCGACGCTGTCGGAATGGGCCAAAATTCGATAGGTAGATTGGAAACGGCCTGAGAAACTAGGCTCGGGGCACGGACCCGGGATCACGAAATTTTAGCCAAATTCCTTCCTTTATGCCTCCGAATAATTAATTTCCTCATTAATTACGTCAGGTTGAAGAAGTGTTGGACAGAAAATTAAAGAGCAAAACCACACCAGGGGCAATTTTGTCATTTGTCTCGACGCTGTCGAAAAGGGTCGAAATTCTGCAGGTTGATTGGAAACGGCCCGAGAATTTGGACTCGGGGCACAGAACCGGCATCACGAAATTTTACCCAAATTCATTCATTTAGGCCTCCTAATAACTAATTTCCTTATTAATTATGTCAGGTTGAAGAAGTGTTGGACAGAAAATTAACAACGCAAAATCGCACCGGGGGCAATTTTGTTAGTTGTCATGACGGTGTCGGAATGGGGCGAAATTTGGCATGTTGATTGAAAACGGCCTACGAAATTGGACTCGAGGCACAGACTCGGGATCATGGAATTTTGTCCAAATTCCTTCGATTAGGCCTCCGAATATATATATTCCTTATTAGTTATGTCAGGTTGAAAGAGTGTTGGACAGAAAATTAACAAAGAAAAACTGCACTAGGGGCAATTTTGTCATTTGTCGTGACAGTGTCGAAATGGGCCGAAATTCGGCAGGTTGTTTGGAAAGGGACCGAGAAATTGGACTCGGGGCACAACCCGGGATCACGAGATTTTAGCCAAATATTCCTTCCTTTATGCCTCCGAATAATTAATTTCCTTATTAATTATGTCAGGTTGAAGGTGTGTTGGACAGAAAATTAACAAAGTAAAATCGCACCAAGGGCAATTTTGTCATTTGTCGTGACGGTGTCGGAATGGGTCTAAATTCGGTAGGTTGAATGGAAACGGCCCAAGAAATTGGACTCGGAGCACAGACCCGGGATCGCGAAATTTTAGCCAAATTCCTGCGTTTAGGACTCCGACTAATTGATTTCCTTATTAATTATGTCAGGTTAAAGAAGTGTTGCACAGAAAATTAACGACGCAAAATCGCACCAAGAGCAATTTTGTCATTTGTTGCGACCGTGTCGGAATGGGCCGAAATTCGGCAGGTTGATTGGAAACGACCCGAGAAATTGGACTCGGGACACAGACCCGAGATCACGGGATTTTAGCCAAAATCCTTCCTTTATGCCTCCAAATAATTATATTCCTCATGTTGAAGAAGTGTTGGACAGAAAATTAACAAAGAAAAATCGCGCTAGGGGTAATTTTGTCATTTGTCGCGTCGGGGTCAGAATGGACCGAAATTTGACAGGTTGATTGGAAACGACCTGAGAAATTGGACTCGGGGCAAAGACCCGGGATCACGGGATTTTAGCCAAATTCCTTCCTTTGTGCCTCCGAAAAATTAATTTCCTCAATAATTATGTCAGGTTGAAGAAGTGTTGGACAGAAAATTAACAAAGTAAAATCGCACCAGGGGCAAATTTGTCATTTGTCGCAACGGTGTCGGAATGGGTCAAAATTCGACAGGTTAATTGGAAACGGCCCGAGAAATTGGACTCAGGGTACAACCTGGGATCACAGGATTTTAGCCAAATTCCTTCGTTTAGGCCTCCGAATAATTAATTTCCTTATTAATTATGTCAGGTTGAAGAAGTGTTGGACAGAAAATAAACATAACAAAACCACACCAAAAGCAATTTTGTCATTTGTTGCGACGGTGTCGGAATGGGCCGAAATTCGGCAGGTTGATTGGAAACGGCCCAAGAAATTGGACTCGAGGCACAACTCGGGATCACGGGATTTTAGCCAAATTCCTTCGTTTAGGCCTCCGAATAATTATATTCCTTATTAATTATGTCAGGTTGAAGAAGTGTTGGACAGAAAATTAACAAAGAAAAATCGCTCTAGGGGCAATTTTGTCATTTGTCGCATCGGTGTCGGAATGGTCCGAAATTCGGCAGGTTGATTGGGAACGGCCCGAGAAATTGGACTCGGGGCATAGACCCGGGATCACGGGATTTTAGCCAAATTCCTTCGTTTATGCCTCCAAATAATTAATTTCCTTAATAATTATGTGAGGTTGAAGAAGTGTTGGACAGAAAATTAATAAAGTAAAACCGTACCAGGGGCAATTTTGTCATTTGTCGGGACGGTGTCAGAATGGGCCGAAATTCGACAGGTTGATTGGAAATGGCCCGAGAAATTGGACTCGGGGTACAGACCCGGGATCACGAAATTTAGCCAAATTTCGTCGTTTAGGCCTCTGAATAATTAATTTCCTTATTAATTATGTCAGGTTGAAGAAGTGTTAGACAGAAAATTAACGAAATAAAATCGCTCCAGGAGCAATTTTGTCATTTGTCGTGACGGTGTCGGAATGATCCGAAATTTGGCAGGTTGATTGAAAACGGCCCGAGAAATTGGACTCGGGGTACAGAACAAGGATCATGGGATTTTAGCCAAATTCCTTCATTTAGGCCTCCGAATAATTATATTCCTTATTAATTATGTTAGGTTGAAGAAGTGTTGGACAGAAAATTAACAAAGAAAAATCGCACCAGGGGCAATTTTGTCATTTGTCGCGTCGGTGTCGGAATGGATCGAAATTCGGCAGGTTGATTGTAAACGGACCGAGAAATTGGACTCGGGGCATAGACCCGGGATCACGAGATTTTAGCCAAATTCCTTCCTTTATGCCTCCGAATAATTCGTTTCCTTATTTATTATGTCAAGTTGAAGAAGTGTTGGACGGAAAATTAACGACGCAAAACCGCTCCAGGAGCAATTTTGTCATTTGTCGCGACAGCATCGGAATGGGTCGAAATTCTACAGGTTGCTTGGAAACGGCTCGAGAAATTGGACTCGGGGCATAGACCCGGGATCACGGAATTTTAGCCAAATTCCATCGTTTAAGACTCCGAATAATTAATTTCCCAATTAATTATGTCAGGTTGAAGAAGTGTTGGACAGAAAATTGACAATGTAAAATCGCACCAGGAGCAATTTTGTTATTTGTCGCGACGGTGTTGGAATGGGCCGAAATTCGGCAGGTTGATTGGAAACGGACCGAGAAATTGGACTCAGGGCACAGACTCGGGATCACGGGATTTTTGCCAAATTCCTTCCTTTACGCCTCCGAATAATTAATTTCCTTATTAATTATGTCAGGTTGAAGAAGTGTTGTATAGAAAATTAACAAAGCAAAACCGCACCAAGGGCAATTTTGTCATTTGTCGTGAAGGCGTAGGAATTGGTCGAAATTCGACAGGTCGATTGGAAACAGCCCGAGAAATTGGACTCGTGGCACAGACTCGGGATCACGAGATTTTAGCCTAATCCCTTCCTTTATGCCTCCGAATAATTAATTTCCTTATTAATTATGTCATGTTGAAGAAGTGTTGGACAGAAAATTAACAAAGCAAAACCGCACCTGGGGAAATTTTGTCATTTGTCGTGACGGTATCAGAATGGGCCGAAATTTTAAAGGTTGATCGAAAACGGCCCGAGAAATTGGACTCGGTGCACAGACCTGGGATCACGGGATTTTAGCCAAATTCCTTTGTTTAGGCCTCCAAATAATTATATTCTTTCTTAATTATGTCAGGTTGAAGAAGTGTTGGGCAGAAAATTAACAAGGAAAAATCGCAACAGAGGCAGTTTTGTCATTTGTCACGACGCTGTCGGAATGGGCCAAAATTCTACAGATTGATTGGAAACGGCCTGAGAAATTGGTCTCGGGGCATAGACCCAAGATCACGGAATTTTAGCCAAATTCCTTCCTTTATCCCTACAAATAATTAACTTCCTTATTAATTAAGTCAGGTTGAAGAAGTGTTGGACAGAAAATTAAAGGGCAAAACCGCACCAGGGGCAATTTTGTCACTTGTCGCGACGGTGTCGAAAAGAATTGAAATTCGGCGGGTTGATTGGAAACAGCCCGAGAAATTGGACTCGGGGCACAAACCCGGGATCATGGGATTTTGGCCAAATTCCTTTGTTTAGGCCCCCGAATAAATATATTCCTTATTAGTTATGTCAGGTTGAAAAAGTGATGGACAGAAAATTAACAAAGAAAAACTGCACCGGGGGTAATTTTGTCAGTTGTTACGACGGTGTCGAAAAGGGTCGCCGAGAAATTGGACTCGGGGCACAGACCCGGCATCACGGAATTTTACCCAGATTCCTTCGTTTAGGCCTCCTAATAATTAATTTCCTTATTAATTATGTCAGGTTGAAAAAATGTTGGACAGAAAATTAACAACGCAAAATCACACCAGGGGAAATTTTGTCATCTGTCGCGACGGTGTTGGAATGGGTCGAAATTCGGCAGGTTGATTGGATACGGTACGAGAAATTGGACTTGGGGCACAACCCCGGGTCATTGAATTTTAGCCAAATTCCTTCGTTTAGGCCTTCGAATAATTAATTTCCTTAGTAATTACGTATGGTTGAAGAAGTGTTGGACAAAAAATTAACGACGCAAAATCGCACCAGGAGCAATTTTGTCATTTGTCGCGAAGGTGTCGAAATGGTCTGAAATTTGGCAGGTTGATTGAAAACGGCCCAAGAAATTGGACCCGGGGCATAGACCTGGGATCACGGGATTTTAGCCAAATTACTTCATTTAGGCCTCCGAATAATTATATTCCTTATTAATTTTGTCAAGTTGAAGAAGTGTTGGACAAAAAATTAACAAAGCAAAACCACACCAAGGGCAATTTTGTCATTTGTCGCGACGGCGTCGGAATGGGTCTAAATTCGACAGGTTGAATGGAAATGGCCCGAGAAATTGGACTCGGGGCACAGACCCGGGATCACGAAATTTTAGCCAAATTCCTGCGTTTAGAACTCCGAATAATTGATTTCCTTATTAATTATGTCAGGTTGAAGAAGTGTTGGACAGAAAATTAACGACTCAAAATTGCACCAAGAGCAATTTTGTCATTTATCGTGACGGTGTTGAAATGGGCCGAAATTCGGCAGGTTGATTGGAAACGGGTCGAGAAATTGGACTCGGGGCACAGACCCGGGATCACGGGATTTTAGCCAAATTCCTTCCATTATGCCTCCAATTAATTAATTTCCTTATTAATTATGTCAGGTTGAAGAAGTGTTGGACAGAAAATTAACAAAGTAAAATCGCATCAGGGGCAATTTTGTCATTTGTCGCGATAGTGTCGAAATGGGTCTAAATTCGACAGGTTTGAATGGAAACGGCCCATGAAATTGGACTCGGGGCACAGACCCGGGATCACGGAGTTTTAGCCATATTCCTTCGTTTAGGCCTCCAAATAAATATATTCCCTATTAGTTATGTCAGGTTGAAAAAGTGTTGGACAGAAAATTGACAAAGAAAAACTGCAGCAAGGGTAATTTTATCAGTTGTCATGATGGTGTCGAAATGGGCCAAAATTCGACAGGTTGATTGGAAACGGCCCGAGAAATTGGACTTGGGCAAAGACCCAGGATCACTGAATTTTAACCAAATTCCTTTCTTTATGCCTATGAATAATTAATTTCCTTATTAATTATGTCTGGTTGAAGAAGTGTTGGACAGAAAATTAACGACGCAAAATCGCACCAAGAGCAATTTTGTCATTTATCGCGACGGTGTCGGAATGGGCCGAAATTCGTCAGGTTGATTAGAAACGGCCCGAGAAATTGGAGTCCGGGCACAGACCCGGGATCACTGAATTTTAGCTAAATTCCTTCGTTTAGGCCTCCAAATAATTAATTTCCTTATTAATTATGTCAGGTTGAAGAAGTGTTGAACAAAAAATTTAAAACGCAAAACCGCACCTGGGGAAATTTTGTCATTTGTCGCGATGGTATCGGAATGGGCCGAAATTCGACAGGTTGATTGGAAACGGCCCGAGAAATTGGACTCAGGGCACAAACCCGGGATCACGTAATTTTAGCCAAATTCCTTCGTTTAGGCCTCCTAATAATTAATTTCCTTATTAATTATGTCAAGTTAAAGAAGTGTTGGACAGAACATTAACAACGCAAAATCGCACCCAGGGCAATTTTATCATTTGTCGTGACGGTGTCGGAATGGGGCGAAATTTGGCAGGTTGACTGGAAACGGACTGAGAAATTGGACTCGGGGCATAGACCAGGGATCACGGGATTTTAGCCAAATTCCTTCGTTTAGGCCTCCAAATAAATATATTCCCTATTAGTTATGTCAGGTTGAAAAAGTGTTGGACAGAAAATTGACAAAGAAAAACTGCAGCAAGGGTAATTTTATCATTTGTCACGATGGTGTCGAAATGGGCCAAAATTCGACAAGTTGATTGGAAACGGCCCGAGAAATTGGACTTGGGCAAAGACCCAGGATCACTGAATTTTAACCAAATTCCTTCCTTTATGCCTATGAATAATTAATTTCCTTATTAATTATGTCAGGTGGAAGAAGTGTTGAACAGAAAATTAAAGGGCAAAACCGCACGAGGGGCAATTTTGCCATTTGTCGCGATGGTGTCGGAATGGGCCGAAATTCGGCAGGTTGATTGGAAACGGCCTGAGAAATTGGACTGGGGGCACAAGCCCAGGATCACGGGATTTTAGCCAAATTCCTTCGTTTAGGCCTCCGAATAAATATATTCCTCATTAGTTATGTCAGGTTAAAGAAAATTAACAAAGAAAAATGGCACCAGGGGCAATTTTGTCATTTGTCGCGATGGTGTCGAAATGGGCCAAAATTCGACAGGTCGATTGGAAACGGCCCGAGAAATTGGACTCGGGCACAGACCCGGGATCACTGAATTTTAGCCAAATTCCTTCCTTTATGCCTATGAATAATTAATTTCCTTATTAATTAAGTCAGGTTGAAGAAGTGTTGGATAGAAAATTAAAGAGCGAAACCGTACCAGGGCTAATTTTATCATTTGTTGCGACGGTGTCGGAATGGGCCGAAATTCGACAGGTTGATTGGAAACAGCCCGAGAAATTGGACTCGGGGCACAAACCCGGGATCACATAATTTTAGCCAAATTCCTTCGTTTAGGCCCCCTAATAATTAATTTCCTTATTAATTATGTCAAGTTGAAGAAGTGTTGGACAGAACATTAACAACGCAAAATCGCACCCGGGGCAATTTTATCGTTGGTCGCGACGGTGTCGGAATGGGACGAAATTTGGCAGGTTGACTGGAAACAGCCTGAGAAATTGGACTCGGGGCATAGACCAGGGATCACGGGATTTTAGCCAAATTCCTTCGTTTACGCCTCCAAATAAATATATTCCCTATTAGTTATGTCAGGTTGAAGAAGTGTTGGATAGAAAATTGACAAAGAAAAACTGCACCAGGGGCAATTTTGTCATTTGTCGCGATAGTGTCGAAATGGGCCGAAATTCGGAAGGCTGATTGGAAACGGCCCGAGAAATTGGACTCGGGGCACAGACTCAAGTTCACGAAATTTTAGCCAAATTCCTTCATTTAGGACTGTGAATAATTAATTTCCTTATTAATTATGTCAGGTCGAAGAAGTGTTGGACAGAAAATTAACGACGTAAAACCGAACCAGGAGCAATTCTGTCATTTGTTGCGACGGTGTCGGAATAAGCCGAAATTCTGCAGGTTGATTGGAAACGGCTCGAGAAGTTGGACTCGGGGCACAAACCCGGGATCATGGGATTTTAGCCAAATTCCTTCCTTTATGCCTCCGAATAATTAATTTCCTTATTAATTATGTCAGGTTGAAGAAGTTTTGGACAGAAAATTAACAAAGCAAAACCGCACCAGGGGTAATTTTGTCATTTGTTACGACGGCATCAGAATGGATCAAAATTCAACAAGTTGATTGGATACGACACGAGAAATTGGACTCGGGGCACAGACCGGGGATCACTGAATTTTAGCCAAATTCCTTCGTTCAGGCCATCGAATAATTAAATTCCTTAGTAATTACGTCAAGTTGAAGAAGTGTTGGACAGAAAGTTAACGACGCAAAACTACACCGGGCGTAATTTTGTAATTTGTCGCGACGGTGTCAGAATGGTCCGAAATTTGGCAGGTTGATTGAAAACGGCCAGAAAATCGGACTCGGGGCACAGACCAAGGATCACGGGATTTTAGCCAAATTACTTCGTTTAAGCCTCCAAATAATTATATTCCTTATTAATTATGTCAGGTTGAAGAAGTGTTGGACAGGAAATTAACAAAGAAAAACAGCATCAGGGGCAATTTTGTCATTTGTCGCAACGGTGTCGGAATGGGCCGAAATTCGGCAGGTTGATTGGAAACGGCTCGAGAAATTGGACTCGGAGCACAGACCCGAGATCACGGGATTTTAGCCAAATTCCTCCTTTATGACTCCGAATAATTAATTTCCTTATTAATTATGTTAGGTTGACGAAGTGTTGGACAGAAAATTAACAAAGGAAAATCGCACCAGGCGCAATTTTGTCATTTGTCGTGACGGCGTCGGAATGGGTCGAAATTCGGCAGGTTGATTGGAAACGGCCCGATAAATTTGACTCGAGGCACAGGCTCGGGATCACGGGATTTTAGCCAAATTCCTTCCTTTATGCCTCCGAATAATTAATTTCCTTATTAATTATGTCAGGTTGAAGAAGTGTTGGACAGAATATTAACAAAGCAAAACCGCACCAGGGATGATTTTGTCATTTGTCGCGACGGTATCGGAATGGGCCGAAATTCAGCAGGTTGATTGGAAACTGCCCTAGAAGTTGGACTCGGGGCATAGACCCGGGATCACGGGATTTTAGCCAAATTCCTTGGTTTAGGCCTTCGAATAATTAATTTTCTTATTAATTATGTCAGGTTGAAGAAGTGTTGGACAGAAAATTAACAAACCAAAACCGCACCATGGGCAATTTTGTCATTTGTCGCGATGGTGTCGGAATGGGTCGAAATTCGGCAGGTTGATTGGAAACGTCCCGAGAAATTGGACTCAAGGCACAGACTCGGGATCACAGAATTTTAGCCAAATTCTTTCGTTTAGACCTCCGAATAATTAATTTCATTATTAATTATATCAGGTTGAAGAAGTGTAGGACATGAAATTAACAACGTAAAACCTCATCAAGAGCAATTCTGTCATTTGTTATGACGGTGTCGAAATGGGCCGAAATTTGGCAGGTTTATTTGAAACAGCTCGAGAAATTGGACAATGGGAACAGGCCCGGGATCACGGGATTTTAGCCAAATTCCTTTGTTTAGGTCTCCGAATAATTATATTCTTTATTAATTATTTCAGGTTGAACAAGTGTTGGACAGAAAATTAACAAAGAAAAATCGCACCAAGGTAATTTTTTTCATTTGTCACTACGGTGTCGGAACGGGCCTAAATCCCGCACGTTGATTGGAAACGGCCTGAGAAATTGGACTCGGGGCACAGACCCGGGATCATGGGATTTTAGCTAAATTCCTTCGTTTAGGCCTTGAATAATTATAATCCTTAGTAATTATGTCAGGTTGAAGAAGTGTTGGACAGAAAATTAATAAAGAAAAACTGCATCAGGGGCAATTTTGTCATTTGTTGCGACGGTGTCGGATTGGGCCGAAATTCGATAGGTTGATTGGAAACGGCCAGAGAAATTGGACTCGGGGCATAGACCCGGGATCACGGGATTTTAGCCAAATTCCTTCGTTTAGGCCTCCGAGGAATTTTGTCATTTGTTGCGACGGTGTCGGATTGGGCCGAAATTCGATAGGTTGATTGGAAACGGCCTGAGAAATTGGACTCGGGGCACAGACCCGGGATCACGGGCTTTTAGCCAAATTCCTTCATTTAGGCCTCCGAATAATTAATTTCCTTATTAATTATGTCTTCAGGTCGAAGAAGTGTTGGACAGAAAATTAATAAAGAAAAACTGCATCAGGGGCATTTTTGTCATTTGTTGCGACGGTGTCGGATTGGGCCGAAATTCGATAGGTTGATTGGAAACGGCCTGAGAAATTGGACTCGGGGCACAGACCCGGGATCACGGGCTTTTAGCCAAATTCCTTCATTTAGGCCTCCGAATAATTAATTTCCTTATTAATTATGTCTTCAGGTCGAAGAAGTGTTGGACAGAAAATTAATAAAGAAAAACTGCATCAGGGGCATTTTTGTCATTTGTTGCGACGGTGTCGGATTGGGCCGAAATTCGATAGGTTGATTGGAAACGGCCTGAGAAATTGGACTCGGGGCACAGACCCGGGATCACGGGCTTTTAGCCAAATTCCTTCATTTAGGCCTCCGAATAATTAATTTCCTTATTAATTATGTCTTCAGGTCGAAGAAGTGTTGGACAGAAAATTAATAAAGAAAAACTGCATCAGGGGCATTTTTGTCATTTGTTGCGACGGTGTCGGATTGGGCCGAAATTCGATAGGTTGATTGGAAACGGCCTGAGAAATTGGACTCGGGGCACAGACCCGGGATCACGGGCTTTTAGCCAAATTCCTTCATTTAGGCCTCCGAATAATTAATTTCCTTATTAATTATGTCTTCAGGTCGAAGAAGTGTTGGACAGAAAATTAATAAAGAAAAACTGCATCAGGGGCATTTTTGTCATTTGTTGCGACGGTGTCGGATTGGGCCGAAATTCGATAGGTTGATTGGAAACGGCCTGAGAAATTGGACTCGGGGCACAGACCCGGGATCACGGGCTTTTAGCCAAATTCCTTCATTTAGGCCTCCGAATAATTAATTTCCTTATTAATTATGTCTTCAGGTCGAAGAAGTGTTGGACAGAAAATTAATAAAGAAAAACTGCATCAGGGGCATTTTTGTCATTTGTTGCGACGGTGTCGGATTGGGCCGAAATTCGATAGGTTGATTGGAAACGGCCTGAGAAATTGGACTCGGGGCACAGACCCGGGATCACGGGCTTTTAGCCAAATTCCTTCATTTAGGCCTCCGAATAATTAATTTCCTTATTAATTATGTCTTCAGGTCGAAGAAGTGTTGGACAGAAAATTAATAAAGAAAAACTGCATCAGGGGCATTTTTGTCATTTGTTGCGACGGTGTCGGATTGGGCCGAAATTCGATAGGTTGATTGGAAACGGCCTGAGAAATTGGACTCGGGGCACAGACCCGGGATCACGGGCTTTTAGCCAAATTCCTTCATTTAGGCCTCCGAATAATTAATTTCCTTATTAATTATGTCTTCAGGTCGAAGAAGTGTTGGACAGAAAATTAATAAAGAAAAACTGCATCAGGGGCATTTTTGTCATTTGTTGCGACGGTGTCGGATTGGGCCGAAATTCGATAGGTTGATTGGAAACGGCCTGAGAAATTGGACTCGGGGCACAGACCCGGGATCACGGGCTTTTAGCCAAATTCCTTCATTTAGGCCTCCGAATAATTAATTTCCTTATTAATTATGTCTTCAGGTCGAAGAAGTGTTGGACAGAAAATTAATAAAGAAAAACTGCATCAGGGGCATTTTTGTCATTTGTTGCGACGGTGTCGGATTGGGCCGAAATTCGATAGGTTGATTGGAAACGGCCTGAGAAATTGGACTCGGGGCACAGACCCGGGATCACGGGCTTTTAGCCAAATTCCTTCATTTAGGCCTCCGAATAATTAATTTCCTTATTAATTATGTCTTCAGGTCGAAGAAGTGTTGGACAGAAAATTAATAAAGAAAAACTGCATCAGGGGCATTTTTGTCATTTGTTGCGACGGTGTCGGATTGGGCCGAAATTCGATAGGTTGATTGGAAACGGCCTGAGAAATTGGACTCGGGGCACAGACCCGGGATCACGGGCTTTTAGCCAAATTCCTTCATTTAGGCCTCCGAATAATTAATTTCCTTATTAATTATGTCTTCAGGTCGAAGAAGTGTTGGACAGAAAATTAATAAAGAAAAACTGCATCAGGGGCATTTTTGTCATTTGTTGCGACGGTGTCGGATTGGGCCGAAATTCGATAGGTTGATTGGAAACGGCCTGAGAAATTGGACTCGGGGCACAGACCCGGGATCACGGGCTTTTAGCCAAATTCCTTCATTTAGGCCTCCGAATAATTAATTTCCTTATTAATTATGTCTTCAGGTCGAAGAAGTGTTGGACAGAAAATTAACAAAGCAAAACCGCACCAGGGGCAGTTTTGTCATTTGTCGCGACGGTGTCAGAATGGTCCGAAATTTGGCAGGTTGATTAGAAACGCCCCGAGAAATTGGATTCTGGTACAGACCCGGGATCACGTGATTTTTGCCAAATTCCTTCGTTTAGGCCTCCGAATAATTAAATTCCTTATTAATTATGTCAATTGAAGAAGTGTTGGACAGAAAATTAACAAAGAAAAATCGCACTAGGGGCAATTTTATCATTTGTCGACGGTGTCGGAATGGGCCGAAATTCGGTAGGTTGATTGGAAACGGCCCAAGAAATTGGACTCGGGGCACCGACCCGGGATCACGGGATTTTTGCTAAATTCCTTCATTTAGGCCTCCGAATAATTAAATTCCTTATTAATTATGTCAATTGAAGAAGTGTTGGACAGAAAATTAACAAAGAAAAATCGCACTAGGGGCAATTTTGTCATTTGTCGCGACGGTGTCGGAATGGGCCGAAATTTGGTAGGTTGATTGGAAACGGCCCGAGAAATTGGAGTCGGGACAATAACCTGGGATCACGGGATTTTAGCCAAATTCCTTCGTTTAGGCCTCCGAATAATTAAATTCCTTATTAATTATGTCAGTTGAAGAAGTGTTGGACAAAAAATTAACAAAGAAAAATCGCACTAGGGACAACTTTGTCATCTGTCCCGACGGTGTCGGAATGGGCCAAAATTCGGTAGTTTTATTGGAAACGGCCCAAGAAATTGGTCTTGGGGCATAGACCCGGGATCACGGGATTTTAGCCAAATTCCTTCGATTAGGCCTCCGAATAATTATATTTCGTATTAATTTTGTCAGGATGAAGAAGTGTTGGAAAAAAAATTAACAACGCAAAACCGCACCAGGGGGTGTTGGACAGAAAATTGACAAAGAAAAATCGCACCATGGGCAATTTTTTCATTTGTCGCGATGGTGTCGGAATGGGCCAAAATTCGGCAAGTTGATTGGAAACGGCCCGATAAATTGGACTAAGGGCACAGACCCGGGATCACGGGATTTTAGCCAAATTCCTTCATTTAGGCCTCCAAATAATTAATTTCCTTATTAATTATGTCATGTTGAAGAAGTGTTGGACAGAAAATTATCAAAGCAAAACCGCACTAGGGGCAATTTTGTCATTTGTCACGACGGTGTCGGAATGGTTCGAAATTTGGCAGGTTGATTGGAAACGGCCCGAGAAATTGGATTCTGGGCACAGACCCAGGATCACTGGATTTTGCAAAATTCCTTCGTTCGGGCATCCGAATAATTATATTCCCTATTAATTAAGCCAGTTGAAGAAGTGTTGGACAGAAAATTAACAAAGAAAAATCGCACTAGAGGCAATTTTGTCATTTGTCGTGACGGTGTCGGAATGGGCCGAAATTCGGTAGATTGATTGGAAACGGCCCGAGAAATTGGACTAGGGGCACAAACCCGAGATCATGGGATTTTAGCCAAATTCCTTCGTTTAGGCCTCCAAATAATTATATTCCGTATCAATTATGTTAGTTGAAGAAGTATTGGACTGAAAATTAACAAAGAAAAACCGCACCAGGGGCAATTTTGTCATTTGTCGTGACGGTGTCGGAATGGGCCGAAATTCGATAGGTTGATTGGAAATGGCCCGAGAAATTGGACTAGGGGCACAAACTCGGGATCACGGGATTTTAGCCAAATTCGTTCGTTTAGGCCTCTAAATAATTAGATTCCATATTAATTATGTCAGGTAGAAGAAGTGTTGGACAGAAAATAATTCAAGAAAAACCGCACCAGGGGCAATTTTGTCATTTGTCGTGACAGTGTCGAAATTAGCCGAAATTCGGCAGGTTGATTGGAAACGGCCCGAGAATTTGGACTCAGGGCACAGATCCGGGATCACGAGATTTTAGCCAAATTCCTTCGTTTAGGCCTCCGAATAATTAATTTCCTTATTAATTATGTCAGGTTGAAGAAGTGTTGGACAGAAAATTAACAACGCAAAACCGCACCAGGGGCAATTTTGTCATTTGTCGTGACAGTGTCGAAATTAGCCGAAATTCGGCAGGTTGATTGGAAACGGCCCGAGAATTTGGACTCAGGGCACAGATCCGGGATCACGAGATTTTAGCCAAATTCCTTCGTTTAGGCCTCCAAATAATTATATTCCTTATTAATTATGTCAGGTTGAAGAAGTGTTGGACGGAAAATTAACAATGAAAAATCGCACCAGGTGCAATTTTTTCATTTGTCGCGACGGTGTCGGAACAAGCCGAAATTCGGCAGGTTGCCTGGAAACGGCTTGAGAAATTGGACTTGGGGCACAGATCCGGGATCACAGGATTTTAGCCAAATTCTTTCATTTAGTCCTCCGAATAATTAATTTCCTTATTAATTATGTCAGGTTAAATAAGTGTTGGACAGAAAATTAACAAAGTAAAACCGCACCAGGGGCAATTTTTTCATTTGTCACGACAGTGTCGAAATTGGCCGAAATTCGGCTGGTTGAATGGAAACGGCCCGAGAAATTGGACACGAGGCACAGACTCGGGATCACGGGATTTTAGCCAAATTCCTTCGTTTTGGCCTCCGAATAATTAATTTCCATATTAATTTTGTCAGGATGAAGAAGTGTTGGACAGAAAATTAACAACGCAAAACCGCACAAGGGGGAATTTTGTCATTTGTTGCGACGATGTCGGAATGGGCTGAAATTTGGCAAGTTGATTGGAAACGGCCTGAGAAATTGGACTCGGGGCACAGACCCAGGATCACGGTATTTTAGCCAAATTCCTTCGTTTAGGCCACCGAACAATTAATTTCCTAATTAATTCTATCAGGTTGAAGAAATGTTGGACAGAAAATTAAAAAAGAAAAACCGCACTAGGGGCAATTTCGTCATTTGTCGCGACGGTGTTGGAATAGACCAAAATTCGGCAGGTTGATTGGAAACAGCTCGAGAAATTGGACTCGAGGTACAGAACCGGGATCACGGGATTTTAGCAAAATTCCTTCATTTTGGCCTCCGAATAATTAATTTTCATGTTAATTTTGTCAGGATGAAGAAGTGTTGGACAGAACATTAACAACGCAAAACCGCACCAGGAGCAATTTCGTCATTCGTCGTGACGGTGTCGGAATGGGCCAAAATTTGGCAGGTTGATTGGAAACGGCCCGAGAAAATGGACTCGGGGCTCAAACCCGGGATTACGAGATTATAGCCAAATTCCTTCGTTTAGGCCTCCATATAATTAATTTCCTTATTAATTATGTTAGGTTGAAGAAGTGTTGGATAGAAAAATAACAACGCAATACTGCACCAGGGGCAATTTTGTCATTTGTCGTGACGGTGTTGGAATGGGCCGAAATTCGGCAGGTTGATTGGAAACGGCCCGAGAAATTGGGCTCGGGGCACGGACCTGGGATCATGGGATTTTAGCCAAATTCCTTCGCTTAGGCCTCCGAATAATTAATTTCCGTAATAATTTTGTCAGGATGAAGAAGTGTAGGACAGAACATTAACAACGTAAAACCGCACCAGGGGCAATTTTGTCATTTGTCGCGACGGTGTCGGAATGGGCCGAAATTTGACAGGTTGATTGGAAACGGCCAAAAAATTGGATCGGGGCATAGACCCAGGATCACGGGAATTTAGCGAAATTCCTTCGTTTAGGCTCCGAATAATTAATTTTCGTATTAATTTCATCGGGATGATGAAGTGTTGGATAGAAACTTAACAATGCAAAACCGCACCAGGGGTAATTTTGTCTTTCGTCACGATTGTGTCGAAATGGGCCGAAATTAGGCAGGTTGATTGGAAACGGCCCGAGAAATTGGACTCGGGGCACAGACCCGGGATAACGGGATTTTAGCCAAATTCCTTCGTTTAGGCCTCCGAATAATTTATTTCCTTATTAATTATGTCAGGTTGACGAAGGGCTAGATAGAAAATTAACAAACCAAAATCGCACTAGGTCAATTTTTTCATTTGTCACGACGGTGTCAGAATGGCCTGAAATTTGGCAGGTTGATTGGAAACGGCCCAAGAAATTGGACTCGAGGCACAGACCAGGGATCACGAGATTTTAGCCAAATTCCTTCGTTTAGACCTCCGAATAATTAATTTCCTTATTAATTACATCAGGTTGAAGAAGTGTTGGACAGAGAATTAACAAAGAAAAACTGCACCAGGGGCAATTTTGTCATTTGTCGCGACGGTGTCGGAATGGGCCGAAATTCGACAGGTTGATTGCAAACGGCCCTAGAAATTGGACTCGGGGCACAGACCCGGGATCTCGAGATTTTAGCCAAATTCCTTCGTTTAGGCCTTTGAATAATTATATTCCTTAGTAATTATGTCAGGCTGAAAAAGTGTTGGACAGAAAATTAACCAAGAAAAACCACAACAAGGGCAATTTTTTCATTTGTCGCGATGGTGTCGGAATGGGTCGAAATATGATAGGTTGATTGGAAATGGGCCTAGAAATCGGACTCGGGGTACAGACCCGGGATCTCGGGATGTTAGCCAAATTCCTTCGTTTAGGCCTCCAAATAATTAATTTCCTTATTAATTACGTCAGGTTGAAGAAGTGTTGGACAGTGAATTAACAAAGCAAAACTGCACCAGGAGTAATTTTGTCATTTGTCGTGACAGTGTCGGAATGGGCCAAAATTCGACAGGTTGATTGCAAACAGCCCAAGAAATTGGACTCAGGACATAGACCCGGGATCATGAGAGTTTAGCCAAATTCCTTCGTTTAGGCCTCCGAATAATTATATTCCTTATTAATTATGTCATGTAGAAAAAGTGTTGGACAGAAAATTAACAAAGAAAAACCGCACCAGGGGCAATTTTTTCATTTGTCACGACAGTGTCGGATTGGGCCGAAATTCGACAGGTTGATTGGAAACGGCCCGAGAAATTGGACTCGGGGCACAGAATCGGGGTCACGGGCTTTTAGCCAAATTACTTCGTTTAGGCCTCCGAATAATTAATTTCCTTATTAATTATGTCAGGTTAAAGAAGTGCTGGATAGAAAATTAAAAAAGAAAAACCGCACCAGGGGCAATTTTGTCATTTGTCATGACAGTGTCGGAATGGGCCGAATTTGGACGGTTGATTGGGAACGGCCCGAGAAATTGGAATCGGGCCAATGACCCGAGATCACAGGATTTTAGACAAATTCCTTCGTTTAGGCCTCCGAATAATTAATTTACTTATTAATTATGTCAGGTTGAAGAAGCGTTGGACAGAAAATTAACAAAGAAAAACCGCATCAGGGGCAATTTTGTCATTTGTCGCGACGGTGTCGGAATGGGGCAAAATTTGGCAGGTTGATTGGAAACACCCCGAGAAATTGGACTCGAGGCATGGACCTAGGATCACGAAATTTTAGCGAAACTCCTTCGTTGAGGCCACCGAATAATTAATTTCTGTATTAATTATGTCAGACTGAAGAAGTGTTGGACAGAAAATTAATAAAGCAAAACCGCACCAGGGGCAATTTTGTCATTTTTCGCTACGATGTTGAAATGGACCGAAATTTGGCAGGTTGTTTGGAAATGGCCCGAGAAATTGGACTCGGGGCACAGACCTGGGATCATGAAATATTAGCCAAATTCCATCATTGAGGCCTCCGAATAATTAATTTCCGTATTAATTATGTCAGGTTGAAGAAGTGTTCAACAGAAAATTAACATAGAAAAACCTTAGGGGCAATTTTGTCATTTGTCGCGACGGTGTCGGAATGGGTCGAAATTTAATAGGTCGATTGAAAACAGCCCAAGAAATTAGACTCGGGTCTAAGACTCAAGATCTAGGGATTTTAGCCAAATTCATTTGATTAGGCCTCTGAAAAATTAATTTTCGTATTAATTATGTCAGGTTGAAGTAGTGTTGGACAGAAAATTAACAAAGCAAAACCGCACCAGGGACTATTTTGTCATTAGTCACGATGGTGTCGGAATGGGCCAAATTCTAGAGGTTGATTAGAATCGGCCCGAGAAATTGGACTTGGGGCATAGACCCGGGTTCACGGGATTTTAGCCAAATTTCTTCGTTTGGGCCTCCGAATAATTAATTTTCGCATTAATTTTATCAGGAAGAAGAAGTGTTGGGTAGAACATTAACAACGCAAAATCACACCAGGGGCAATTTTATCATTTGTCGCGACGATGTCGAAATCTGCCGAAATTCGGCAGGTTGATTGGAAATGGCCCGAGAAATTGGAATCGGGGCATAGACCTGGGATCACGGGATTTTAGCCAAATTCCTTCGTTTAAGCCTCCAAATAATTAATTTTCGTATTAATTATGTCAGCTGTAGTAGTGTTGGACAGAAAATTAATAAAGCAAAACCGCACCAGGGGCAATTTTGTCATTTGTCGCGATGGTGTCGGAATCGGCCGAAATCTGGCAGGTTGATTGGAAACGACCCGAGAAATTGGGCTCAGGGCGCAAACCTGGGATCACGGGATTTTAGTCAAATTCCTTCATTTAAGCCTCTGAATAATTAATTTTCATATTAATTATGTCAGCTGAAGAAGTGTTGGATAGAAAATTAATAAAGCAAAACCGCACTAGGGGCAATTTTGTCATTTGTCGCGACGGTGTCGGAATCGGCCGAAATCTGGCAGTTGATTGGAAACGGTCCAAGAAATTAGACTTGGGGCACAGACATTGGATCACGGGATTTTAGCCAAATTCCTTCGTTTAGGCCTCCGAATAATTAATTTCCTTATTAATTATGTCAGGTTGAAGAAGTGTTGGACAGAAAATTAACAAAGCAAAATCGCACCAGGGGCAATTTTGTCATTCGTCGCGACAGTATCGAAAAGGAACGAGATTTGGCAGGTTGATTGGAAATGGCCCAAGAAATTGGACTTGGGGCACAAACCCAGGATCACAGGATTTTAGCCAAATTCCTTCGTTTAAGCCTCCGAATAATTGATTTTGTCATGATGAAGAAGTGTTGGACAGAAAATTAACAATGCAAAACCGCACCAAGGGCAATTTTGTCATTTGTCATGACGGTTTCAGAATGGGTCAAAATTCGACAAGTTTATTGGAAACGACCCGAGAAATTAGACTCGGGACACAAACTTGGGATCACGGGATTTTAGCCAAATTCCTTCGTTTAGGCCTCCGAATAATTAATTTCCTCATTGATTATGTCAGGTTGAAGAAGTGTTGGACAGAAAATTAACAAAGCAAAACCACGCCAGGGGCAATTTTGTCATTTGTCGCGATGGTGTCAGAATGGGTCGAAATTTGGTACGTTGATTGGAAACGGCCCGAGAAGTTGGACTCGAGGTAGAGACCTAAGATATCGGGATTTTAGCCAAATTCCTTCGTTATGCCTCCGAATAATTAATTTCCTTTTTAATTATGTCAGGTTGAAGAACTGTTGGAAAGAAAATTAACAAAGAAAAACCGCACCAGGGGCAATTTTGTCATTTGTCGTGACGGTTTCGGAATGGGCCGAAATTTGGCAGTTTGATTAGAAACGGCCCGGGAAATTGGATTCGAGGCACAAACTCGGGATCACGAGATTTTAGCCAAATTCCTTCGTTTAGGCCTCCGAATAATTAATTTTCGTATTAATTATGACAGGTTGAAGAAGCGTTGGATTGAAAATCAACGACGCAAAATCACACCAGGGCCAATTTTGTCATTTGTCATGACGGTGTCAGAATGGGCCGAAATTTTGCAAGTTGATGGAAAACGGCTAGAGAAATTGGACTCGGGGCATAGACCCAGGATCGCGGGATTTTAGCCAAATTCCTTCGTTTAGGCCTCCGAATAATTAATTTCTGTATTAATTATGTCTGGTCGAAGAAGTGTTGGACAGAAAATTAACAATGCAAAACTGCACCAGGGGCAATTTTGTCATTTGTCACGACGGTGTCGAAACGGGCCGAAATTTGGCAGGTCGATTGGAAACAGCCCGAAAAATTGGACTCAGGGCACAGACCCGGGATCACGGGAGTTAGCCAAATTTCTTCGTTTAGGCCTCCGAATAATTAATTTTCGTATTAATCATGTCAGGTTGAAGAAGTGTTGGAAAGAAAATTAACAAAGAAAAACTGCACCAGGGGCAATTTTGTCATTCGTTGCGACGGTGTCGGAATGGGCTGAAATTCGGCAGATTGATTGGAAATGGCCCGAGAAATTGGACTCGGGGCAAAGACCCGAGATCTCTGGATTTTAGTCAAATACCTTCGTTTTGGCCTCCTAATAATTAATTTTCGTAATAATTATGTAAGGTTGAAGAAGTGTTGGACAGTAAATTAACAAAGAAAAACCACACTAGGGAAAATTTTGTCATTTGTCACGACGGTGTCGGAATGGGCCGAAATTCGGCGGGTTGATTGGAAACGGCCCACGAAATTGGACTCGGGGCAAGACCCGAGATCTCGGGATTTTAGCCAAATTGCTTCGTTTAGGCCTACGAATATTTAATTTCCGTATTAATTATGTCAGGTTGAATAAGTATTGGACAAAAAATTAACAAAGCAAAACCGCACACGAGGCAATTTTTTCATTTGTCGCGTCGGTGTCGGAATGGGCCGAAATTTGGCGGGTTGATTGGAAGCGGCCCGCGAAATTGGACTTCGAGCAAAGACCCGAGATCTCGGGATTTTAGCCAAATTCCTTCGTTTAGGCCTCCGAATAATTAATTTCCTTATTAATTATATCAGGTTGAAGAAGTGTTGGATAGAAAATTAACAAAGCAAAATCGCACCAGGGGCAATTTTATCATTTATCGCGCGGTGTCAGAATGGGTCGAAATTTGGAAGGTTGATTGGAAACGGCCCGAGAAATTGGACTTGGGGCAAAGGCCCGAGATCTCAGGATTTTGGCCAAATTACTTTGTTTAGGCCTCCGAATAATTTATTCCCGTATTAATTATGACAGGTTGAATAAGTGTTGGACAAAAAATTAACAAAGAATAACCGCACTAGGGGCAATGTTGTCATTTGTCAGGACGTTGTCGAAATGGACCAAAATTTGGTATGTTGATTAGAAACGGCCCGCGAAATTGGACTCAGGGTTTTACCAGGGATCAAGCGATTTTAGCCAAATTCCTTCGTTTAGGCCTCCAAATAATTAATTTCCGTATTAATTATGTCAGGTTGAAGAAGTGTTGGACAGAAAATTAACAAAGCATAACCGCACCAGAGGCAATTTTGTCATCTGTCAGGACGTTGTCAAAACGGGCCGAAATTTTGTATGTTGATTGGAAACGGCTCGAGAAATTGGACTTGGGTCTATGACCCAAGATCTCGGGATTTTAGCCAAATTCCTTCATTTAGGGCTCCGAATAATTAATTTCCGTATTAATTATGTCAGATTGAAGAAGTGTTGGACTGAAAATTAACAAAGCAAAATCGCACCAAGGGCAATTTTGTCATTTGTCGTGACGGTGTCGGAATGGGCCGAAATTTTGTAGGTTGATTGGAAACGGCGCGAGAATTTGGACTCCAGGCAGAAACTCGAGATCTCGGGATTTTCACCAAATTCCTTTGTTTAGGCCTCCGAATAATTATTTTTCGTACTAATTTTGTAAGGTTGAAGAAGTGTTGGACAGAAAATTAACAAAGAAAAACCGCACCAGTGAAAATTTTGTCATTTGTCACGACGGTGTCGGAATGGGACGAAATTTGGCGGGTTGATTGGAAACGACCCGTGAAATTAGACTCGGGACTTATCCCGAGACCTCGGGATTTTAGCCAAATTCCTTCATTTAGGCCTTCGAATATTATTAATTATGTCAGGTTGAAGAAGTGTTGGACAGAAAATTAACAAAGCAAAACTGCACCAGGGGCAATATTGTCATTTGTCACGACGTTATCGAAATGGGCCGAAATTTGGCAGGTAGATTTGAAACGGCCCGAAAAAATGGACTCGGGTCAACGACCGGAGATCTCTGGATTTTAGCAAAATTCCTTCTTTTAGGCCTCCGAATAATTAATTTCCATATTAATTATGTGTGGTTGAAGAAGTGTTGGACAGAAAATTAACGAAGAAAAACCGCACCAGGGAAAATTTTGTCATTTGTCGTGACGGTGTCGGAATGGGCCGAAATTTTGCAGGTTGATTAGAAACGCCCCGAAAAATTGGACTCGGGTTAAGGACCCGAGATCTCTGGATTTTAGCCAAAGTCCTTCGTTTAGGCCCCCGAATAATTAATTTTTGTATTAATTATGTTGGGTTGAAGAAGTGTTGGACAGAAAATTAACAAAGCAAAATCGCACTAGGGGCAATTTTGACATTTCCCGCGACGGTGTCGAAACGGGCCGAAATTTGGCAGGTTGATTGGAAACGGCCCCAGAATTTGGTCTCGAGGCACAGACCCGGGATGACGGGATTTTAGCCAAATTCTTTCGTTTAGGCCTCCGAATAATTAATTTTATTATTAATTATGTCAGGTTTAAGAAGTGTTGAACTGAAAATTAACAAAGCAAAATCGTACCAGGGGTAATTTTGTCATTTGTCGTGACGCTGTCGGAACGGGCCGAAATTTGGTAGGTTGATTGGAAACGGCCCGAGAAATTGGACTCGAGGTAGAGACCCGAGATCACAAGATTTTAGCTAAATTCCTTCGTTTAGGCCTCCGAATAATTAATTTCCGTATTAATTATGCCAAGTTGAGGAAATGTTGGAAAGAAAATTTACAAAGCAAAACCGTACCAGGGGCAATTTTGTCATTTGTCGTGACGGTGTCGGAATGGGCCGAAATTTGGCAGGTTGATTGGAAACGGCCCGTGAAATTGGACTCGGGGCACAGACCAAGGATCACGCGATTTTAGCCAAATTCCTTCATTTAGGCGTCTGAATAATTAATTTCCGTATTAATTATGTTAGGCTGAAGAAGTATTGGACAGAAAATTAACGACGCAAAAGCACAACAGGAGCAATTTTTTCATTTGTCGCGACGGTGTTGGAATGGGCCGAAATCTGGTAGCTTGATTGGAAACGGCCCGAGAAACTGGACTCGGGGCACAGACCCGGGATTTTAGCCAAATTTCTTCGTTTAGGCCTCCGAATAATTATATTCCTTAGTAATTATGTCAAGCTGAAAAAGTGTTGGACAGAAAATTAACCAAGAAAAACCACAACAAGGGCAATTTTTTCATTTGTCGCGATGGTGTCGGAATGGGTCGAAATATGATAGGTTGATTGGAAATGGGCCTAGAAATCGGACTCGGAGCATAGACCCGAGATCACGGGATTTTAGCCAAATTCCTCCTTTATGACTCCGAATAATTAATTTCCTTATTAATTATGTTAGGTTGACGAAGTGTTGGACAGAAAATTAACAAAGAAAAACCGCACCAGGTGCAATTTTGTCATTTGTCGTGATGGCGTCGGAATGGGTCGAAATTCGGCAGGTTGATTGGAAACGGCCCGATAAATTTGACTCGAGGCACAGGCTCGGGATCACGGGATTTTAGCCAAATTCCTTCCTTTATGCCTCCGAATAATTAATTTCCTTATTAATTATGTCAGGTTGAAGAAGTGTTGGACAGAATATTAACAAAGCAAAACCGCACCAGGGATGATTTTGTCATTTGTCGCGACGGTATCGGAATGGGCCGAAATTCAGCAAGTTGATTGGAAACTGCCCTAGAAGTTGGACTCGGGGCATAGACCCGGGATCACGGGATTTTAGCCAAATTCCTTGGTTTAGGCCTCCGAATAATTAATTTTCTTATTAATTATGTCAGGTTGAAGAAGTGTTGGACAGAAAATTAACAAACCAAAACCGCACCATGGGCAATTTTGTCATTTGTCGCGATGGTGTCAGAATGGGTCAAAATTCGGCAGGTTGATTGGAAACGTCCCGAGAAATTGGAC
The DNA here is from genome assembly GCF_002742605.1 of Olea europaea var. sylvestris. Classification (NCBI taxonomy): domain Eukaryota; kingdom Viridiplantae; phylum Streptophyta; class Magnoliopsida; order Lamiales; family Oleaceae; genus Olea; species Olea europaea. Next base: position 11,779,449 of record NC_036255.1, on the reverse strand, counting down.
TCAAGGCACAGACTCGGGATCACAGAATTTTAGCCAAATTCTTTCGTTTAGACCTCCGAATAATTAATTTCATTATTAATTATATCAGGTTGAAGAAGTGTAGGACAGGAAATTAACAACGTAAAACCTCATCAAGAGCAATTCTGTCATTTGTTATGACGGTGTCGAAATGGGCCGAAATTTGGCAGGTTTATTTGAAACAGCTCGAGAAATTGGACAATGGGAACAGGCCCGCGATCACGGGATTTTAGCCAAATTCCTTCGTTTAGGGCTCCGAATAATTATATTCTTTATTAATTATTTCAGGTTGAACAAGTGTTGGACAGAAAATTAACAAAGAAAAATCGCACCAAGGTAATTTTTTTCATTTGTCACTACGGTGTCGGAACGGGCCGAAATTCCGCACGTTGATTGGAAACGGCCTGAGAAATTGGACTCGGGGCACAGACCCGGGATCATGGGATTTTAGCTAAATTCCTTCGTTTAGGCCTTGAATAATTATAATCCTTAGTAATTATGTCAGGTTGAAGAAGTGTTGGACAGAAAATTAATAAAGAAAAACCGTACCAGGGGCAATTTTGTCATTTGTTGCGACGGTGTCGGAATGGGCCGAAATTCGATAGGTTGATTGGAAACGGCCAGAGAAATTGGACTCGGGGCATAGACCCGGGATCACGGGATTTTAGCCAAATTTCTTCGTTTAGGCCTCCAAATAATTAATTTCCTTATTAATTATGTCAGGTTGAAGAAGTGTTGGACAGAAAATTAATAAAGAAAAACCGTACCAGGGGCAATTTTGTCATTTGTTGCGACGGTGTCGGAATGGGCCGAAATTCGATAGGTTGATTGGAAACGGCCAGAGAAATTGGACTCGGGGCATAGACCCGGGATCACGGGATTTTAGCCAAATTTCTTCGTTTAGGCCTCCAAATAATTAATTTCCTTATTAATTATGTCAGGTTGAAGAAGTGTTGGACAGAAAATTAATAAAGAAAAACCGTACCAGGGGCAATTTTGTCATTTGTTGCGACGGTGTCGGAATGGGCCGAAATTCGATAGGTTGATTGGAAACGGCCAGAGAAATTGGACTCGGGGCATAGACCCGGGATCACGGGATTTTAGCCAAATTTCTTCGTTTAGGCCTCCAAATAATTAATTTCCTTATTAATTATGTCAGGTTGAAGAAGTGTTGGACAGAAAATTAATAAAGAAAAACCGTACCAGGGGCAATTTTGTCATTTGTTGCGACGGTGTCGGAATGGGCCGAAATTCGATAGGTTGATTGGAAACGGCCAGAGAAATTGGACTCGGGGCATAGACCCGGGATCACGGGATTTTAGCCAAATTTCTTCGTTTAGGCCTCCAAATAATTAATTTCCTTATTAATTATGTCAGGTTGAAGAAGTGTTGGACAGAAAATTAATAAAGAAAAACCGTACCAGGGGCAATTTTGTCATTTGTTGCGACGGTGTCGGAATGGGCCGAAATTCGATAGGTTGATTGGAAACGGCCAGAGAAATTGGACTCGGGGCATAGACCCGGGATCACGGGATTTTAGCCAAATTTCTTCGTTTAGGCCTCCAAATAATTAATTTCCTTATTAATTATGTCAGGTTGAAGAAGTGTTGGACAGAAAATTAATAAAGAAAAACCGTACCAGGGGCAATTTTGTCATTTGTTGCGACGGTGTCGGAATGGGCCGAAATTCGATAGGTTGATTGGAAACGGCCAGAGAAATTGGACTCGGGGCATAGACCCGGGATCACGGGATTTTAGCCAAATTTCTTCGTTTAGGCCTCCAAATAATTAATTTCCTTATTAATTATGTCAGGTTGAAGAAGTGTTGGACAGAAAATTAATAAAGAAAAACCGTACCAGGGGCAATTTTGTCATTTGTTGCGACGGTGTCGGAATGGGCCGAAATTCGATAGGTTGATTGGAAACGGCCAGAGAAATTGGACTCGGGGCATAGACCCGGGATCACGGGATTTTAGCCAAATTTCTTCGTTTAGGCCTCCAAATAATTAATTTCCTTATTAATTATGTCAGGTTGAAGAAGTGTTGGACAGAAAATTAATAAAGAAAAACCGTACCAGGGGCAATTTTGTCATTTGTTGCGACGGTGTCGGAATGGGCCGAAATTCGATAGGTTGATTGGAAACGGCCAGAGAAATTGGACTCGGGGCATAGACCCGGGATCACGGGATTTTAGCCAAATTTCTTCGTTTAGGCCTCCAAATAATTAATTTCCTTATTAATTATGTCAGGTTGAAGAAGTGTTGGACAGAAAATTAATAAAGAAAAACCGTACCAGGGGCAATTTTGTCATTTGTTGCGACGGTGTCGGAATGGGCCGAAATTCGATAGGTTGATTGGAAACGGCCAGAGAAATTGGACTCGGGGCATAGACCCGGGATCACGGGATTTTAGCCAAATTTCTTCGTTTAGGCCTCCAAATAATTAATTTCCTTATTAATTATGTCAGGTTGAAGAAGTGTTGGACAGAAAATTAATAAAGAAAAACCGTACCAGGGGCAATTTTGTCATTTGTTGCGACGGTGTCGGAATGGGCCGAAATTCGATAGGTTGATTGGAAACGGCCAGAGAAATTGGACTCGGGGCATAGACCCGGGATCACGGGATTTTAGCCAAATTTCTTCGTTTAGGCCTCCAAATAATTAATTTCCTTATTAATTATGTCAGGTTGAAGAAGTGTTGGACAGAAAATTAATAAAGAAAAACCGTACCAGGGGCAATTTTGTCATTTGTTGCGACGGTGTCGGAATGGGCCGAAATTCGATAGGTTGATTGGAAACGGCCAGAGAAATTGGACTCGGGGCATAGACCCGGGATCACGGGATTTTAGCCAAATTTCTTCGTTTAGGCCTCCAAATAATTAATTTCCTTATTAATTATGTCAGGTTGAAGAAGTGTTGGACAGAAAATTAATAAAGAAAAACCGTACCAGGGGCAATTTTGTCATTTGTTGCGACGGTGTCGGAATGGGCCGAAATTCGATAGGTTGATTGGAAACGGCCAGAGAAATTGGACTCGGGGCATAGACCCGGGATCACGGGATTTTAGCCAAATTTCTTCGTTTAGGCCTCCAAATAATTAATTTCCTTATTAATTATGTCAGGTTGAAGAAGTGTTGGACAGAAAATTAACAAAGCAAAACCGCACTAGGGGCAATTTTGTCATTTGTCGCGACGGCGTCAGAATGGTCCGAAATTTGGCAGGTTGATTAGAAACGCCCCGAGAAATTGGATTCTGGTACAGACCCGGGATCACGTGATTTTTGTTAAATTCCTTCGTTTAGGCCTCTGAATAATTAAATTCCTTATTAATTATGTCAATTGAAGAAGTGTTGGACAGAAAATTAACAAAGAAAAATCGCACTAGGGGCAATTTTATCATTTGTCGACGGTGTCGGAATGGGCCGAAATTCGGTAGGTTGATTGGAAACGGCGCAAGAAATTGGACTCGGGGCACCGACCCGGGATCACGGGATTTTTGCTAAATTCCTTCATTTAGGCCTCCGAATAATTAAATTCCTAATTAATTATGTCAGTTGAAGAAGTGTTGGACCGAAAATTAACAAAGAAAAATCGCACTAGGGGCAATTTTGTCATTTGTCGCGACGGTGTCAGAATGGGCCGAAATTTGGTAGGTTGATTGGAAACGGCCCGAGAAATTGGAGTCGGGACAATAACCTGGGATCACGGGATTTTAGCCAAATTCCTTCGTTTAGGCCTCCAAATAATTAAATTCCTTATTAATTATGTCAGTTGAAGAAGTGTTGGACAAAAAATTAACAAAGAAAAATCGTACTAGGGACAACTTTGTCATCTGTCCCGACGGTGTCGGAATGGGCCAAAATTCGATAGTTTTATTGGAAACGGCCCAAGAAATTGGTCTTGGGGCATAGACCCGGGATCACGGGATTTTAGCCAAATTCCTTCGATTAGGCCTCCGAATAATTATATTTCGTATTAATTTTGTCAGGATGAAGAAGTGTTGGAAAAAAAATTAACAACGCAAAACCGCACCAGGGGGTGTTGGACAGAAAATTGACAAAGAAAAATCGCACCATGGGCAATTTTTTCATTTGTCGCGATGGTGTCGGAATGGGCCAAAATTCGGCAAGTTGATTGGAAACGGCCCGATAAATTGGACTAAGGGAACAGACCCGGGATCACGAGATTTTAGCCAAATTCCTTCATTTAGGCCTCCAAATAATTAATATCCTTATTAATTATGTCATGTTGAAGAAGTGTTGGACAGAAAATTAACAAAGCAAAACCGCACTAGGGGCAATTTTGTCATTTGTCACGACGGTGTCGGAATGGTTCGAAATTTGGCAGCTTGATTGGAAACGGCCCGAGAAATTGGATTCTGGGCACAGACCCAGGATCACTGGATTTTGCAAAATTCCTTCGTTCGGGCATCCGAATAATTATATTCCCTATTAATTAAGCCAGTTGAAGAAGTGTTGGATAGAAAATTAACAAAGAAAAATTGCACTAGAGGCAATTTTGTCATTTGTCGTGACGGTGTCGGAATGGGCCGAAATTCGGTAGATTGATTGGAAATGGCCCGAGAAATTGGACTAGGGGCACAAACCCGGGATCATGGGATTTTAGCCAAATTCCTTCGTTTAGGCCTCCAAATAATTATATTCCGTATCAATTATGTTAGTTGAAGAAGTATTGGACTGAAAATTAACAAAGAAAAACCGCACCAGGGGCAATTTTGTCATTTGTCGTGACGGTGTCGGAATGGGCCGAAATTCGATAGGTTGATTGGAAATGGCCCGAGAAATTGGACTAGGGGCACAAACTCGGGATCACGGGATTTTAGCCAAATTCGTTCGTTTAGGCCTCTAAATAATTAGATTCCATATTAATTATGTCAGGTAGAAGAAGTGTTGGACAGAAAATAATTCAAGAAAAACCGCACCAGGGGCAATTTTGTCATTTGTCGTGACAGTGTCGGAATTAGCCGAAATTCGGCAGGTTGATTGGAAACGGTCCGAGAATTTGGACTCAGGGCACAGACCCGGGATCACGAGATTTTTGCCAAATTCCTTCTTTAGGCCTCCGAATAATTAATTTCCTTATTAATTATGTCAGGTTGAAGAAGTGTTGGACAGAAAATTAACAACGCAAAACCGCACCAGGGGCAATTTTGTCATTTGTCGCGACGGTGTCGGAATGGGCCAAAATTTGGCAAGTTGATTGGAAACAGCCCGAGAAATTGGACTCGTGGCACAGGCCACGGATCACCGAATTTTGGCCAAATTCCTTCGTTTAGGCCTCCAAATAATTATATTCCTTATTAATTATGTCAGGTTGAAGAAGTGTTGGACGGAAAATTAACAAAGAAAAACCGCACCAGGTGCAATTTTTTCATTTGTCGCGACGGTGTCGAAACAAGCCGAAATTCGGCAGGTTGCCTGGAAACGGCTCGAGAAATTGGACTCGTGGCACAGATCCGGGATCACAGGATTTTAGCCAAATTCTTTCATTTAGGCCTCCGAATAATTAATTTCCTTATTAATTATGTCAGGTTAAATAAGTGTTGGACAGAAAATTAACAAAGTAAAACCGCACCAGGGGCAATTTTTTCATTTGTCACGACAGTGTCGAAATTGGCCGAAATTCGGCTGGTTGAATGGAAACGGCCCGAGAAATTGGACACGAGACACAGACTCGGGATCACGGGATTTTAGCCAAATTCCTTCATTTTGGCCTCCGAATAATTAATTTCCATATTAATTTTGTCAGGATGAAGAAGTGTTGGATAGAAAATTAACAACGCAAAACTGCACAAGGGGAAATTTTGTCATTTGTTGCGACGATGTCGGAATGGGCTGAAATTTGGCAGGTTGATTGGAAACGGCCTGAGAAATTGGACTCGGGGCACAGATCCAGGATCACGGTATTTTAGCCAAATTCCTTCGTTTAGGCCACCGAACAATTAATTTCCTAATTAATTCTATCAGGTTGAAGAAATGTTGGACAGAAAATTAAAAAAGAAAAACCGCACTAGGGGCAATTTCGTCATTTGTCGCGACGGTGTTGGAATAGACCAAAATTCGGCAGGTTGATTGGAAACAGCTCGAGAAATTGGACTCGAGGTACAGAACCGGGATCACGGGATTTTAGCAAAATTCCTTCATTTTGGCCTCCGAATAATTAATTTTCATGTTAATTTTGTCGGGATGAAGAAGTGTTGGACAGAACATTAACAACGCAAAACCGCACCAGGAGCAATTTCGTCATTCGTCATGATGGTGTCGGAATGGGCCAAAATTTGGCAGGTTGATTGGAAACGGCCCGAGAAAATGGTCTCGGGGCTCAAACCCGGGATTACGAGATTATAGCCAGATTCCTTCGTTTAGGCCTCCATATAATTAATTTCCTTATTAATTATGTTAGGTTGAAGAAGTGTTGGATAGAAAAATAACAACGCAAAACTGCACCAGGGGCAATTTTGTCATTTGTCGCGACGGTGTTGGAATGGGCCGAAATTCGGCAGGTTGATTGGAAACGGCCCGAGAAATTGGGCTCGGGGCACGGACCTGGGATCATGGGATTTTAGCCAAATTCCTTCGCTTAGGCCTCCGAATAATTAATTTCCGTAATAATTTTGTCAGGATGAAGAAGTGTAGGACAGAACATTAACAACGTAAAACCGTACCAGGGGCAATTTTGTCATTTGTCGCGACGGTGTCGGAATGGGCCGAAATTTGACAGGTTGATTGGAAACGGCCAAAAAATTGGATCGGGGCATAGACCCAGGATCACGGGAATTTAGCGAAATTCCTTCGTTTAGGCCTCCGAATAATTAATTTTCGTATAAATTTCATCGGGATGATGAAGTGTTGGATAGAAACTTAACAATGCAAAACCACACCAGGGGCAATTTTGTCTTTCGTCACGATGGTGTCGAAATGGGCCGAAATTAGGCAGGTTGATTGGAAACGGCCCGAGAAATTGGACTCGGGGCACAGACCCGGGATAACGGGATTTTAGCCAAATTCCTTCGTTTAGGCCTCCGAATAATTTATTTCCTTATTAATTATGTCAGGTTGACGAAGGGCTAGACAGAAAATTAACAAACCAAAACCGCACTAGGTCAATTTTTTCATTTGTCACGACGGTGTCAGAATGGCCTGAAATTTGGCAGGTTGATTGGAAACGGCCCAAGAAATTGGACTCGAGGCACAGACCAGGGATCACGAGATTTTAGCCAAATTCCTTCGTTTAGACCTCCGAATAATTAATTTCCTTATTAATTACGTCAGGTTGAAGAAGTGTTGGACAGAAAATTAACAAAGAAAAACTGCACCAGGGGCAATTTTGTCATTTGTCGCGACGGTGTCGGAATGGGCCGAAATTCGACAGGTTGATTGCAAACGGCCCGAGAAATTGGACTCGGGGCACAGACCCGGGATCTCGAGATTTTAGCCAAATTCCTTCGTTTAGGCCTTTGAATAATTATATTCCTTAGTAATTATGTCAGGCTGAAAAAGTGTTGGACAGAAAATTAACCAAGAAAAACCACAACAAGGGCAATTTTTTCATTTGTCGCGATGGTGTCGGAATGGGTCGAAATATGATAGGTTGATTGGAAATGGGCCTAGAAATCGGACTCGGGGTACAGACCCGGGATCTCGGGATGTTAGCCAAATTCCTTCGTTTAGGCCTCCAAATAATTAATTTCCTTATTAATTACGTCAGGTTGAAGAAGTGTTGGACAGTGAATTAACAAAGCAAAACCGCACCAGGAATAATTTTGTCATTTGTCGTGACAGTGTCGGAATGGGCCAAAATTCGATAGGTTGATTGCAAACAACCCAAGAAATTGGACTCAGGACACAGACCCGGGATCATGAGAGTTTAGCCAAATTCCTTCGTTTAGGCCTCCGAATAATTATATTCCTTATTAATTATGTCATGTTGAAAAAGTGTTGGACAGAAAATTAACAAAGAAAAACCGCACCAGGGGCAATTTTTTCATTTGTCACGACAGTGTCGGATTGGGCCGAAATTCGACAGGTTGATTGGAAAACGGCCCGAGAAATTGGACTCGGGGCACAGAATCGGGGTCACGGGCTTTTAGCCAAATTACTTCGTTTAGGCCTCCGAATAATTAATTTCCTTATTAATTATGTCAGGTTGAAGAAGTGCTGGATAGAAAATTAAAAAAGAAAAACCGCACCAGGGGCAATTTTGTCATTTGTCATGACAGTGTCGGAATGGGCCGAATTTGGACGGTTGATTGGGAACGGCCCGAGAAATTGGAATCGGGCCAATGACCCGAGATCACAGGATTTTAGACAAATTCCTTCGTTTAGGCCTCCGAATAATTAATTTACTTATTAATTATCTCAGGTTGAAGAAGCGTTGGACAGAAAATTAACAAAGAAAAACCGCATCAGGGGCAATTTTGTCATTTGTCGCGACGGTGTCGGAATGGGCCTAAATTCGGCGGGTTGATTGGAAATGGCCTAAGAAATTGGACTTGAGGCAAGACCCGAGATCACGGGATTATAGCCAAATTCCTTCGTTTATGCCTCCGAATAATTAATTTCCTTATTAATTATGTCAGGTTGAAGAAGTGTTGGACAGAAAATTAACAAAGAAAAACGGCACCAGGGGCAATTTTTTCATTTGTCGTGACGGTGTCGGAATGGGCCGAAATTCGACAGGTTGATTGGATATGGCCCGAGAAAGTAGACTCTGTGCACAGACCTGGGATCATGGGATTTTAGCCAAATTCCTTCATTTAGGCCTCCGAATAATTAATTTCCTTATTAATTATGTCAGGTTGAAGAAGTGTTGGGCAAAAAATTAAATAAGCAAAACCGCACTAGGGGCAATTTTGTCATTTGTCGCGACGGTGTTGAAATGGGCTGAAATTCGACAAGTTGATTGGTATCGGCCCAAGAAATTGGACTCGGGGCACAGACTCGGGATCACGGGATTTTAGCCAAATTCCTTCGTTTAGGCCTCCGAACAATTAATTTTCGTATTAATTATGCCAGGCTGAAGAAGTGTTGGACAGAAAATTAACAAAGTAAAACCACACCAGGGGCAATGTTGTCATTTGTCGAGAGGGTGTCGGAATGGGTTGAAATTTGGCACGTTGATTGGAAACGGCTCGAGAAATTGGACTCGAGGTAGAGACCTGAGATCTCAGGATTTTAGCCAAATTCCTTTGTTTAGGCCTCCGAATAATTAATTTTCGTATTAATTATGTAAGGTTGAAGAATTGTTGGACAGAAAATTAACAAAGAAAAACCGCACCAGGGAAAATTGTCATTTGTCGCGACGGTGTCGTAATGGGCCGAAATGTGGCAGGTTGATTGGAAACGGCCCGCGAAATTGGCTCGGTGCAAAGACCCGAGAACTCGGGATTTTAGCCAAATTCCTTCGTGTAGGCCTCCGAATAATTAATTTCCGTATTAATTATGTCAGGTTGATGAAGTGTTGGCCGGAGTTTAACAAAGCAAAACCGCACCAGGGGCAATTTTGTCATTTGTCACGATGGTGTAGGAATGGGCTGAAATTTAGCAGGTTGATTGGAAACGGCCCGCGAAATTGGACTCGGGGCGTGGACCCAATATCTCGGGATATTAGCCAAATTCCTTCGTTTAGGCCTCCGAATAATTAATTTCCGTATTAATTATGTCAGGTTGAAGAAGTATTGGACTGAAAGTTAACAAAGCCAAATCGCACCAGGGGCAATTTTGTCATTTGTCGCAACAGTGTCAGAATGGGCCGAAATTTGGCATGTTGATTGGAAACGGCCCGAGAAATTGGACTTGGGGCAAAGACTCGAGATTTCGTGATTTTAGGTAAATTCCTTCATTTAGGCCTCCGAATAATTTATTCCCATATTAATTATGTCGAACTGAAGAAGTGTTGGACAGAAAATTAATAAAGCAAAACTGCACCAGATGCAATTTTGTCATTTGTCGCGATGGTGTCGGAATGGGCTGAAATTTGGCAGGTTGATTGGAAACGGCTCAAGAAATTGGCTCGGGACAAAGACCTGAGAATGAGGGATTTTAGCCAAATTCCTTCGTTTAGGCCTCCGAATAATTAATTTCCGTATTAATTATGTCAGGTTAAAGAAGTATTGGACAAAAAATTGACAAAGCAAAACCGCACCAGGGGCAATTTTGTCATTTATCGTGACGGTGTAAGAATGGGCCGAAATTTGGTAGGTTGATTGGAAATGGCCCGAGAAATTGGACTTGGGGCAAAGACCCGAGATCTCGGGATTTTAGCTAAATTCCTTCATTTAGGCCTCCGAATAATTTATTCTCGTATTAATTATGTCTGGTTGAATAAGTGTAGGACCGAAAATTAACAACGCAAAATCGTACCAGGGGCAATTTTGTCATTCATCGCGACGGTGTCGGAATGGGCCGAAATTTGGCAGGTCGATTGGAAATGGCCCTAGAAATTGGACTTGGGTCAAAGACCCAAGATCTCGGGATTTTAACCAAATCCCTTCGTTTAGGCCTCCGAATAATTAGTTTCCGCATTAATTATGTCAGGTTGAAGAAGTGTTCGATAAAAAATTAACAAAGCAAAACCACACCAGGGGCAATTTTGTCATTTGTCGCGGTGGTGTCGGAATGGGACGAAATTCGGAAGGTTGATTGGAAACGACCCGAGAAATTGGATTCGGGGCACAAACCCGGGATCACGGGATTTTAGGCAAATTCCTTAGTTTAGGCCTTCGAATAATTAATTTTCGTATTAATTTTGTCATGATGAAGAAGTGTTGGACAGAAAATTAACAACGCAAAACCGCACCAGGGGCAATTTTGTCATTTGTCGCGACGGTGTCAAAATGGGTCGAAATTCGACAAGTTGATTGAAAACGGCCCGAGAAATTGGACTCGGGGCACAAACTCGGGATTACGGGATTTTAGCCAAATTCCTTCGTTGAGCCTCTGAATAATTAATTTCCTTATTAATTGTGTCAGGTTGAAGAAGTGTTGGACATAAAATTAACAAACCAAAATCGCACCATGGGCAATTTTGTCATTTGTCGCGACATTGTCGGAATGGACCGAAATTTGGCAGTTTGATAGGAAACGACCCGAGAAATTGGACTCGGGGCACAGACCCGGGATCATGGGATTTTAGTCAAATTCCTTCGTTTAAGCCTCCGAATAATTAATTTTTGTATTAATTATGTCAGTTGAAGAAGTGTTTAACAGAAAATTAATAAAGCAAAACCGCACTAGGGGCAATTTTGTCATTTGTCGCGACGGTGTCGGAAACGATTGAAATCTGGCAGGTTGATTGGAAACGACCCAAGAAATTAGACTCGGGGCACAGACATTGGATCACGGGATTTTAGCCAAATTCCTTCGTTTAGGCCTCCGAATAATTAATTTCCTTATTAATTATGTCAGGTTGAAGAAGTGTTGGACAAGAAATTAACAAAGCAAAACCGCACCAGGGACAATTTTGTCATTTGCCGTGACAGTGTCGGAATGGACCGAGATTTGGCAGGTTGATTGGAAACGGCCCGAGAAATTGGACTCGGGGCACAGACCCGGGATCACGGGATTTTAGTCAAATTCCTTCGTTTAAGCCTCCGAATAATTAATTTTTGTATTAATTATGTCAGTTGAAGAAGTGTTGGACAAGAAATTAACAAAGCAAAACCGCACCAGGGACAATTTTGTCATTTGCCGTGACAGTGTCGGAATGGACCGAGATTTGGCAGGTTGATTGGAAACGGCCCGAGAAATTGGACTCGGGGCACAGACCCGGGATCACGGGATTTTAGTCAAATTCCTTCGTTTAGGCCTCCGAATAATTAATTTCCTTATTAATTATGTCAGGTTGAAGAAGTGTTGGACAAGAAATTAACAAAGCAAAACCGCACCAGGGACAATTTTGTCATTTGTCGTGACAGTGTCGGAATGGACCGAGATTTGGCAGGTTGATTGGAAACGGCCCGAGAAATTGGACTTGGGGCACAAACCCAGGATCACAGGATTTTAGCCAAATTCCTTCGTTTAGGCCTCCGAATAATTGATTTTGTCATGATGAAGAAGTGTTGGACAGAAAATTAACAATGCAAAACCGCACCAAGGGCAATTTTGTCATTTGTCACGATGGTGTCAGAATTGGTCGAAATTCGACATGTTGATTGGAAACGACTTGAGAAATTGGACTCGAGGCACAAACTCGGGATCACGAGATTTTAGCCAAATTCCTTCGTTTAGGCCTCCGAATAATTAATTTCCTCATTGATTATGTCAGGTTGAAGAAGTGTTGGACAGAAAATTAACAAAGCAAAACCGCAACATGGGTAATTTTGTCATTTGTCGCGACAGTGTCGGAATGGACCGAAATTTGGCAGGTTGATTGGAAACGCCCCGAGATATTAGACTCGGGGCACAGACCCGGGATCACGGGATTTTAGTCAAATTCCTTCGTTTAAGCCTCCGAATAATTAATTTTCGTATTAATTATGTCAGGCTGAAGAAGTGTTGGACAGAAAATTAACAAAGCAAAACCACGCCAGGGGCAATTTTGTCATTTATCGCGATGGTGTCGGAATGGGTCGAAATTTGGTATGTTGATTGGAAATGGCCCAAGAAATTGGACTCGAGGTAGAGACCTAAGATATCGGGATTTTAGCTAAATTCCTTCGTTTAGGCCTCCGATTAATTAATTTTCGTATTAATTATGTAAGGTTGAAGAAGTGTTGGACCGAAAATTAACAAAGAAAAACCGCACCAGGGAAAATTTTGTCATTTGTTGCAACAGTGTCGGAATGGGCCGAAATTTGAAGGTTGATTGGAAACGGCCCGCTAAATTGGCTCAGGGCAAAGACCCTTGAACTCAGGATTTTAGCCAAATTCCTTCGTTTAGGCCTCTGAATAATTAATTTCCGTATTAATTATGTCAAGTTGAAGAATTATTGGACAAAATATAAACAAAACAAAACCAAACCAGGGGCAATTTTGTCATTTATCGCGACGGTGTCAGAATTGGCCGAAATTTGGGAGGTTGATTGGAAACGGCCCGAGAAATTGGACTTGGGGCAAAGACCCGAGATCTTGGGATTTTAGCCAAATTCCATCGTTTGGGCCTCCAAATAATTTATTCTCGTATTAATTATGTCTGGTTGAATAAGTGTTGGGATGAAAATTAACGACGCAAAATTGTACCAGCGGCAATTTTGTCATTTGTCGCGACGGTGTCGGAATGGGCCGAAATTTGGCAGGTCGATTGGAAACGGCCCGAGAAATTGGACTTGGGTCAAAGACCTGAGATCTCGGGATTTTAGCCAAATCCCTTCGTTTAGGGCTCCGAATAATTAATTTCCATATTAATTATGTTAGGTTGAAGAAATTTTCGATAAAAAATTAACAAAGCAAAACCACACCAGGGGCAATTTTGTCATTTGTCGCGGCGGTGTCGGAATGGGCTGAAATTCGGCAGGTTGATTAGAAACGGCCCGACAAATTGGACTCGAGGCACACACCCGGGATCACGGGATTTTAACCATATTCCTTCGTTTAGGCCTCCGAATAATTAATTTCCTTATTAATTATGTCTGGGTGAAGAAGTGTTGGACAGAAAACTAACAACGCAAAGTCGCACCAGGGGCAATTTTGTCATTTGTCGCAACGGTCTCGGAATGGGCCGAAATTCGACAGGTTGACTGGAAACGGCCTGAGAAATTAGCACGGGGCACAGACCCATGAACTAGGGATTTTAGCCAAATTCCTTCGTTTAGGCCTCTGAATAATTAATTTCCGTATTAATTATGTCAGGCTGAAGAAGTGTTGGACAGAAAATTAATAAAGCAAAACCGTACCAGGGGCAATTTTTTCTTTTGTTGCGACGATGTCGTAATGGACCGAAATCTGGCAGGATGATTGGAAACGGCCAAAGAAATTGATCATGGAATTTTAGCGAAATTCCTTCGTTGAGGCCTCCGAATAATTAATTTTCGTATTAATTATGTCAGGCTGAAGAAGTGTTGGACAGAAAATTAAAAAAGTAAAATCGCACCATGGGCAATTTTGTCATTTGTCGCGACGGTGTCGGAGTGGCCAAAATTCGGAAAGTTGATTGGAAATGGCTCGAGAAATTGGACTCGGGGCACAAACCCGGGATCACGGGATTTAAACCAAATTCCTTCATTTAGGCCTCCGAATAATTAATTTCATTATTAATTATGTCAGGTTGAAGAAGTGTTGGACAGAAAATTGACAAAGCAAAACCGCACATTGGGCAATTTGTCATTTGTCGCGACGATGTCGGAATGTACCGAGATTTGGCTGGTTGATTGGAAACGGCCCAAGAAATTGGACTCAAGGCACAACCCGGGATCATAGGATTTTAGCCAAATTCCTTCGTTTAGGCCTCCGAATAATTAATTTTCGTATTAATTTTGTTATGATGAAGAAGTGTTGGACAGAAAATTAACAACGCAAAACCGCACCAGGGGCAATTTTGTCATTTGTCGCGATGGTGTCAGAATGGGTTGAAATTCGACAAGTTGATTGGAAACAGCCCGAGAAATTGGACTCGGGGCACAAACTCAGGATCACGGGGTTTTAGCCAAATTCCTTGGTTTAGGCCTTTGAATAATTAATTTCCTTATTAATTATGTCAGGTTGAAGAAGTGTTGGATAGAAAATTAACAAAGCAAAACCTCACCATGAGCAATTTTGTCATTTGTTGCGACGGTGTCGGAATGGACCGAAATTTGGCAGGTTGACTAGATACGGCCAGAGAAATTGGACTCGGGGCACAGACCCGAGATCACGGGATTTTAGTCAAATTCCTTTGTTTAAACCTTCGAATAATTAATCTTCATTTTAATTATGTCAGGCTGAAGAAGTGTTGGACAGAAATTAACAAAGCAAGACCACGCCAGGGGTAATTTTGTCATTTGTCGCGATGGTGTCGGAATGGGTCGAAATTTGGTACGGTGATTGGAAACGGCCCGAGAAATTGGACTCGAGGTAGAGACCTAAGATATCGGGATTTTAGCCAAATTCCTTCGTTTAGGCCACCGATTAATTAATTTCCGTATTAATTATGTAAGGTTGAAGAAGTGTTGGACAGAAAATTAACAAAGAAAAACCGCACCAGGGAAAATTTTGTCATTTGTTGCAACAGTGTCGGAATGGGCCAAAATTTGAAGGTTGATTGGAAACGGCCCGCGAAATTAGCTCAGGGCAAAGACCCGTGAACTCAGGATTTTAGCCAAATTCCTTCGTTTAGGCCTCTGAATAATTAATTTCCGTATTAATTATGTCAAGTTGAAGAAGTATTGGACAAAATATTAACAAAACAAAACCGCACCAGGGACAGTTTTGTCGTTTACCGCGACGGTGTCAGAATGGGCCAAAATTTGGCAGGTTGATTGGAAACAGCCCGAGAGAATTGGACTCGGGGCACAGACCCGGGATCACAGGATTTTAGTCAAATTCCTTCATTTAGGCCTCCGAATAATTTATTCCCGTATTAATTATGTCAGGTTGAATAAGAGTCGGACAGAAAATTAACAACGCAAAATCGCATCAGGGGCTATTTTGTCATTTGTCGCGACGGTGTCGGAATGGGCTGAAATTTGGCAGGTTGATTGGAAACGGCTCGAGAAATTGTACTTGGGTTTATAACCCAAGATCTCGGGATTTTAGCCAAATTCCTTCGTTTAGGACTCCGAATAATAAAATTCCGTATTAATTATGTCAGGTTGAAGAAGTGTTCGACAGAAAATTTAAAAAGCAAAACCACACCAAGGGCAATTTTTTCATTTGTCGTGACGGTGTCGGAATTGGCCGAAATTCGACGGGTTGATTGGAAATGGCCCGAGAAATTAGACTCGGGGCACAAACCTGGGATCACAGGATTTTAGCCAAATTCCTTCGTTTAGGCCTCCGAATAATTAATTTCCGTATTAATTATGTCAGGCTGAAGAAGTGTTGGAGAGAAAATTAATAAAGCAGAACCGCACCAGGGGCAATTTTGTCATTTGTCGCGACGGTGTCGGAATGGGGCAAAATTTGGCAGGTTGATTGGAAACACCTCGAGAAATTGGACTCGAGGCACAGACCTAGGATCACGAAATTTTAGCGAAACTCCTTCGTTGAGGCCACCGAATAATTAATTTCTGTATTAATTATGTCAGACTGAAGAAGTGTTGGACAGAAAATTAATAAAGCAAAACCGCACCAGGGGCAATTTTGTCATTTGTCGCTACAATGTTGAAATGGACCGAAATTTGGCAGGTTGATTGGAAATGGCCCGAGAAATTGGACTCGGGGCACAGACCTGGGATCACGAAATATTAGCCAAATTCCATCATTGAGGCCTCCGAATAATTAATTTCCGTATTAATTATGTCAGGTTGAAGAAGTGTTCAACAGAAAATTAACATAGAAAAACCTTAGGGGCAATTTTGTCATTTGTCGCGACGGTGTCGGAATGGGTCGAAATTTAACAGGTCGATTGAAAACAGCCCAAGAAATTAGACTCGGGTCTAAGACTCAAGATCTCGGGATTTTAGCCAAATTCATTTGATTAGGCCTCTGAAAAATTAATTTTCGTATTAATTATGTCAGGTTGAAGAAGTGTTGGACAGAAAATTAACAAAGCAAAACTGCACCAGGGGCTATTTTGTCATTCGTCACGATGGTGTCGGAATGGGCCAAATTCTAGAGGTTGATTAGAATCGGCCCGAGAAATTGGACTTGGGGCATAGACCCGGGTTCACGGGATTTTAGCCAAATTTCTTCGTTTGGGCCTCCGAATAATTAATTTTCGCATTAATTTTATCAGGAAGAAGAAGTGTTGGGTAGAACATTAACAACGCAAAATCACACCAGGGGCAATTTTATCATTTGTCGCGACGATGTCGAAATCTGCCGAAATTCGGCAGGTTGATTGGAAATGGCCCGAGAAATTGGAATCGGGGCATAGACCTGGGATCACGGGATTTTAGCCAAATTCCTTCGTTTAAGCCTCCGAATAATTAATTTTCGTATTAATTATGTCAGCTGTAGTAGTGTTGGACAGAAAATTAATAAAGCAAAACCGCACCAGGGGCAATTTTGTCATTTGTCGCGATGGTGTCGGAATCGGCCGAAATCTGGCAGGTTGATTGGAAACGACCCGAGAAATTGGACTCAGGGCGCAAACCTGGGATCACGGGATTTTAGTCAAATTCCTTCATTTAAGCCTCTGAATAATTAATTTTCATATTAATTATGTCAGCTGAAGAAGTGTTGGATAGAAAATTAATAAAGCAAAACCGCACTAGGGGCAATTTTGTCATTTGTCGCGACGGTGTCGGAATCGGCCGAAATCTGGCAGTTGATTGGAAACGGTCCAAGAAATTAGACTTGGGGCACAGACATTGGATCACGGGATTTTAGCCAAATTCCTTCATTTAGGCCTCCGAATAATTAATTTCCTTATTAATTATGTCAGGTTGAAGAAGTGTTGGACAGAAAATTAACAAAGCAAAACCGCACCAGGGGCAATTTTGTCATTTGTCGCGACAGTATCGGAAAGGAACGAGATTTGGCAGGTTGATTGGAAATGGCCCAAGAAATTGGACTTGGGGCACAAACCCAGGATCACAGGATTTTAGCCAAATTCCTTCGTTTAAGCCTCCGAATAATTGATTTTGTCATGATGAAGAAGTGTTGGATAGAAAATTAACAATGCAAAACCGCACCAAGGGCAATTTTGTCATTTGTCATGACGGTTTCAGAATGGGTCAAAATTCGACAAGTTTATTGGAAACGACCCGAGAAATTGGACTCGGGACACAAACTTGGGATCACGGGATTTTAGCCAAATTCCTTCGTTTAGGCCTCCGAATAATTAATTTCCTCATTGATTATGTCAGGTTGAAGAAGTGTTGGACAGAAAATTAACAAAGCAAAACCACGCCAGGGGCAATTTTGTCATTTGTCGCGATGGTGTCAGAATGGGTCGAAATTTGGTACGTTGATTGGAAACGGCCCAAGATGTTGGACTCGAGGTAGAGACCTAAGATATCGGGATTTTAGCCAAATTCCTTCGTTATGCCTCCGAATAATTAATTTCCTTTTTAATTATGTCAGGTTGAAGAACTATTGGAAAGAAAATTAACAAAGAAAAACCGCACCAGGGGCAATTTTGTCATTTGTCGTGACGGTTTCGGAATGGGCCGAAATTTGGCAGTTTGATTGGAAACGGCCCGGGAAATTGGATTCGGGGCACAAACTCGGGATCACGAGATTTTAGCCAAATTCCTTCGTTTAGGCCTCCGAATAATTAATTTTCGTATTAATTATGACAGGTTGAAGAAGCGTTGGACAGAAAATCAACGACGCAAAATCACACCAGGGCCAATTTTGTCATTTGTCATGACGGTGTCAGAATGGGCCGAAATTTTGCAAGTTGATGGAAAACGGCTAGAGAAATTGGACTCGGGGCATAGACCCAGGATCGCGGGATTTTAGCCAAATTCCTTCGTTTAGGCCTCCGAATAATTAATTTCTGTATTAATTATGTCTGGTCGAAGAAGTGTTGGACAGAAAATTAACGATGCAAAACTGCACCAGGGGCAATTTTGTCATTTGTCACGACGGTGTCGGAACGGGCCGAAATTTGGCAGGTCGATTGGAAACAGCCCGAGAAATTGGACTCGGGGCACAGACCCGGGATCACGGGAGTTAGCCAAATTTCTTCGTTTAGGCCTCCGAATAATTAATTTTCGTATTAATTATGTCAGGTTGAAGAAGTGTTGGATAGAAAATTAACAAAGCAAAATCGCACCAGGGGCAATTTTGTCATTTGTCACGACGGTGTCGGAACGGGCCGAAATTTGGCAGGTCGATTGGAAACAGCCCGAGAAATTGGACTCGGGGCACAGACCCGGGATCACGGGAGTTAGCCAAATTTCTTCGTTTAGGCCTCCGAATAATTAATTTCCTTATTAATTATATCAGGTTGAAGAAGTGTTGGATAGAAAATTAACAAAGCAAAATCGCACCAGGGGCAATTTTGTCATTTGTCACGACGGTGTCGGAACGGGCCGAAATTTGGCAGGTCGATTGGAAACAGCCCGAGAAATTGGACTCGGGGCACAGACCCGGGATCACGGGAGTTAGCCAAATTTCTTCGTTTAGGCCTCCGAATAATTAATTTCCTTATTAATTATATCAGGTTGAAGAAGTGTTGGATAGAAAATTAACAAAGCAAAATCGCACCAGGGGCAATTTTGTCATTTGTCACGACGGTGTCGGAACGGGCCGAAATTTGGCAGGTCGATTGGAAACAGCCCGAGAAATTGGACTCGGGGCACAGACCCGGGATCACGGGAGTTAGCCAAATTTCTTCGTTTAGGCCTCCGAATAATTAATTTCCTTATTAATTATATCAGGTTGAAGAAGTGTTGGATAGAAAATTAACAAAGCAAAATCGCACCAGGGGCAATTTTGTCATTTGTCACGACGGTGTCGGAACGGGCCGAAATTTGGCAGGTCGATTGGAAACAGCCCGAGAAATTGGACTCGGGGCATAGACCCAGGATCGCGGGATTTTAGCCAAATTCCTTCATTTAGGCCTCCAAATAATTAATTTTCGTATTAATTATGTCAGGTTGAAGAAGTGTTGGACAGAAAATTAACAAAGCATAACCGCACCAGAGGCAATTTTGTCATCTGTCAGGACGTTGTCAGAACGGGCCGAAATTTGGTACGTTGATTGGAAACGGCTCGAGAAATTGGACTTGGGTCTAAGACCCAAGATCTCGGGATTTTAGCCAAATTCCTTCATTTAGGGCTCCGAATAATTAATTTCCGTATTAATTATGTCAGATTGAAGAAGTGTTGGACTGAAAATTAACAAAGCAAAATCGCCCCAAGGGCAATTTTGTCATTTGTCGTGACGGTGTCGGAATGGGCCAAAATTTTGTAGGTTGATTGGAAACGGCGCGAGAATTTGGACTCCAGGCAGAAACTCGAGATCTCAGGATTTTCACCAAATTCCTTTGTTTAGGCCTCCGAATAATTATTTTTCGTACTAATTTTGTAAGGTTGAAGAAGTGTTGGACAGAAAATTAACAAAGAAAAACCGCTCGAGTGAAAATTTTGTCATTTGTCACGACGGTGTCGGAATGGGACGAAATTTGGCGGGTTGATTGGAAACGACCCGCGAAATTAGACTCGGGACTTATCCCGAGACCTCGGGATTTTAGCCAAATTCCTTCATTTAGGCCTCCGAATATTATTAATTATGCCAGGTTGAAGAAGTGTTGGACAGAAAATTAACAAAGCAAAACTGCACCAGGGGCAATATTGTCATTTGTCACGACGTTATCGAAATGGGCCGAAATTTGGCAGGTAGATTTGAAACGGCCCGAAAAAATGGACTCAGGTCAACGACCGGAGATCTCTGGATTTTTGCCAAATTCCTTCTTTTAGGCCTCCGAATAATTAATTTCCATATTAATTATGTGTGGTTGAAGAAGTGTTGGACAGAAAATTAACGAAGAAAAACCACACCAGGGAAAATTTTGTCATTTGTCGTGACGGTGTCGGAATGGGCCGAAATTTTGCAGGTTGATTAGAAACGCCCCGAAAAATTGGACTCGGGTTAAGGACCCGAGATCTCTGGATTTTAGCCAAAGTCCTTCGTTTAGGCCCCCGAATAATTAATTTTTGTATTAATTATGTTGGGTTGAAGAAGTGTTGGACAGAAAATTAACAAAGCAAAATCGCACTAGGGGCAATTTTGACATTTCCCGCGACGGTGTCGAAACGGGCCGAAATTTGGCAGGTTGATTGGAAACGGCCCCAGAATTTGGTCTCGAGGCACAGACCCGGGATGACGGGATTTTAGCCAAATTCTTTTGTTTAGGCCTCCAAATAATTAATTTTATTATTAATTATGTCAGGTTTAAGAAGTGTTGAACTGAAAATTAACAAAGCAAAATCGTACCAGGGGTAATTTTGTCATTTGTCGTGACGCTGTCGGAACGGGCCGAAATTTGGTAGGTTGATTGGAAACGGCCCGAGAAATTGGACTCGAGGTAGAGACCCGAGATCACAAGATTTTAGCTAAATTCCTTCGTTTAGGCCTCCGAATAATTAATTTCCGTATTAATTATGCCAAGTTGAGGAAATGTTGGAAAGAAAATTTACAAAGCAAAACCGTACCAGGGGCAATTTTGTCATTTGTCGTGACGGTGTCGGAATGGGCCGAAATTTGGCAGGTTGATTGGAAACGGCCCGTGAAATTGGACTCGGGGAACAGACCAAGGATCACGCGATTTTAGCCAAATTCCTTCATTTAGGCGTCTGAATAATTAATTTCCGTATTAATTATGTTAGGCTGAAGAAGTATTGGACAGAAAATTAACGACGCAAAAGCACAACAGGGGCAATTTTTTCATTTGTCGCGACGGTGTTGGAATGGGCCGAAATCTGGTAGCTTGATTGGAAACGGCCCGAGAAACTGGACTCGGGGCACAGACCCGGGATTTTAGCCAAATTTCTTCGTTTAGGCCTCCGAATAATTTATTTCTGTATTAATTATGTCAAGTTGAAAAAGTGTTGGACAGAAAATTAACAAAGAAAAACCGCACCAAGGGCAATTTTGTCATTTGTCGCGACGGTGTCGGAATGGGACAAAATTTGGCAGGTTGATTGGAAATGGCCCGCGAAATTGGACTCAGGACTAGACCCGAGATCTCTGGATTTTAGCCAAATTCCTTCGTTTAGGCCTCCGAATAATTAATTTTCGTATTAATTATGTCAGGTTGAAAAAGTGTTTAACAGAAAATTAACAAAGAAAAATCGCCCCAGGGAAAATTTTGTCATTTGTCGCGACGATGTCGGAATGGGCCGAAAATTGGCGGGTTGATTGGGAATGGCCCGAAAAATTGGACTCGGGGATAGACTCGAGATCTCGGGATTTTAGCCGAATTCCTTCGTTTAGCCATCCGAATAATTAATTTTCATATTAATTATGTCAGATTGAAGAAGTGTTGGATAGAAAATAAACAAAGCAAAACCGCCCTAGGGGCAATTTCGTCATTTGTCGTGATGTTGTCGAAATGGGCCGAAATTTGGCAGGTAGATTGGAAACAGCCCGAAAAATTGGACTCGGTTCAAAGGCCCGAGATCTCTGGTTTTTAGCCAAAGTCCATCCTTTAGGCCTCCGAATAGTTAATTTCCGTATTAATTATATCAGGTTGAAGAAGTGTTGGACAGAAAATTAACAAAGCAAAACCGCACCAGGGGCAATTTTGTCATTTTTCGCGACGGTGCCGAAATGGGCCGAAATTTGGCTGGTTGATTGGAAACGGCCCGAGAAATTGGTCTCGAGGCATAGACCCGGGATGACGGGACTTTAGCCAAATTCCTTCGTTTAGGCCTCCGAATAGTTAATTTTATTATTAATTATGTCCGGTTGAAGAAGTGTTGGACATAACATTAACAAAGCAAAACCGCACCAGGGGCAATTTCGTCATTTGTCGCGACGGTGTCGGAATGGGCCGAAATTTGGCAAGTTGATTGGAAACGGCCCACGAAATTGGACTCGAGGCCTCACACAAGATCTCAGGATTTTAGCCAAATTCCTTTGTTTAGGCCTCTGAATAATTAATTTCTGTATTAATTATGTAAGGTTGAAGAAGTGTTGGATAGAAAATTAATAAAGAAAAACCGCACCAGGGGCAATTTTGTCATTTGTCGCGACGGTGTCGGAATGGGACGATATTTGGCAGGTTGATTGGAAATGGCCCAAGAAATTGGACTCGGGGCGCAGACCCGGGATCACACGTTTTTAACCAAATTCCTTCATTTAGGCTTCCGAATAATTAATTTCCGTATCAATTATGTTAGGTTGAAGAAGTGTTGGACATAACATTGACAAAGCAAAATCGCACCAGGGCAATTTCGTCATTTGTCGCGACGGTGTCAGAATGGGCCGAAATTTGGCAGGTTGATTGGAAACGGCCCACGAAATTGGACTCGGGGCCTCACACGAGATCTCAGGATTTTAGCCAAATTCCTTCGTTTAGGCCTCTGATTAATTAATTTCCGTATTAATTATGTCAGGTTGAAGAAGTGTTTGACAGAAAATTAACAAAGCAAAACTGCACCAGGGGTAATTTTTTCATTTGGTGCGACGTTGTCGGAATGGGCCGAAATTTGACAGGTTGATTGGAAACAGCCCGAAAAATTGGTCTCGGGTCGAGGACATTACATCCCTGGATTTTAGCCAAATTCCTTCATTTAGGCCTCCGAATAATTAATTTTCATATTAATTATGTCAGGTTGAAGAACTATTGGACAGAAAATTAACAAAGCAAAACCGCACCAGGGGCAATTTTTTCATTTCTCGCGACGGTGTCGAAATGGGCCGAAATTTGGCAGGTTGATTGGAAACGGCTCTAGAAATTGGACTCAGGGCACAGACCCGTGATGACAGGATTTTAGCCAATTTCCTTCGTTTAGGCCTCCGAATAATTAATTTTATTATTAACTATGTCAGGTTGAAGAAGTGTTGGACAGAAAATTAACAAAGCAAAACCGCACCAGGTGCAATTTTGTCATTTGCCGCGACGGTGTCGGAATGGGCCAAAATTTGGCAGGTTGATTGGAAACGGCCCAAAAATTTGAACTCGAGGCAGAAACCCGAGATATCGGGATTTTAGCCAAATTCCTTCATTTAGCCTCCGAATAATTAATTCCGTGTTAATTATGTCAGGTTGAAGAAGTGTTTGACAAAAAATTAACAAAGAAAATCCGCACCAGGGAAAATTATGTCATTTGTCATGATGGTGTCAGAATGGGCCAAAATTTGGCGGGTTGATTGGAAACGGCCTGCGAAATTGGACTCTGGGGAAAGACCCGAGATCTCGGGATTTTAGCCAAATTCCTTCGTTTAGGCCTCCGAATAATTAGTTTTCGTATTAATTATGTCAGGTTGAAGAAGTGTTGGACAAAAAATAAACAAAGCAAAACCACACCAGGGGCAATTTTGTCATTTGTCGCGACGTTGTCGAAATGGGCCAAAATTTGGCAGGTTGATTGGAAATGGCCTGAAAAATTGGACTCGGGTCAAGGACCCGAGATCTATGGTTTTTTGCCAAAATCCTTCGTTTAGGCCTCCGAATAATTAATTTCCATATTAATTATATCAGGTTGAAGAAGCGTTGGACAAAAAATTAACAATGCATGACCACACCAGGGGCAATTTTGTCATTTTTCGCGACGGTGTCGAAATTGGCCAAAATTTGGCAGGTTGATTGGAAACGGCCCGAGAAATTGGTCTCGGGGCATAGACCCGGGATTACGGGATTTTAGCCAAATTCCTTCGTTTAGGCCTCCGAATAGTTAATTTTATTATTAATTATGTCAGGTTGAAGAAGTGTTGGACATAACATTAACAAATCAAAATCGCACCAGGGGCAATTTTGTCATTTGTCGCGACGGTGTCGGAATGGGCCGAAATTTGGCAGGTTGATTGGAAACGGCCCACGAAATTGGACTCGGGGCCACACATGATATCTCAGGATTTTAGCCAAATTCCTTCATTTAGGCCTCTGAATAATTAATTTTCGTATTAAGTATGTAAGGTTGAAGAAGTGTTGGATAGAAAATTAACAAAGAAAAATCGTACCAGGGGCAATTTTATCATTTGTCGCGACGATGTCGGAATGGGCCGATATTTGGCAGGTTGATTGGAAACGGCCCAAGAAATTGGACTCGGGGCACAGACCCGGGATCACGCATTTTCAACCAAATTCCTTCGTTTAGGCTCACGAATAATTAATTTTCGTATCAATTATGTCATGTTGAAGAAGTGTTGTACATAAAATTAACAAAGAAAAGTAGCACCAGGGGCAATTTTGTCACTTGTCGCGACGGTGTCGGATTGGGCCAAAATTTGGCAGTTTAATTGGAAACGGCCCGAGAAATTGGACTCGGGGCACAGACCCGGGATCTCGGGATTTTAGCCAAATTCCTTCGTTTAGGCCTTCGAATAGTTAATTTCCGTATTAATTATGTCAGGTTGAAGAAGTGTTGGATAGAAAATTAACAAAGCAAAACTGCACCAGGGGTAATTTTGTCATTTGTCGCGACGTTGTCGGAATGGGTCGAAATTTGGTAGGTTGGTTGGAAACAGCCCGGAAAATTGGACTCGGGTCGAGGACATTAGATCCCTGGATTTTAGCCAAATTCCTTCGTTTAGGCCTCCGAATAATTAATTTTCATATTAATTATGTCAGGTTGAAGAACTATTGGACAAAAAATTAACAAAGCAAAATCGCACCAAGGGCAATTTTTTTCATTTCTCGCGACGGTGTCGAAATGGACCGAAATTTGGTAGGTTGATTGGAAACGACTCGAGAAATTGGACTCGGGGCATAGACCCGTGATGATGGGATTTTAGCCAATTTCCTTCGTTTAGGCCTCCGAATAATTAACTTTATTATTAATTATGTCAGGTTGAAGAAGTGTTGGACAGAAAATTAACAAAGCAAAACCGCACCAGGTGCAATTTTGTAATTTGCCGCGACGGTGTCAGAATGGGCCGAAATTTGGCAGGTTGATCGGAAATGGCCCGAGAATTTGTACTCGAGGTAGAAAGCCGAGATCTCTGGATTTTAGCCAAATTCCTTCGTTTAGCCTCCGAATAATTAATTTCCGTGTTAATTATGTCAGGATGAAGAAGTGTTTGACAGAAAATTAACAAAGAAAATCCGCACCAGGGAAAATTATGTCATTTGTCACAATGGTGTCGGAATAGGCCGAAATTTGGCGGGTTGATTGGAAACAGCCCGCGAAATTGGACTCTGAGGAATGACCTGAGATCTCGGGATTTTAGCCAAATTCCTTCGTTTAGGCCTCCGAATAATTAATTTTCATATTATTTATGTGAGGTTGAAGAAGTGTTGGGCAGAAAATAAACTAAGGAAAATCGCACCCGGGGAAATTTTGTCATTTGTCGCGACGCTGTCGAAATGGGACGAAATTTGGCAGGTTGATTAGAAACGGCCCGAAAAATTTGCCCCGGGTCTAAGACTCGAGATCTCTGGATTTTAGCCAAATTCTTTCGTTTAGGCCTCCGAATAATTAATTTTCGTATTAATTATGTCAGGTTGAAGAGGTGTTGGACAGAAAATTAACAAAGCAAAACCGCACTAGGGGCAATTTTGTCATTTCTCGCGATGGTGTCGAAATGGGCTGAAATTTGGCAGGTTGATTGGGAACAGCCCGAGAAATTAGACTGAAGCAGAGACCCAAGATCTCGAGATTTTAGCCAAATTCCTTCGTTTAGGCCTCCGAATAATTAATTTCCGTATTAATTATGTCAGGTTGAAGAAGTGTTGGACAGAAAATTAGCAAACCAAAAAATCGCACTAGGGGCAATTTTGTCATTTGTCGCGATGGTGTCGGAATGGGCCGAAATTTGATAGGTCAATTGGAAATGGCCCGAGAAATTAGACTTGGGGCACAAGCCCGGGATCACGGGATTTTAGCCAAATTCCTTCATTTTGGCCTCCGAATAATCAATTTCCTTATTAATTATGTCAGGTTGAGGAACTGTTGGAAAGCAAATTAACAAAGCAAAACCACACCAGGGCAATTTTGTCATTTATCGCGACGCGGAATAGGCCAAAATTTGGTAGGTTGATTGGAAATGGCCCGAGAAATTAGACTCGAGACACAAACCCAGGATCACGGGATTTTAGCCAAATTCCTTCGTTTAGGCCTCCGAATAATTAATTTTCGTATTAATTATGTCAGGTTGAAGAAGTGTTGGACAGAAAATTAATGACGCCAAATCGCACCAGGGGCCATTTTGTCATTTGTCGCGACGGTGTCGAAATGTGCCGAAATTTGGTAGGTTGATTGAAAACAGCCCGAGAAATTGGACTCGGGGCACAGACCCGGGATCACGGGATTTTAGCCAAATTTCTTCATTTAGGCCTCCGAATAATTAATTTCCGCATTAATTATGTAAGGTTGAAGAAGTGTTGGACAGAAAATTAACAAAGGAAAATCGCAAATAGGGGCAATTTTGTCATTTGTCGCGTTGGTGTCGGAATGGGCCGAAATTTGGCAGGTTGATTGGAAACGGCCCGCGAAATTGGACTCGAGGTTTAACCCGAGATCTCAGGATTTTAGCCAAATTCCTTCGTTTAGGCCACCGAATAATTAATTTCCGTATTAATTATGCCAGGTTGAAGAAGTGTTTGATAGAAAATTAACAAAGAAAAACCGCATCAGAGAAAATTTTTTCATTTGTCGCAACGGTGTCAGAATCGTCCGAAATTTGGCGGGTTGATTGGAAACAGCTCGCGAAATTGGACTCTGGGCAATGACCCGAGATCTCAGGATTTTAGCCAAATTCCTTCGTATAGGCCTCCGAATAATTAATTTTCGTATTAATTATGTCTAGTTGAAGAAATGTTGGACAAAAAATTAACAAAGCAAAACCGCACAAGGGGCAATTTTGACATCTGTCGCGAAGTTGTCGAAATGGGCCGAAATTTGGCAGGTTGATTGGAAACTGCCCGAAAATTTTTGTCTTGGGTCTAGGACCCAAGATCTCTGGATTTTAACCAAATTCCTTCGTTTAGGCCGCCGAATAATTAATTTTCGTTTTAATTATGTCGGGTTGAAGAAGTGTTGGACAGAAAATTAACAAAGCAAAGCCACATCAAGGGCAACTTTGTCATTTCTCGCGACGGTGTCGAAATGGGCCGAAATTTGGCAAGTTGATTGGAAATGGCCCGAGAATTTGGACTGGAGGCAGGGACCTGAGATTTTGGGATTTTAGCCAAATTCCTTCGTTTAGGCCTTCGAATAATTAATTTTCGTATTAATTATGTCAGGTTGAAGAAGTGTTGGATAGAAAATTAGCAAAGAAAATCGCACAAGGGGCAATTTTGTCATTTGTCGTAACTTTGTCGGAATGGGGCGAAATTTGGCAGGTTGATTGGAAATGGCCCGAGAAATTTTACTCGGGGCACAGACCCCGGATCACGGGATTTTAGCCAAATTCCTTCGTTTAGGGCACCGAATAATTAATTTCCTTATTAATTATGTCCGATTGAAGAAGTGTTGGACAGAAAATTAACAAAGAAAAATCGCACCTAGGGCAATTTTGTCCTTTATCGCGACGGTGTCGGAATGGGCCGAAATTTGGCAGGTTGATTGGAAACGGCCCGAGAAATTGGACTCCAGGTCGAGACTCGAGATCTCGGGATTTTAGCCAAATTCCTTCCGTTAGGCCACCGAATAATTAATTTCCGTATTAATTATATAAGGTTAAAGAAGCGTTGGACAGAAAACAAACAAAGAAAAGCCGCACCTGGGAAAATTTTGTCATTTGTCGCGACAGTGTCGGAATGGGCAAAAATTTGGCTGGTTGATTGGAAACGGCCCGTGAAATTGGACTCGGGGCCAAACCCGAGATCTCGAGATTTTAGCCAAATTCCTTCGTTTAGGCCTCCGAATAATTAATTTCCGTATTAATTATGTCAAGTTGAAGAAGTGTTGGATAGAAAATTAACAAAGCAAAACTGCAGCAGATGCAATTTTGTCACTTGTCGCGACGTTGTCGGAATGGGCCGAAATTTGGCAAGTTGATTGGAACGGCCCGAGAAATTGGACTCGGGGCACAGACCCGGGATGACGGGATTTTTGCTAAATTCCTTCATGTAGGCCTCTGAATAATTAATTTTATTATTAATTATGTCAAGTTGAAGAAGTGTTGGACTGAAAATTAACAAAGCAAAATAGCACCAGGGGCAATTTTGTCACTTGTTGTGACGGTGTCGGAATGGGCCAAAATTTGGCAGGTTGATTGGAAATGGCCCGAGAAATTGGACTCGGGGCACAGACTCGTGATCTCGGGATTTTAGCCGAATTTCTTCGTTTAGGCCTCCGAATAATTAATTTCCGTATTAATTATGTCAGGTTGAAGAAGTGTTGGACAGAAAATTAACAAAGCAAAACTGCACCAGGGGTAATTTTGTCATTTGTCGGGACGTTGTCGGAATGGGCCAAAATTTGGCAGGTTGATTGGAAACGGCCCGAAAAATTTGACTCAGGTCGAGGACATGAGATCGCTGGATTTTAGCTAAATTCCTTCGGTTAGGGCTCTGAATAATTAATTTTCATATTTATTATGTCAGGTTGAAGAACTATTGGACGGAAAATTAACAAAGCAAAACCGCCCCAGGGGCAATTTTTTCATTTCTCGTGACGGTGTTGAAATAGGCCGAAATTTGGCAGGTTGATTGGAAACGGCTTGAGAAATTGGACTCGGGGCACAAACCCGTGATGACGGGATTTTAGCCGATTTCCTTCGTTTAGGCCTCCGAATAATTAATTTTATTATTAATTATGTCACGTTGAAGAAGTGTTGGACAGAAAATTAACAAAGTAAAATCGCACCAGGTGCAATTTTGTCATTCGTCGCGACGGTGTCGGAATGGGCCGAAATTTGACAGGTTGATTGAAAACGGCCCGAAAAATTGGACTCGGGTCGAGGACATGAGATCCCTGGATTTTAGCCAAATTCCTTCGGTTAGGGCTCCGAATAATTAATTTTCATATTAATTATGTCAGGTTGAAGAACTACTGGACAGAAATTAAAAAAGCAAAACTGCACCAGGGGCAATTTTTTCATCTCTCGTGACGGTGTCAAAATGGGCCGAAATTTGGTAGGTTGATTGGAAACGGCTCGAGAAATTGGACTCAGGGCACAGACACGTGGTGACGGGATTTTA
>NC_036255.1:11513619-11744992 GCF_002742605.1 Olea europaea var. sylvestris | reverse complement strand
AATTATGTCAAGTTGAAGAAGTGTTGGACAGAAAATTAACAAAGCAAAACTACACCAGATGCAATTTTGTCACTTGTTGCGACATTGTCGGAATGGGCCGAAATTTGGCAAGTTGATTGGAACCGCCCGAGAAATTGGACTCGGGGCACAGACCCGGGATGACGGGATTTTTGCCAAATTCCTTCATTTAGGCCTTCGAATGATTAATTTTATTATTAATTATGTTAGGTTGAAGAAGTGTTGGACTGAAAATTAACAAAGCAAAACCGCACCAGGGGCAATTTTGTCATTTGTCGTGACGCTGTCGGAACGGGCTGAAATTTGGCAGGTAGATTGGAAACGGCCCGAGAAATCGGACTCGAGGTAGAGACCCGAGATCTCGGGATTTTAGCCAAATTCCTATGTTAAGGCCTCCGAATAATTAATTTCCGTATTAATTATATAAGGTTGAAGAAGTGTTGGACAGAAAATTAACAAAGAAAAATAGCTCTAGGGAAAATTTTGTCATTTGTTGCGACGGTGTTGAAATGGGCCAAAATTTTGCAGGTTGATTGGAAACGGCCGGCGAAATTGCACTCGGGGCTAAACCCGAGGTCTCGGGATTTAAGCCAAATTTCTTCGTTTAGACCTCCGAATAAGTAATTTCCGTATTAATTATGTCAGGTTGAAGAAGTATTGGATAGAAAATTAACAAAACAGAACTGCACCAGGGGTAATTTCATCATTTGTCGTGATGTTGTCAGAATGGGCCGAAATTTGGTAGGTTGATTGGAAACAGCCCGAAAAATTGGACTCGGGTCAAAGACTCGAGATCTTTGGATTTTAGCCAAATTCCTTCGTTTAGACCTACGAATAATTAATTTTCTTATTAATTATGTCAGGTTGAAGAGGTGTTGGATAGAAAATTAATAAAGCCAATCCGCACCAGGCGCAATTTCGTCATTTCTCGCGACTGTGTCGAAATGGGCTGAAACTAGGCAGGTTGACTGGGAACGGCTCGAAAAATTAGACTCGGGGCACAGACTCATGATGACGGGATTTTAGCCAAATTCCTTCGTTTAGGTCTCCGAATAATTAATTTTATTATGAATTATGTCAGGTTGAAGAACTGTTGAACATAAAATTAACAAAGCAGAACCGCACTAGGTGTAATTTTGTCATTTGTCGCGACGGTGTCAGAATGGCCCGAAATTTGGCAGGTTGATTGTGAACGGCCCAAGGATTTGGACTCGAGGCAGAAACCTGAGATCTAGGGATTTTAGCCAAATTCCATTTAGGCCTCCGAATAATTAATTTTTGTATTAATTATGTTTGTTGAAGAAGTGTTTGACAGAAAATTAACAAAGAAAAACCGCATCAGGGAAAATTTTGTCATTTGTCGCGACGGTGTCAGAATGGGTCGAAATTTGGCGGTCGATTGGAGACGGCTAGCGAAATTGGACTCCGGGCACAGACCCGTGATGACGGGATTTTAGCCAAATTCCTTCGTTTAGGCCTCCAAATTATTTATTTTCGTATTAATTATTTCAGGTTGAAGAAGTGTTGGACAGAAAATTAACAAAGCAAAACCGTACCAGGGGCAATTTTGTCATTTCTCACGACGGAGTCGAAATGGGCCAAAATTTGGCAGGTTGATTAGAAACTGCTCGAGATATTGGACTTACGGCAGAGACCCGAGATTTCAAGATTTTAGCCAAATTGCATCGTTTAGGCCTCCGAATAATTAATTTCCATATTAATTATGTCAGGTTGAAGAATTGTTGGATAGCAAAATTAGCAAAGAAAAATCACACAAGGGAGAATTTTGTCATTTGTCGCGACGGCGTCGGAATGGGCCAAAATTAGATAGGTTGATTGGAAATGGCCCGAGAAATTGGACGCGTGGCACAAACTCGGGATCAAGCAATTTTAGCCAAATTCCTTCGTTTAGGCCTCCGAATAATTAATTTCCTTATTAATTATGTCAGGTTGAGGAACTGTTCGAAAGAAAATTAACAAAGCAAAGCCACACCAGCGGCAATTTTATCATTTGTCGTGACGCGGAATGGGCCAAAATTTGGAAGGTTGATTGGAAACGGCTCGAGAAATTGGACTCTGGGGACAGACCCAGGAGCACGGGATTTTAGCCAAATTCCTTCGTTTGGGCCTCCGAATAATTAATTTTCGTATTAATTATGTCAGGTTGAAGAGGTGTTGGACAGAAAATTAACGACGCCAAATCGCACCAGAGGCAATTTTGCCATTTATCGCGACGGTGTCGGAATGGGCCGAAATTTGGCAGGTTGATTGGAAACGACTCGAGAAATTGGTCTGCACAGACCCGGGATCACGAGATTTTAGTCAAATTTCTTCGTTTAGGCCTCCAAATAATTAATTTCCTTATTAATTATGTAAAGTTGAAGAAGTGTTGGACAGAAAATTAACAAAGAAAAACTGCACCAGGGGCAATTTTGTCATTTGTCATGACGGTGTCGGAATGTGCCGAAATTTGGCGGGTTCATTGGAAATGGCCCGCGAAATTGGACTCGGGATTTAACCCGAGATCTCAGGATTTTAGCCAAATTCCTTCGCTTAGGCCTCCGAATAATTAATTTTCGTATTAATTATGTCAGGTTGAAGAAGTGTTTGACAGAAAATTAACAAAGAAAAATCGCACCAGGGAAAATTTTGTCATTTGTCGCGACGGTGTCGGAAAGGGCCGAAATTTGGCGGGTTGATTGGAAACGGCCCGTGAAATTAGACTCCAGGCAAAGACCTGGGATCTCGGGATTTTAGCCAAATTCTTTCGTTTAGGCCTCCGAATAATTAATTTTCGTATAAATTATGTGAGGTTGAAGAAGTGTTGGATAGAAAATTAACAAAGCAAAATCGCACCAGGGGCAATTTTGTCATTTGTCGTGGCGTTGTCGAAATGGGCCGAAATTTGGCAGGTTGATCGGAAACTGCCCGAAAAATAGGCCTCGGGTCTAGTACCCGAGATCTCTGGATTTTAGCCCAATTCCTTCATTTAGGCCTCCGAATAATTAATTTTCGTATTAGTTATGTCAGGTTAAAGAAATGTTGGGCAGAAAATTAACAAAGTAAAACCGCACCAGGGGCAATTTTTTCATTTCTCACGACGGTGTCGAAATGGGCCGAAATTCGGCAGGTTGATTGAAAACAGCCTAAGAAATTGGACTCGAGGCAGGGACCCGAGATCTCGGGATTTTAGCCAAATTCCTTCGTTTAGGCCTTCGAGTAATTAATATTCGTTTTAATTATGTGAGGTTGAAAAAGTGTTGGACAGAAAATTAGCAAAGCAAAACTGCACCATGGGCAATTTTGTCATTTGTCACGACGGTGTCGGAATGGGCCGAAATTTGGCAGGTTGATTGGAAATGGCCCGAGAAATTTTACTCAGGGCACAGACCCGGGATCGCGAGCTTTTAGCTAAATTCCTTCGTTTAGGGCACCGAGTAATTAATTTCCTTATTAATTATGTTAGGTGGAAGAAGTGTTGGAAAGAAAAGTAACAAAGCAAAATCGCACCAGGGGCAATTTTGTCATTTATCACGACGGTGTCGGAATGGGCCGAAATTTGGCAGGTTGATCGAAAACGGCCAAAGAAATTGGACTCGGAGCATAGACCCGGGATCAGGGGATTTTAGCCAAATTTCTTGGTTTAGGCCTTCGAATAATTAACTTTCGTATTAGTTATGTCAGGTTGAAGAAGTGTTGGACAGAAAATTAACGACGCAAAATCGCACCAGGGGCAATTTTGTTATTTATCGCGACGGTGTCGAAATGGGTCGAAATTTGGTAGGTTGATTGGAAACGGTCCGAGAAATTGGACTCCGGGTAATATCCCGAGATCTCGGGATTTTAGCCAAATTTCTTTGTTTAGTCCTCCGAATAATTAATTTCCGTATTAATTATGTCAGGTTGAAGAAGTGTTGGACAGAAAATTAACAAAGCAAAACCGCACCAAGGGCAATTTTATCATTTTTCACGACGTTGTCGGAATGGGCCGAAATTTGGCAGGTTGATTGGAAACGGCCCGAGAAATTGGACTCGAGATAAAGACCTAAGATCTCAGGATTTTAGCCAAATTCCTTCGTTTAGGCCTCCGAATAATTAATTTCCGTATTAATTATGTAAGGTTGAAGAAGTGTTGGACAGAAAATTAACAAAGAAAAATCGTAACAAGGAAAATTTTGTCATTGGTCGCGACGGTATCGGAATGGGCCAAAATTTGGCAGTTGATTAGAAACGGCAAGCAAAATTGGACTCGAGGCTGGACCCGAGATCTCTGGATATAAGCCAAATTCCTTCGTTTTGGCCTCCGAATAATGAATTTACGTATTAATTATGTCAGGTTGAAGAAGTGTTGGACAAAAAATTAACAAAGCAAAACTGCAGCAGGGGCAATTTTGTCATTTGTCGCGACATTGTCGGAATGGTCCAAAATTTGGCAGGTTGATTGGAAACGGCCCGAAAAATTGAACTCGGGTCAAAGACCCAAGATCTCTGGATTTTAGCCAAATTCATTCGTTTAGGCATCCGAATAATTAATTTTCATGTTAATTATGTTAGGTTGAAGAAGTGTTGGAGAGAAAATTAACAAAGCAAAACCGTACCAAGGGCAATTTTGTCATTTGTCACGATGTTGTCGGAATGGGCAGAAATTTGGCAGATTGATTGAAAATGGCCCGCGAAATTGGACTCGAGGTAGAGACCCGAGATCTCGGCATTTTAGCCAAATTCCTTCGTTTAGGCCTACGAATAATCAATTTCCGTATTAATTATGTAAGGTTGAAGAAGTGTTGGACAAAAAATTAAAAAAGAAAAACCGCACCAAGGAAAATTTTGTCATTGGTCGCGACAGTGTCGGAATGGGCCTAAATTTGGCGAGTTGATTGGAAACAACCTGCGAAATTGGACTCGGGGCTAGACCCGAGATCTCGGGGTTTAAGCCAAATTTCTTCGTTTAGGCCTCCGAATAATCAATTTTCGTATTAATTATGTCGGGTTGAAGAAGTGTTGGACAGAAAATTAACAAAGCAAAATTGCACTAGGGGCAATTTTGTCATTTGTCACGACGTTGTCAGAATGGTCCGAAATTTGGCAGGTTGATTGGAAACGGCCCAAAAAATTGGACTTGGGTCAAAGACCCAAGATCTCTGGATTTTAGCCAAATTCATTCGTTTAGGCCTCCGAATAATTAATTTTCATATTAATTATGTCAGGTTGAAGAAGTGTTGGACAGAAAATTAACAAAGCAAAACTGCACCAGGGGCAATTTTGTCATTTGTCACGACGGTGTCAGAATGGGCCGAAATTTGGCAGGTTGATTGGAAACGGCTCGAGAAATTGAACTCGGGGCACAGACCCGTGATGACGGGATTTTAGCCAAATTCCTTCTTTTAGGCCTCCAAATAATTAACTTTATTATTAATTATGTCAGGTTGAAGAAGTGTTGGATAGAAAATTAACGAAGCAAAACCGCACCAAGGGCAATTTTGTCATTTGCCGCGACAGTGTCGGAATGGGCCGAAATTTGACAGGTTGATTGGAAACGGCCCGAGAATTTGGACTTGAGGTAGAAACCAGAGATCTCAGGATTTTGGCCAAATTCCTTCGTTTAGGCCTCCGAATAATTAACTTTCATATTAATTATGTCAGGTTGAAGAAGTGTTTGATTCCTTCATTTAGGCCTCCGTATAATTAATTTCCAGATTAATTATGTTAGGTTGAAGAAGTGTTGGACAGAAAATTAGCAAATAAAAACCGTACCAAGGGCAATTTTGTCATTTATCGCAACGGTGTCAAAATGGGCCAAAATTTGGTAGTTTGACTGGAAACGGCACGAGAAATTGGCCTCGGGGTACAGACCCGGGATCACGGGATTTTAGCCAAATTCATTCGTTTAGCCTTCGAATAATTAATTTCCTTATTAATTATGTCAGGTTGAGGAAGTGTGTGAGAGAAAATTAACAAAGCAAAACCGCACCAGGGGCAATTTTGTCATTTTTCGCGACGGTGTCAGAATGGACTGAAATTCGTCAGATTGATTGGAAACGGCTCGAGAAGTTGGACTCGGGGCACTAACCTGGGATCACGGGATTTTAGCCAAATTCCTTTATTTAGGCCTCCGAAGAATTAATTTTCGTATTAAATATGTGAGGTTGATGAAGTGTTGTACAGAAAATTAACAAAGCAAAACCGCACCAGGGGCATTTTTGTCATTTGTCGCGACGGTGTCGGAATGGGCTGAAATTTGGCATTATGATTGGAAACGACCTGGGAAATCGTACTTGGGACGTAGACCCTATATCTTGGGATTTTAGGAAAATTCCTTCGACTATGCCTCCGAATAATTAATTTTCGTATTAATTATGTCGGGTTGAAGAAGTGTTGGACAGAAAATTAACAAGGCAAAACCACACCTGGGGCAATTTTGTCATTAGTCGCGACGGTGTCGAAATGGGCCGAAATTTGGCAGGTTGATTGGAAACGACCCGAGTAATTGGCCATGGGGCAAAGACCCGGGATCACGGGTTTTAGCCAAATTCCTTCTTTTAGGCCTCTGAATAATTAATTTCTTTACTAATTATATCAGGTTGAAGAAGTGTTGGACAGAAAATTAACAAAGTAAAATCGCACCAGGGACAATTTTGTCATTTATCACGACGGTGTCAGAATGGGTTGAAATTTGGCAGTTTAATTGGAAACGGCCTCAGAAATTGGACTCGGGCCAAAGGCCCAAGATCTTGGGATTTTAGCCAAATTCCTTCGATTAGGCCTCCGAATAATTAATTTCCGTATTAATTATGTCAGGTTGAATAAGTGTTGGACTGAAAATTAACAACGCAGAACCACACCAGGGGCAATTTTTTCTTTTGTCGCGACAGTGTCGGAATGGACCGAAATTTGGAGGTTGATTGGAAACGGCCCGAGAAATTGGACTCTAGGCAGAGACCCGAGATCTCGGGATTTTAGCCAAATTATCTCGTTTAGGCCTCTGAATAATTAATTTTCAGCTTAATTATGTCAGGTTGAAAAAGTGTTGGATAGAAAATTAGCAAAGAAAAATAGGACCAGGGGCAATTTTGTCCTTTGTCGCGACGGTGTCGGAATAGGCTGAAATTTAGCAGGTTGACTGGAAACGGCCCGAGAAATTGGACTTGCAGCACAGACCCGGGATCACGGGATTTTAAACAAATTCCTTCGTTTAGGTTTCCGAATAATTAATTTCCTTATTAATTATGTCAGGTTGAAGAAGTGGTGGAAATAAAATTAACAGAACAAAACCGCACTAGGGTCAATTTCGTCATTTGTCGCGACGATGTCGAAATGGGCCGAAATTTAGCCGGTTGATTAGAAACGGCCC
Organism: Olea europaea var. sylvestris; assembly: GCF_002742605.1. Classification (NCBI taxonomy): domain Eukaryota; kingdom Viridiplantae; phylum Streptophyta; class Magnoliopsida; order Lamiales; family Oleaceae; genus Olea; species Olea europaea. Next base: position 11,737,623 of record NC_036255.1, on the reverse strand, counting down.
GAGAAATTGGACTCGGGGCACTGACCCGGGATCACGAGATTTTAGCCAAATTCCTTCGTTTAGGCCTCCGAATAATTAATTTCCTTATTAATTATGTCAGGTTGAAGAAGTGTTGGACAGAAAATTAACAAAGCAAAACCGCACCGAGGCAATTTTGTCATTTGTCGCAACAGTATCGGAATGGGCAGAAATTTGGCAGGTTGATTGGAAACGGCCCGAGAAATTGGACTCGGGGCAAAGACTCGAAATCACGGGATTTTAGCCAAATTCCTTCGTTTAGGCCTACGAATAATTAATTTTCGTATTAATTATGTCAGGTTGAAGAAGTGTTGGACCGAAAATTAACAAAGAAAAATTGCACAAGGGGCAAGTTTGTCATTTGTCGCGACGGTGTCGCAATGGGCCGAAATTTTGCTGGTTGATTGAAAATGGCCCGAGAAATTGGAATCGGGTTAATTACCCGAGATCTCGGGATTTTAGCCAAATTCCTTCTTTTAGGCCTCCGAATAATTAAACTTCATATTAATTATATCAGGTTGAAGAAGTGATGGACAGAAAATTAAAAAAGCAAAACCGCACCAGGGGCAATTTTGTCATTTGTCGCGACGGTGTCGGAATGGGCCGAAATTTAGCAGGTTGATTGGAAACGGCCTGAGAAATTGGACTCGAGGCACAGACTCGGGATCACGGGATTTTAGCGAAATTCCTTCATTTAGGCCTCCGAATAATTTATTTCCGTATTAATTATGTCAGGTTGAAGTAGTGTTGGAAAGAAAATTAACAAAAAAAATCGCACCAGGGGCAATTTGACGGTGTTGGAATGGGCCGAAATTTGGCAGGTTAATTGAAAATCGCCCGAGAATTTGGACTCGAGTTAGTTACCCAAGATCTCGGGATTCTAGCCAAATTCCTTCGTTTAGTCCTCCGAATAATTAATCTTCGTATTAATTATATCAGGTTTTAGAAGTGATGGACAAAAAATTAACAAAGCAAAATCGCACCAGGGGTTGTTTTGTCATTTATCGTGACGGTGTCAGAATGGGCCAAAATTTGGCAGGTTGATTGGAAACGGCCCGAGAAATTGGACTGGGGACAAAGACCCGAGATCTCGGGATTTTAACCAAATAACTTCGTTTAGGCCTCCGAATAATTAATTTTCGTATTAATTATGTAAGGTTGAAGAAGTGTTGGACAAAAAATTAACAAAGAAAAACTGCACGATGGGAAATTTTGTCATTTGACGCGATGGTGTCGGAATGGGCCGAAATTTGGCAAGTTGATTGGAAACGGACCGCGAAATTGGACTTGGGGCTAGACCCAAGATCTCGGGATTTTAGCCAAATTCTTTCGTTTAGGCCTCCGAAAATTAATTTATGTATTAATTATGTCAGGTTGAAGAGGTGTTTGACAGAAAATTAACAAAGTAAAACCGCACCAGGGGCAATTTTGTCATTTGTCGCGACGGTGTCGGAATGGGTCGAAATTCAGCTGGTTGATTAGAAACGGCCTTAGAAATTAGACTTGGGGCAAAGACCCGGGATCACGGGATTTTGGCCAAATTCTTTCGTTTAGGCCTCCGAATAATTAATTTCGTTATTAATTATATTAGGTTGAAGAAGTGTTGGACAGAAAAATAACAAAGCAAAATCGTGCCAGGGGCAATTTTGTCAATTATCGCGACGGTGTCAGAATGGGCCGAAATTTGGCTGGTTGATTGCAAATGGCCAGAGAAATTGGACTTGGGGCAAAGACCAGAGATCTCGGGATTTTAGCGAAATTCCTTCGTTTAGGCCTCCAAGTAATTAATTTCCGCATTGATTATGTCAGGTGGAAGAATTGTTGGACAAAAAATTAGCAAAGAAAAACCGCACCATGGGTAATTTTTTCATTCGTCACGACGGTGTCGGAATGGGCTGAAATTTGGCAGGTTGATTGGAAACGGCCCAAGAAATTGGACTCGGGGCAAAGACCCAAGATCACGGGATGTTAGCCAAATTCCTTCATTTAGGCCTCTGAATAATTAATTTCCTTATTAATTATGTCAGGTTGGAGAAGTGTCGGAAAGAAAATTAACAAAGGAAAATCGCACCAGGGGCAATTTTGTCATTTGTCGCGATGGTGTCGGAATGGGCCGAAATTTGGCAGGTTGATTGGAAACGGCCCAAGAAATTGGACTCGGGGCAAAGGGGCAATTTTGTCATTTGTCGCGATGGTGTCGGAATGGGCCGAAATTTGGCAGGTTGATTGGAAACGGCCCGAGGAATTGGACTCGGGGCACAGACCCGGGATCATGGAATTTTAGCCAAATTCTTCGTTTAGGACTCCGAATAATTAATTTTCGCATTAATTACGTCAAGTTGAAGAAGTGTTGGAAAGAAAATTAACAAAGCAAAATCGCACCAGGGGCAATTTTGTCATTTGTCGCGTCGGTGTCGGAATGCGCCAAAATTTGGCAGTTTGATTGAAAACGGCCCGAGAACTTGGACTCGGGGTTAGTTACCCGAGATCTTGGGATTTTAGCCAAATTCCTTCGTTTAGGCATCCGAAAAATTAATCTTCGTATTAATTATATTAGATTGAAGAAGTGATGGACATAAAATTAACAAAGCAAAACCGCACCAGGGGCAATTTTGTCATTTATCGTGATGGTGTCGGAATGGGCCAAAATTTGGCAGGTCGATTGGAAACGGCCCGAGAAATTGGCCACGGGGTGAAGACCTGAGATCACGGGTTTTAGCCAAATTCCTTCGTTTAGACTTCCAAATAATTAATTTCCTTATTAATTATATCAGGTTGAAGAAGTGTCGAACAGAAAATTAACAAAGCAAAACCACACCAGGGACAATTTTGTCATTTGTCGCGACGGTGCTGGAATGGGCCGAAATTCGTCAGGTTGATTGGAAAAGGCCCTAGAAATTGGATTCGGGGCAAAGACCCGGATCACGAGATTTTAGCCAAATTCCTTCGTTTAGGCCTCCAAGTAATTAATTTCCGCATAGATTATGTCAGGTTGAAGAATTGTTGGACAGAAAATTAGCAAAGAAAAATCGTACCAGGGGCAATTTTTTCATTTGCCGCGACGGTGTCGGAATGGGTCGAAATTTGGCAGGTTGATTGGAAACGGCCCGAGAAATTGGATTCGGGGCAACGACCCGAGAGCACGGGATTTTAGCCAAATTCTTCGTTTAGGCCTCCGAATAATTAATTTCCTCATTAATTATGTCAGGTTGAAGAAGTGTTGGATATAAAATTAACAACGCAAAACCGCACCAGGGACTATTTTGTCATTTGTCGCGATAGTGTCGGAATGGGCCGAAATTTGGCAGCTTGACTGGAAATGGCCCAAGAAATTGGACTCGAGGCAAAGACCCGAGATCGCGGGATTTTAGCCAAATTCCTTCATTTAGGCCTCTGTATAATTAATTTTCGTATTAATTATGCTAGGTTGAAGAAGTGTTGGACAGAAAATTAACAAAGAAAAATCGCACCAGGGGCAATTTTGTCATTTGTCACGACGTTGTCGGAATGGGCTGAAATTTGGCAGGTTGATTGGAAATGGCCCGAGAAATTGGACTCGGGGCACAGACCCGGGATCACGGGATTTTAACCAAATTCCTTCGTTTAGGCCTCCGAATAATTAATTTCCGTATTAATTATGTCAGGTTGAAGAAGTGTTGGACAGAAAATTAACAACGCAAAACTGCACCAAGGACAATTTTGTCATTTGTCACGACAGTGTCGGAATGGGCCGAAATTTGGCAAGTTGATTGGAAATGGCCCGAGAAATTGTACTCAAGGCAAAGACCCGAGATCGTAGGATTTTAGCCAAATGCCTTCATTTAGGCCCCTGAGTAATTAATTTTCTGTATTAATTATGTCAGGTTGAAGAAGTGTTGGACAGAAAATTAACAAAGAAAAGCCGCACCAAGGGCAATTTTGTCATTTGTCACGACGTTGTCGGAATGGGCCGAAATTTAGTAGGTTGATTGCAAATGGCCCGAGAAATTGGACTCGGGGCACAGACCAGGGATCACGGGATTTTAACCAAATTCCTTCGTTTAGGCCTCTGAATAATTAATTTCCGTATTAATTATGTCAGGTTGAAGAAGTGTTGGACAGAAAATTAACAACGCAAAACAGCACCACAGACAATTTTGTCATTTGTCGCGACAGTGTCGGAATGGGCCGAAATTTGGCAGGTTGATTGGAAATGGCCCGAGAAATTGGACTCGGGGCAAAGACCTAAGATGGCAGGATTTTAGCCAAATTCCTTCATTTAGACCTCTGAATAATTAATTTCCGTATTAATTATGTCAGGTGGAAGAAGTGTTAGATAGAAAATTAACAAAGCAAAACCGCACCAAGGGCAAATTTCGTCGTTTGTCGCGACGGTGTAAGAATGGGCCGAAATTTGGCAGAATGATTGGAAACGGTCTGAGAAATGGGACTCAGGGCAAAGACCCAGGATCACGGGATTTTAGGCAAATTCCTTCGTTTAGGCCTCTGAATAATTAATTTCCGTATTAATTATGTTAGGTTGAAGAAGTGTTGGACCGAAAATTAACAATGCAAAACCGCATCAGGAGTAATTTTGTCATCTGTCGCGACTGTGTCGGAATGAGCCAAAATTTGGCAGGTTGATTGGAAATGGCCTGCGAAATCGAACTAGGGGATTATACCCGATATCTCGGGATTTTAGCAAAATTCCTTCGTTTAGGCCTCCGAATAATTAATTTTCGTATTAATTATGTCAGGTTGAGGAAGTGTTGGAGAGAAAATTAACAAAGCAAAACTGCACCAGTGGCAATTTTGTCGTTTGTCGTGACGGTGTCGGAATGGGCCGAAATTTGGTAGGTTGATTGGAAACGGCCCGAGAAATTGGCCACGGGGCAAGGACCCGGGATCACGGGTTTTAGCCAAATTCCTTCATTTAGGCCTCCGAATAATTAATTTCCTTATTAATTATATCAAGTTGTAGAAGTTTTGGACAGAAAATTTACAAAGCAAAATCGCACCAGGGGCAATTTTGTCATTTATCACGACGGTGTCAGGATGGGCCGAAATTTGGCAGGTTGATTGGAAACGGCCCAAGAAAGTGGACTCTGGGTAAGGTCCTGAGATCTCAGGATTTTAGCCAAATTCCCTCGTTTAGGCCTCCGAATAATTAATTTTTGTATTAATTATGTCAGGTTGAATAAGTGTTGGACAGAAAATTAACAACGTAAAACCACACCAGGGGCAAATTTGTCATTTGTCGCGACGCTGTCGGAATGTAACGAAATTTGGCAGGTTGATTGGAAACGTCCCGAGAAATTAGACTTCAGGTAGAGACATGAGATCTCGGGATTTTAGCCAAATTCCTTCGTTTAGGCCTCCGAATAATTAATTTCCGTATTGATTGTATCAGGTTGAAGAAGTGTTGGACAGAAAATTAGCAAAGAAAAACTGCACCAAGGGCGATTTTGTCATTTGCCGCGACGGTGTCGGAATGGGCTGAAATTTGGCTGGTTGATTAAAAACGGCCCAAGAAATTGGACTCGGGTTCAAAGCCCGAGATCTCGGGATTTTAGCCAAATTCCTTCGTTTAGGCCTCCAAATAATTAATTTTCGTATTGATTTTATCAGGTTGACGATGTGATGGACAGAAAATTAACAAAGCAAAAGCGCACCAGGGGCAATTTTATCATTTATCGCGACGGTGTCCGAATTGGCCGAAATTTGCCAGGTTGATTGGAAACGGATCGAGAAATTGGACTCGGGGCAAAGACCCGATATATCGGGATTTTAGCCAAATAACTTTGTTTAGGCCTTCAAATAATTAATTTCCGTATAAATTATGTAAGGTTGAAGAAGTGTTGGACAAAAAATTAACAAAGAAAAACCGCACCAGGGAAATTTTTGTCATTTGTCGCGACGGTGTCGGACTGGGCCGAAATTTGGCAGGTTGATTGGAAACGGCCCAAGAAATTGTACTCTTGGTAAGGTCCCGAGATCTCAAGATTTTAGCCAAATTCCCTTGTTTAGGCCTCCGAATAATTATTTTCTGTATTAATTATGCCAGGTTGAATAAGTGTTGGACAAAAAATTAACAAAGCAAAACCACACTAGGGGCAATTTTGTCATTTGTCGCGACGATGCCGAAATGGGCCGATATTCGACAGGTTGATTGGAAATGGCCCTGGAAATTGGACTCAGGGCAAAGACCCGGGATCACGGGATTTTAGCCAAATTCCTTCGTTTAGGCCTCCCAATAATTAATTTCCGTATTAATTATGCCAGGTTGAAGAAGTGTTGGACAGAAAAATAATAAAGAAAAATTGCACCCGGGGAAATTTTGTTAATTATCGTGACGGTGTCAAAATGGCCAAAATTTGATAGGTTGATTGCAAATGGCCCGAGAAATTGGACTTGGGGCAAAGACCCGAGATCTCAGGATTTTAGCCAAATTTCATCGTTCAGGCCTCCGAATAATTAATTTCCATATTAATTATGTCAGGTTGAATAAGTGTTGGACAGAAAATCAACAACGCAAGACCACAACAGGGGAAATTTTGTCATTTGTCGCGACGGTGTCAGAATGGGCCAAAATTTGGCAGGTTTATTGGAAACGGCCCGAGAAATTCAAATCGAGGAAGAGACCCGAGATCTCGGGATTTTAGCAAAATTCCTTCATTTAGGCCTCCAAATAATTAATTTCCCTATTAATTATGTCAGGTTGAAGAAGTGTTGGACCGAAAATTAACAACGCAAAATCGTACCAGGGGCTATTTTGTCATTTGTCGCGACGGTGTCGGAATGAGCCGAAATTTGGCAGGTTGATTGGAAACGCCCGAGAAATTGGACTCGGGGCACAGACCCGGGATCACGGGATTTTAGCCAAATTCCTTCATTTATTTATGCGAATAATTAATTTCCGTATTAGTTATGTCAAGTTGAAGAAGTGTTGGACAGAAAATTAATAAAGAAAAACTGCACCAGGGGCAAGTTTGTCATTTGTCGCGACGGTGTCGGAATGGGCCGAAATTTGGCAGTTGATTGGAAAGGGCTCGAGAAATTGGATTCGGGCACAAACCCGGGATTAGGAGATTTTGGCCAAATCCCTTCGTTTAGGCCTCCGAATAATTAAGTTCCTTCTTAATTATGGCAGGTCTAAGAAGTGTTGGATAGAAAATTAACAAAGCAAAATCACACCAGGGGCAATTTTGTCATTTGTCGCGACGGTGTCGTAATGAGCCGAAACCTGGCAGGTTGATTGGAAACGGCCCGAGTAATTGGACTCGGGACAAAGACTCTAGATCTCGGGATTTTAGCCAAATTCCTTCGTTTAGGCCTCCGAATAATTAATTTCCGTGTTAATTATGTTGGGTTGAAGAAGTATTTGACAGAAAATAAAAAAAAGAAAAATCACACCAGGGGTAATTTTGTCATTTGTCGCGACGGTGCCAGAATGGACCGAAATATGGCAGGTTGATTGGAAAGAGCCCGAGAAATTGGACTCGAGGCACAAACACGGGATCACAGGATTTTAGCCAAATCCTATCATTTAGGCCTCCGAATAATTAATTTCCTTATTAATTATGACGGGTTGAAGAAGTGTTGGAAAGAAAATTAACAAAGCAAAATCGTACCAAGGACAATTTTGTCATTTGTCGCGATGGTGTCGTAATGGGCCGAAATTTTGCAGGTTGATTGGAAATGTCCCGAGAAATTGGACTCAGGACAAAGACTCGAGATCTCGGGATTTTAGCCAAATTCCTTTGTTTAGGCCTCCGAATAATTAATTTCCGTGTTAATTATGTTGGGTTGAAGAAGTGTTGGACAGAAAATTAAAAATGAAAAATCGCACCAGGGGCAATTTTGTCATTTGTCGCGACGGTGTCGGAATGGACCGAAATGTAGTAGGTTGATAGGAAAGAGCCCGAGAAATTGGACTCGAGGCACAAACACGGGATCACGGGATTTTAGCCAAATCCCTTCATTTAGGCCTCCGAATAATTAATTTCCTTATTAATTATGACGGGTTGAAGAAGTGTTGGACAGAAAATTAACAAAGCAAAACCGCACCAAGGACAATTTTGTCATTTGTCGCGATGGTGTCGTGATGGGCCGAAATTTTGCCGGTTGATTGGAAACGGCTCGAGAAATTGGACTCGAGTCAAAGACTCGAGATCTCGGGATTTTAGCCAAATTCCTTCGTTTAGGCCTCCAAATAATTAATTTCTGTATTAATTATGTCAGGTTGAATAAGTGTTGGACAGAAAATTAGCAACGCAAAACCGCACCAGGGGCAATTTTGTCGTTTGTCGCGACGGTGTCGATATGGGCCGAAATTTGGCAGGTTGATTGTAAACGGCCGGAGAAATTGGACTCGGGGCATGGACCTGGGATCATGGGATTTTAGCCAAATTCCTTCGTTTAGGCCTCCGAATAATCAATTTCCGTATTAATTATGTTAGTTTGAGGAAGTGTTGGACATAAAACTAACAAAGAAAAACCGCACCAAGGGAAATTTTGTCATTTGTCGCGACGGTGTCGGAATGGGCCGAAATTTGGCAAGTTAATTGGAAACGGACCGAGAAATTGGACTCGGGGCATAGACTTGGGATCACGGGATTTTAGCCAAATTCCTTCGTTTAGGTCTCCGAATAATTAATTTCCTTATTAATTATGTCAGGTTAAAGAAGTGTTGGAAAGAAAATTTACAAATCAAAACTGCACCAGGGGCAATTTTATCATTTGTCTCGACGGTGTCGTAATGAGCCGAAACTTGGCAGGTTGATTGGAAACGGCCCGAGAAATTGGACTCGGGAGAAAGACTCTAGATCTCGGGATTTTAGCCAAATTCCTTCGTTTAGGCCTCCGAATAATTAATTTTCGTGTTAATTATGTTGGGTTGAAGATGTGTTGGACAGAAAATTAAAAATGAAAAATCGCACCAGGGGCAATTTTGTCATTTGTCGCGACGGTGTCAGAATGGACCGAAATATGGCAGGTTGATTGGAAAGAGCCCGAGAAATTGGACTCGAGGCACAAACACGGGATCACGGGATTTTAGCCAAATCCCTTCATTTAGGCCTCCGAATAATTAATTTCCTTATTAATTATGATGGGTTGAAGAATTGTTGGACAAAAAATTAACAAAGCAAAACCGCACCAAGGACAATTTTGTCATTTGTCGCGATGGTGTCGTAATAGGCCGAAATTTTGCAGGTTGATTGGAAACGGCCTGAGAAATTGGACTCGGGACAAAGACTCGAGATCTCGGGATTTTAGCCAAATTCCTTCGTTTAGGCCTCCAAATAATTAATTTCTGTATTAATTATGTTAGGTTGAATAAGTGTTGGACAGAAAATTAGCAACGCAAAACTGCACCAGGGGCAATTTCGTCGTTTGTCGCGACGGTGTCGGAATGGGCCAAAATTTGGCAGGTTGATTGTAAACGGCCCGAGAAATTGGACTCGGGGCATGGACCCGGCATCATAGGATTTTAGCCAAATTCCTTCGTTTAGGCCTCCGAATAATCAATTTCCGTATTAATTATGTTAGTTTGAAGAAGTGTAGGACATAACACTAACAAAGAAAAATCGCACCAGGGGAAATTTTGTCATTTGTCGCGACGGTGTCGGAATGGGCCGAAATTTGGCAAGTTAATTGGAAACGGACCGAGAAATTGGACTCGGGGCACAGACTTGGGATCACGGGATTTTAGCCAAATTCCTTCGTTTAGGTCTTCGAATAATTAATTTCCTTATTAATTATGTCAGGTTAAAGAAGTGTTGGAAAGAAAATTTACAAATCAAAATCGCACCAGGGGCAATTTTGTCATTTGTCTCGATGGTGTCGGAATGGGCCAAAATTTGGCTGGTTGATTGGAAACGGCCTGAGAAATTGGACTCGGGGCACAGACCTGGGATCACGGGATTTTAGCCAAATTCCTTCTTTTCGCCCTCTGAATAATTAATTTTCGTATTAATTATGTCAGGTTGAAGAAGTGTTGGACCGAAAATTAACAACGCAAAGCCGCACCAGGGGTAATTTTGTCATTTGTCGCGATGGTGTCGGAATGGGCCGAAATTTGGCAGGTTGATTGGAAACGGCCCGACAAATTGGACTCGGGGCACAGACCTGGGATTACGGGATTTAACCATATTCCTTTGTTTACGCCTCCGAATAATTAATTTTCGTATTAATTATGTCAGGTTGAAGAAGTGTTGGATATAAAATTAACAAAGAAAAACCGTACCAGGGACAATTTTGTAATTGGTCACGACGGTGTCGGAATGGGCCAAAATTTGGCAAGTTGATTGAAAACGGCTCGAGAAATTGAAGTCGGGTCAAAGACCCGAGATCTCGGGATTTTAGCCAAACTCCTTCGTTTAGGTCTCCGAATAATTAATTTCCATATTAATTATCTCAAATTGAAGAAGTGTTGGACAAAAATTAACAAAGTAAAACCGTACCTGGAGAAATTTTTTCATTTGTCGCTATGGTGTCGGAATGGGCTGAAATTCGGCCGGTTGATTGGAAACGACCCGAGATATTGGGTTTGAGGCAGGGACCCGAGATCTCGAGATTTTAGCCAAACTCCTTCGTTTAGGCTGCCGTATAATTAATTTTCGTATTAATTATATCAGGTTGAAGAAGTGTTGGACAGATAATTAACAAAACAAAACCGCACCAGGGGCAATTTTTTCATTTGTCGCGAACTTGTGGAAATGGGCCGAAATTTGGCAGGTTGATTTGAAACGGCCCAAGAAATTGGACTCGGGCCAAAGATCCGAGGTCTCGGGATTTTAGCCAAATTCCTTCGTTTAGGCCTCTGAATAATTAATTTTCGTATTAATTATGTTAAGTTGAAGAACTGTTGGACAGAAAATTAACAAAGCAAAATCGTACCAGGGACAATTTTGTCATTTTTTGCGTTGGTGTCGGAATGGAACGAAATTTGGCAGGTTGATTTGAAATAGCCCGAGAAAATGGACTCGGGGCACAGACCCGGGATCACAGGATTTTAGCCACATTCCTTCCTTTAGGCCTCCGAATAATTAATTTCCATATTAATTATGTCAAGTTGAAGAAGTGTTGGACAGAAAATTAACACAGAAAAACCGCACCCGGGCAATTTTGTCTTTTGTCGCGACGGTGTCGGAATGGGCCGAAATTTGGCAGGTGGATTGGAAACAGCCCGAGAAATTGGACTCGGGTCAAAGACCCGGGATCACGGGATTTTAGCCAGATTCCTTCAATTAGGTCTCCGAATAATTAATTTTCGTATTAATTATGTCAGGTTGAAGAAGTGTTGAACATAAAATTAACAAAGAAAAACCGCACCAGGGGCAATTTTGTAATTTGTCGTGACGATGTCGGAATGGTCCGAAATTTGGCTGGTTGATTGGAAATGACCCGAGAAATTGGACTTGAGGCACAGCCCCGGGATCACGGGATTTTAGCCAAATTCCATCGTTTAGGCCTCCGAATAATTAATTTCCAAATTAATTATGTTAGGTTGAAGAAGTGTTGGACAGAAAATTAATAAAGAAAAACCGCACAAGGGACAATTTTGTCATTTGTCGCGACGGTGTCGGAATGGGCCGAAATTCGGCAGGTTGATTGAAAAATGGCCCGAGAAATTGGACTCGGGTCTTTGAGATTTTAGTCAAATTCCTTCATTTGGGCCTCCGAATAATTAATTTCCGTATTAATTATATCAGGCATAAGAAGTGTTGAACAAAAAATTAACAAAGAAAAACCGCACCAGGAACAATTTTGTCATTTGTCGCGATGATGTCGGAATGGTCCGAAATATGGCAGGTTGAATGGAAACGGCTCGAGAAATTGGATTCCAGGCACAGACCCAGGATCACGGGATTTTACCCAAATTCCATTGTTTAGGCCTCCGAATAATTAATTTCCGCATTAATTATGTTAGGTTGAAGAAGTGTTGGATAGAAAATTAACAAAGCAAAATCGCACCGGGGACAATTTTGTCATTTGTCGCAACGGTGTCGGAATGGGCGGAAATTTAGCCGGTTAATTAGAAATGGCCCGAGAAATTGGACTCAAGGCACGGACCCGGGATCCCGAGATTTTAGCCAAATTCTTTCGTTTAGGCCTCCGAATAATTAATTTTCATATTAATTATGTCAGGTTGAAGAAGTGTTGGACAGAAAATTAACAAAGAGAAACCGCACGAGGGGCAATTTTGTCATTTGTCGCGACGGTGTCGGAATTGGCCAAAATTTGGCAGGTTGATAGGAAATGGCCCGAGAAATTGGACTCGGGGCACAGACCCGGGATCACAGAATTTTAGCCAAATTCCTTCTATTAGGCCTCCGAATAATTAATTTCCTTATTAATTATGTCAAATTGAAGAAGTTTTGGAAAGAAAATAAACAAGGCAAAACCGCACCAGTGTCAATTTTGTCATTTGTCGCGATGGTGTCGGAATGGACCGAAATTTGGCAGGTTGATTGGAAACGGCCCGAGAAATTGGTCTCGGGGTACCGACCCGGGATCACGGGATTTTGGAAAAATTCCATCATTTAGGCCTCCGAATAATTAATTTTCGTATTAATTATGTCAGGTTGAAGAAGTGTAGGACAGAAAATTAACAAAGAAAAACCGCACCGGGGCAATTTTGTAATTTGTCGCGACATTGTCAGAATGGTCCGAAATTTGGCAAGTTGATTTGAAACGGCCTGAGAAATCGGACTCGAGGCACAGACCCGGGATCACGGGATTTTAGCCAAATTTCATCGTTTAGGACTCCGAATAATTAATTTTCGTATTAATTATGTCAGATTGAAGAAGTGTTGGACAGAAAATTAACAACGCAAAACCGCGCCAGGTGTAATTTTGTCATTTGTCACGCCGGTGTCGGAATGGGCCGAAATTCGGCCGGTTGATTGGAAACGACCCGAGATATTGGCCTCGAGGCAGGGACTCGAGATCTCGGGATTTTAGCCAAACTCCTTCGTTTAGGCTGTCGTATAATTGATTTTCGTATTAATTATATCAGGTTGAAGAAATGTTGGACAGATAATTAACAAAACAAAACCGTACCAGGGGCAATTTTTTGTTATTTCTCGCGAACTTGTCGAAATGGGCAGAAATTTGGCAGGTTCATTTGTAACGGCCCACGAAATTGGACTCGGGGCATGGACCCGGGATCATGGGATTTTAGCCAAATTCCTTCATTTAGGCCTCCGAATAATCAATTTCCGTATTAATTATGTTAGTTTGAAGAAGTGTTGGACATAAAACTAACAAGGAAAAACCGCACCAGGCGAAATTTTGTCATTTGTCGCGACGGTGTCGGAATGGGCCGAAATTTGGCAAGTTAATTGGAAACGGACCGAGAAATTGGACTCGGGGCACAGACTTGGGATCATGAGATTTTAGCCAAATTCCTTCATTTAGGCCTCCGAATAATTAATTTCCTTATTAATTATGTCAGGTTAAAGAAGTGTTGGAAAGAAAATTTACAAATCACAACCGCACTAGGGGCAATTTTGTCATTTGTCTAGATGGTGTCGGAATGGGCCAAAATTTGGCCGGTTGATTGGAAACGGCCTGAGAAATTGGACTCGGGGCACAGACCTGGGATCACGGGATTTTAGCCAAATTCCTTCCTTTCGGCCTCTGAATAATTAATTTTCGTATTAATTATGTCAGGTTGATGAAGTGTTGGACCGAAAATTAACAACGCAAAGCCATACCAGGGGCAATTTTGTCATTTGTGGCAACGGTGTCGGAATGGGCCAAAATTTGGCAGGTTGATTGGAAACGGCCCGAGAAATTGGACTCGGGGCACAGACCTGGGATTACGGGATTTAACCATATTCCTTCGTTTACGCCTCCGAATAATTAATTTCCGTATTAATTATGTCAGGTTGAAGAAGTGTTGAATATAAAATTAACAAAGAAAAACCCCACCAGGGGCAATTTTGTAATTAGTCACGACGGTGCCGGAATGGGCCAAAATTTGGCAAGTTGATTGAAAACGGCCCGAGAAATTGAAGTCGAAAGACCCGAGATCTCGGGATTTTAGCCAAATTCCTTTGTTTAGGTCTCTGAATAATTAATTTCCATATTAATTATCTCAAATTGAAGAAGTGTTGGACAAAAATTAACAAAGTAAAACCGTACCTGAAGAAATTTTTTTCATTTGTCGCTATGGTATCGGAATGGGCTGAAATTCGGCCGGTTGATTGGAAACGACCCGAGATATTGGGCTTGAGGCAGGTACCCGAGATCTCGAGATTTTAGCCAAACTTCTTCGTTTAGGCTGCCGTATAATTAATTTTTGTATTAATTATATCAGGTTGAAGAAGTGTTGGACAGATAATTAACAAAACAAAACCGCACCAGGGGCAATTTTGTCATTTGTCGCGAACTTGTCGAAATGGGCCGAAATTTGGCAGGTTGATTTGAAACGGCCTACGAAATTGGACCCGAGGCAAAAATTCGAGATCTCGGGATTTTAGCCAAATTCCTTCGTTTAGGCCTCCAAATAATTAATTTCCGTATTAATTATGTTAGGTTGAAGAACTATTGGACAGAAAATTAACAAAGCAAAACCGTACCAGGGACAATTTTGTCATTTTTTGCATTGGTGTCGGAATGGAACGAAATTTGGCAGGTTGATTTGAAATAGCCCGAGAAATTGGACTCGGGGCACAGACCCGGGATCACAGGATTTTAGCCACATTCCTTCGTTTAGGCCTCCGAATAATTAATTTTCATATTAATTATGTCAAGTTGAAGAAGTGTTGGACAGAAAATTAACAAAGAGAAACCGCACGAGGGGCAATTTTGTCATTTGTCGCGACGGTGTCGGAATTGGCCCGAGAAATTGGACTCGGGGCACAGACCTGGGATCATGGAATTTTAGCCAAATTCCTTTTATTAGGCCTCCGAATAATTAATTTCCTTATTAATTATGTCAAATTGAAGAAGTTTTGGAAAGAAAATAAACAAGGCAAAACCGCACCAGTGGCAATTTTATCATTTGTCACGATGGTGTCGGAATGGACCGAAATTTGGCAGGTTGATTGGAAACGGCCCGAGAAATTGGTCTCGGGGCACCGACCCGGGATCACGGGATTTTGGCAAAATTTCATCATTTAGGCCTCCGAATAATTAATTTTCGTATTAATTATGTCAGGTTGAAGAAGTGTAGGACAGAAAATTAACAAAGAAAAACCGCACCGGGGCAATTTTGTAATTTGTCGCGACATTGTCAGAATGGTCCGAAATTTGGCAGGTTGATTTGAAACGGCCTGAGAAATTGGACTCGAGGCACAGACCCGGGATCACAGGATTTTAGCCAAATTTCATCGTTTAGGACTCCGAATAATTAATTTTCGTATTAATTATGTCAGGTTGAAGAAGTGTTGGACAGAAAATTAACAACGTAAAACCGCACCAGGGGCAATTTTGTCATTTGTTACGCCGGTGTCGGAATGGGCTAAAATTCGGCCGGTTGATTGGAAACGACCTGAGATATTGGGCTCGAGGAAGGGACCCGAGATCTCGGGATTTTAGCCAAACTCCTTCGTTTAGGCTGCCGTATAATTAATTTCCGTATTGATTATATCAGGTTGAAGAAATGTTGGACAGATAATTAATAAAACAAAACCGTACTAGGGGCAATTTCTTGTCCTTTCTCGCGAACTTGTCGAAATGGGCCGAAATTTGGCAGGTTGATTTGTAACGGCCCATGAAATTGGACTCGGGGCAAAGACCCGAGATCTCGGGATTTTAGCCAAATTCCTTCGTTTAAGCCTCCGAATAATTACTTTCCGTGTTAATTATGTTAGGTTGAAGAACTGTTGGACAGAAAATTAAAAAAGCAAAATCGTACCAGGGACAATTTTGTCATTTTTCGCGTTGGTGTCGAAATGGAATGAAATTTGGCAGGTTGATTTGAAATAGCCCGAGAAATTGGACTCGGGGCTCAGACCCGGGATCACAGGATTTTAGCCACATTCCTTCGTTTAGGCCTCCAAATAATTAATTTTCGTATTAATTATGTTAGGTTGAAGAAGCGTTGGACAGAAAATTAACACAAAAAAACCGCACCCGGGGCAATTTTGTCATTTGTCGTGACGGTGTCGGAATGGGCCGAAAGTTGGCAGGTTGATTGGAAACAGCCCGAGAAATTGGACTCGGGTCAAAGACCCGGGATCACGTGATTTTAGCCAAATTCCTTCTATTAGGCCTCTGAATAATTAATTTTCGTATTAATTATGTCAGGTTGAAGAAGTGTTGAACAGAAAATTAACAAAGAAAAACCGCACCAGGGGTAATTTTGTAATTTTTCGTGACGGTGTCGGAATGGTCCGAAATTTGGCAGGTTGATTAGAAACGGCCCGAGAAATTGGACTCGAGGCACAAACCCGGGATCACGAGATTTTAGCCAAATTCCATCCTTTAGGCCTCCGAATAATTAATTTTCGAATTAATTATGTTAGGTTGAAGAAGTGTTGGACAGAAAATTAACAAAGAAAAATCGCACAAGGGACAATTTTGTCATTTGTCGCGACGGTGTCGGAATGGGCTGAAATTTGGCAGGTTGATTGAAAAATGGCCCGAGAAATTGGACTCGGGTCTTTGAGATTTTAGCCAAATTCCTTCATTTGGGCCTCCGAATAATTAATTTCCGTATTAATTATGTCAGGCTTAAGAAGTGTTGAACAAAAAATTAACAAAAAAAAACCACACCAGGGGCAATTTTGTCATTTTCCGCGATGATGTCGGAATGGTCTGAAATATGGCAGGTTGAATGGAAACGGCTCAAGAAATTGGATTCCAGGCACAGACCCAGGATCATGGGATTTTAGCCAAATTCCATTGTTTAGGCCTCCGAATAATTAATTTTCGCATTAATTATGTTAGGTTGAAGAAGTGTTGGACAGAAAATTAACAAAGCAAAATCACACCAGGGACAATTTTGTCATTTGTCGCAACGGTGTCGGAATGGGCCGAAATTTAGCAGGTTAATTGGAAATGGCCCGAGAAATTGGACTCGAGGCACAAACCCGGGATCCCGGGATTTTAGCCAAATTCCTTCGTTTAGGCCTCCGAATAATTAATTTTCATATTAATTATGTCAGGTTGAAGAAGTGTTGGACAGAAAATTAACAAAGAGAAACCGCACGATGGGCAATTTTGTCATTTGTCGCGACGGTGTTGGAATTGGCCAAAATTTGGTAGGTTGATTGGAAATGGCCCGAGAAATTGGACTCGGGGCACAGACCCGTGATCACTGAATTTTAGCCAAATTCCTTCGTTTAGGCCTCCGACTAATTAATTTCCTTATTAATTATGTCAAATTGAAGAGGTTTTGCAAAGAAAATAAACAAAGCAAAATCGCACCAGTGGCAATTTTGTCATTTGTCGCGACGGTGTCGAATGGGCCGAAATTTGGCAGGTTGATTAGAAACGGCCCGAGAAATTGGTCTCGGGGCACCGACCCGGGATCATGGGATTTTGGCAAAATTCCTCCATTTAGGCCTCCGAATAATTAATTTTCGTATTAATTATGTCAGGTTGAAGAAGTGTAGGACAGAAAATTAACAACGCAAAACTGCACCAGAGGCAATTTTATCTTTTGTCGCGCCGGTGTCGGAGTGGGTCGAAATTTGGCAAGATGATTGGAAACGGCCTGAGAAATTGGACTCGAGGCACAGACCCGGGATCACGGGATTTTAGCCAAATTCCGTCGTTTTGGCCTCCGTATAATTAATTTCTGTAATAATTATGTCAGGTTGAAGAAGTATTGGATAGAAAATTAACAAAGAAAAATCGCACCAGGGGCAATTTTGTCATTTGTCGCGACGTTGACGGAATGAACCAAAATTTGGCAGTTTGATTGAAAACGGCCCGAGAAATTAGACTTGGGTCATAGACCCGATATCTCAGGATTTTAGCCAAATTCCTTCATTTAGGCCTCTGAATAATTAATTTTCGTATTAATTATGTCGGGTTGAAAATTAATTATGTCGGGTTGAAGAAGTGTTGGACAGAAAATTAACAAAGCAAAATCGCACTAGGGGCAATTTTGTCATTTTTCGCGACGGCGTCCGAATGGGCCGAAATTTGGCTGGTTGATTGGAAACGGCCTGAGAAATTGGACTCGAGGTAGAGACCCGAGATCTCGGGATTTTAGCCAAACCCCTTTGTTTAGGCCTCCGTATAATTAATTTTTGTATTAATTATGTCAAGCTAAAGAAGTGTTGGATAGAAATTTAACAAATTAAAACTGCACCAGGGGCAATGTTGTCATTTGTCGCAAAGTCGTCTATATGGGCCAAAATTGGCAGGCTGATTGGAAACGGCCCGCGAAATTGGACTCGGGGCATAGACCCGAGATCTCGGGATTTTAGCCAAATTCCTTCGTTTAGGCCTCCGACTAATTAATTTCCGTATTAATTATGTCAGGTTAAAGAAGTGTTGGATAGAAAATTAACAAAGCAAAACCGCACCCGTGGCAATTTTGTCATTTGTCGCGACGGTGTTGGAATGGGCAGAAATTTGGCAAGTTGATTGGAAACGGCCCGGGAAATTGGACTCGAGGTAGAGACTCGAGATCCCTGGATTTTAGCCAAACTCCTTCCCTTAGGCCTCCGTATAATTAATTTTCATATTAATTATGTCAGGTTGAAGAAGTATTGGACAGAAAATTAACAAAGCAAAATCGCACCTGGGCTAATTTTGTCATTTGTCGTGTCGGTGTCGGAATGGGTCGAAATTTGGCAGGTTGATTGGAAACTGCCCGAGAAATTGGACTCGGGGCATAGACCGGGGATCACGGGATTTTAGCCAAATTCCTTCGTTTAGGCCTACAAATAAATAATTTCAATATTAATTATGTTAGGTTGAAGAATGTTGGACAGAAATTAACAAAGAAAAATCGCACCAGGGCAATTTTGTCATTTGTCGTGACGGTGTCGGAATGGGCAGAAATTTTGCAGGTTGATTGGAAACGGCCCGAGAAATTGGACTCGAGGGACAGACCCGGGATCACGGGATTTTAGCCAAATTCCATCGTTTAGGCCTCCGAATAATTAATTTCCTTATTAATTATGTCAGGTTGAAGATGTGTTAGATAGAAAATTAGAAAAGTAAAATCGCCTAAGGGGTAATTTTGTCATTTGTCGCGACGGTGCTGGAATGGGCCGAAAATTTGCAGGTTGATCGGAAACGACCCGAGAAATTGGACTCGGGGCACAGACCCAGGATCATGGGATTTCAGCCAAATTCCTTCGATTAGGCCTTCGAATAATCAATTTCCGTATTAATTATGTCCGGTTGAAGACGTGTTAGACAAAAAATCAACAACGCTAAATCGAATCGGGGGCAATTTTGTCATTTGTCGCGAAGGCGTCGAATTGGGCCGAAGCCTTTGGATAATTAATTTCCATATTAATTATGTCGGGTTGAAGAAGTGTTGGACAGAAAATTAACAAAGCAAAACCGCACCGGGGGTAATTTTGTCATTTGTAACGACGGCGTCGGAATGGGCCGAAATTTGGCAGGTTGACTGGAAACGGCCCGAGAATTGGACTCGAGCCAAAGACCCGAGATCCTGGGGTTTTAGCCAAACTCCTTCCTTTAGGCCTCCGTATAATTAGTTTTCGTATTAATTATGTCAGGTTGAAGAAGTGTTGGACAGGAAATTAACAAAGCAAAACCGTACCAGGGGCAATTTTGTAATTTGTCGCGAAGTTGTCGGAATGGGCCGAAATTTGGAAGGTTGATTGAAAACGGCCAGGAAAATTGGACTCGGGGAACTGACTCGAGACTCGGGATTTTAGCCAAATTTCTTCGTTTAGGCCTCCAAATAATTAATTTTCGTATTAATTATGTTAGGTTGAAGAAGTGTTGGACAGAAAATCAACAAAGCAAAATCGCACCAGGGACAATTTTGTCACTTGTCACGACGGTGTCGGAATGGGCCGAAATTTGGCAGGTTGATTGGAAACGGCCTGAGAAATTGGACTCGAGGTACAAACCGGGGATCACGGGATTTTATCCAAATTCCTTCGTTTAGACCTCCGAATAAGTAATTTTCGTATTAATTATGTCAGGTTGAAGAAGTGTTGAATAGAAAATTAACAAGCATAATCGCACAAGGGGCAATTTTTTCATTTGTCGCGACGGTGTTGGAATGGGCTGAAATTTGGCAGGTTGATTGGAAATGGCCTGAGAAATTGGACTCGAGGCGGAGACCTGAGATATCAGGATTTTAGCCAAACTCCTTCGTTTAGGCCTCCGTATAATAAATTTTCGTATTAATTATGTCAGGTTGAAGAAGTGTTTGACTGAAAATTAACAAAGTAAAATCGTACCAGGGGTAATTTTGTAATTTGTCGCTAAGTTGTCGGAATGGGCCGAAATTTTGAAGGTTGATTGAAAACGGCCAGCAAAATTGGACTCGGGGCATTGACCCGAGACTCGGGATTTTAGCCAAATTCCTTCGTTTAGGCCTCCAAATAATTAATTTTCGTATTAATTATGTTAGGTTGAAGAAGCGTTGGACAGAAAATTAACAAAGCAAAATCGCACCAGGGACAATTCTGTAATTTGTCTCGACGGTGTCGGAATGGGCCGAAATTTGGCTGGTTGATAGGAAACGACCTGAGAAATTGGACTCGAGGCACAGACTGGGGATCACGGGATTTTATCCAAATTCCTTCGTTTAGACCTCCGAATAAGTAATTTCTGTATTAATTATGTAAGGTTGAAGAAGTGTTGAATAGAAAATTAACAACGCAAAATCGCACCAGGGGCAATTTTTTCATTTGTCGTGACAGTGTTGGAATGGGCTGAAATTTAGCAGGTTGATTGGAAACGGCCCGAGAAATTGGACTCGAGGTAGAGACCCGAGATCTCGGGATTTTAGCTAGACTCCTTCGTTTAGGACTCCGTATAATTAATTTTTGTATTAATTATGTCAGGTTGAAGAAGCGTTGGACAGAAATTAACAAAGCGAAACCGCACCGGGGGCAATTTTGTCATTTGTCGCAAAGTTGTCTGGATGGGCCGAAATTTGGCAGAATCATTGGAAACGACCCGTGAAATTGGAGTCGGGGCATACACCAGAGATCTCGGGATTTCAGCCAAATTCCTTCATTTAGGCCACCGAATAAGTAATTTCCGTATTAATTATGTCAGGTTGAAGAAGTGTTGAATAGAAAATTAACAAAGCAAAACTGTACCAGGGGCAATTTTGTCATTTGTCGCGATGGAGTTGGAATGGGCCGAAATTTGGCAGGTTGATTGGAAACGGCCTGAGAAATTGGACTCGAGGCAGAGACCTGAGATATCGGGATTTTAGCCAAACTCCTTCGTTTAGGCCTTCGTATAATTAATTTTCGTATTAATTATGCCAGGTTGAAGAAGTGTTGGACAGAAAATTAACAAAGCAAAACCGCACTAGGGGTAATTTTGTCAATTGTAGCGAAGTTGTCGGAATGGGCCGAAATTTGACAGGTTGATTGGAAACGGCCCGTGAAATTGGACTCGGGGCATAGACCTGAGATCTTGGGATTTTAGCAAAATACCTTCGTTTAGGCATCCGAATAATTAATTTCCGCATCAATTATGTGAGGTTGAAGAAGTGTCGGACAAAATTAACAAAGCAAAACCGCACTAGAGACAATTTTGTCATTTGTCGCGACGGTGTTGGAATGGACCGAAATTTGGAAGGTTTATTGGAAACGGCCCAAGAAATTGGACTCGGGGCACAGACCCGAGATCACGGGATTTTAGCCAAATTCCTTCGATTAGGCCGTCGAATAATTAATTTCCGTATTAATTATGTCCAGTTGAAGAAGTGTTGGACAAAAAATCAACAACGAAAAATCGTATCAGGGGCAATTTTGTCATTTGTCGCGACGGTGTCGGAATGGGCCGAAGCCTCCGAATAATTAATTTCCGTATTAATTATGTCGGGTTGAAGAAGTGTTGGACAGAAAATTAACAAAGTAAAACCGCACCAGGGGCAATTTTGTCATTTGTCGCGACGTCGACGGAATGGGCCAAAAATTTGGCAGGTTGATTGGAAACGGCCCGAAAAATTGGACTAGAGGCATAGACCCGTGATCTCAGGATTTTAGCCAAATTCCTTCGTTTAGACCTCCGTATAATTAATTTCTGTATTAACTATGTCAGGTTGAAGAAGTGTTGGACAGAAAATTAACAAAGCAAAACCGTACCAGGGGCAATTTTGTTATTTGTCGCAAAGTTGTCGGAATGGGTCGAAATTTGGCAGGTTGATTGGAAACGACCTGCGAAATTGGACTCGAGTCATAGACCCAAGACTCGGGATTTTAGCCAAATTCCTTCGTTTAGGCCTCCGAATAATTAATTTTAGTATTAATTATGTTAGGTTGAAGATGTGTTGGACAGAAAATTAACAAAGCAAAACCGCACCAGGGACAATTTTGTCATTTGTCGTGACGGTGTTGGAATGGGCCGAAATTTGGCAGGTTGACTGGAAACGGCCTGAGAAATTGGACTCGAGGCTTAGACCCGGGATCATGGGATTTTAGCCAAATTCCTTCGTTTAGACCTCCGAATAATTAATTTCTATATTAATTATGACAGGTTGAAGAAGTGTTGGATAGAAAATTAACAAAGAAAAACCGCACCAGGGGCAATTTTGTCATTTGTCGCGACGGTGTCGGAATGGGCCGAAATTTGGTAGGTTGATTGGAAACGGTCCGAGAAATTGGACTCGAGGCAGGGACCCGAGATCTCGGGATTTTAGCCAAACTCCTTTGTTGAGGACTCCGTATTATTAATTTTCGTATAAATTATGTCAGGTTAAAGAAGTGTTGGACAGAAAATTAACAAAGCAAAACCGTACCAGGGGCAATTTTGTCATTTGTCGCGACGGTGTCGGAATGGGCCGAAATTTGGTAGGTTGATTGGAAACGGTCCGAGAAATTGGACTCGAGGCAGGGACCCGAGATCTCGGGATTTTAGCCAAACTCCTTTGTTGAGGACTCCGTATTATTAATTTTCGTATAAATTATGTCAGGTTAAAGAAGTGTTGGACAGAAAATTAACAAAGCAAAACCGTACCAGGGGCAATTTTGTCATTTGTCGCGACGGTGTCGGAATGGGCCGAAATTTGGTAGGTTGATTGGAAACGGTCCGAGAAATTGGACTCGAGGCAGGGACCCGAGATCTCGGGATTTTAGCCAAACTCCTTTGTTGAGGACTCCGTATTATTAATTTTCGTATAAATTATGTCAGGTTAAAGAAGTGTTGGACAGAAAATTAACAAAGCAAAACCGTACCAGGGGCAATTTTGTCATTTGTCGCGACGGTGTCGGAATGGGCCGAAATTTGGTAGGTTGATTGGAAACGGTCCGAGAAATTGGACTCGAGGCAGGGACCCGAGATCTCGGGATTTTAGCCAAACTCCTTTGTTGAGGACTCCGTATTATTAATTTTCGTATAAATTATGTCAGGTTAAAGAAGTGTTGGACAGAAAATTAACAAAGCAAAACCGCACCAGGGACAATTTTGTCATTTGTCGTGACGGTGTTGGAATGGGCCGAAATTTGGCAGGTTGATTGGAAACGGCCTGAGAAATTGGACTCGGGGCACAGACCCGAGATCACGGGATTTTAGCCAAATTCCTTCGTTTGGGCCTCCGAATAATTAATTTCTATATTAATTATGACAGGTTGAAGAAGTGTTGGATAGAAAATTAACAAAGAAAAACCGCACCAGGGGCAATTTTGTCATTTGTCGCGACGGTGTCGGAATGGGCCGAAATTTGGTAGGTTGATTGGAAACGGTCCGAGAAATTGGACTCGAGGCAGGGACCCGAGATCTCGGGATTTTAGCCAAACTCCTTTGTTGAGGACTCCGTATTATTAATTTTCGTATTAATTATGTCAGGTTAAAGAAGTGTTGGACAGAAAATTAACAAAGCAAATCTCACTAGGGGCAATTTTTTCATTTGTCGCGAAGTTGTCGGGATGGGCCGAAATTTGGCAGGTTGATTGGAAACGGCCTGAGAAATTGGACTCGGGGCACAGACCCGAGATCACGGGATTTTTGCCAAATTCCTTCGATTAGGCCTTCGAATATTTAATTTCCGTATAAATTATGTCTGGCTGAAGAAGTGTTGGACAGAAAATCAACAACGCAAAATCGAACCAGGGGCAATTTTGTCATTTGTCGCGACGATGACGGAATGGGCCGAAGCCTCCGAATAATTAATTTTCACATTAATTATGTCGGGTTGAAAAGTGTTGGACAGAAAATTAACAAAGCAAAATCGCACCAGCGGCAATTTTGTCATTTGTCGTGACGGTGTCGGAATGGGCTGAAATTTGGCGGGTTGATTGGAAACGGCCCGAGAAATTGGACTCGAGGCAGAGACCCAAGATCTCAGGATTTTGGCCCAACTCTTTCGTTTACGCCTCCGTATAATTACTTTTCGTATTAATTATGTCAGGTTGAAGAAGTGTTGGACAGAAAATTTAAAAAGAAAAACCGCACCAGCGACAATTTTGTCATTTGTCGCGACGGTGTCGGAATGGGCTGAAATTTGGCAGGTTGATTGAAAACGGCCCGCAAAATTGGACTCGGGGCATGGACCCGAGACTCGGGATTTTTGCCAAATTCCTTCGTTTGGGCCTCCAAATAATTAACTTTCCCATTAATTATGTTAGGTTGAAGAAGTGTTGGACAGAAAATTAAGAAGCAAAACCACACCGGAGACAATTTTGTCATTTGTCGCGACGGTGTCGGAAAGGGCCGAAATTTGGAAGGTTTATTGGAAACGGCCCGAGAAATTGGATTCGGGGCACAGACCCGGGATCACGGGATTTTAGGAAAATTCCTTCGATTAGTCCTTCTATTAATTAATTTTCGTATTAATTATCTCCGGTTGAAGAAGTGTTGGACAGAAAATCAGCAACGCAAAATCGAACCAGGGGCAATTTTGTCATTTATCGCGATGGTGTCAGAATAGGCCGAAGCCTCTGAATAATTAATTTTCGTATTAATTATGTCGGGTTGAAGAAGTGTTGGACAGAAAATGAACAAACCAAAACCGTACCAGGGGCAATTTTGTCATTTGTCGGGATGGTGTCGAATGGGCCGAAATTTGGCAGGTTGATTGGAAACGGCCCGAAAAATTGGACTAGAGGCATAGACCCGTGATCTCAGGATTTTAGCCAAATTCCTTCGTTTAGACCTCCGTATAATTAATTTCTGTATTAACTATGTCAGGTTGAAGAAGTGTTGGACAGAAAATTAACAAAGCAAAACCGTACCAGGGGCAATTTTGTTATTTGTCGCAAAGTTGTCGGAATGGGTCGAAATTTGGCAGGTTGATTGGAAACGACCTGCGAAATTGGACTCGAGTCATAGACCCAAGACTCGGGATTTTAGCCAAATTCCTTCGTTTAGGCCTCCGAATAATTAATTTTAGTATTAATTATGTTAGGTTGAAGATGTGTTGGACAGAAAATTAACAAAGCAAAACCGCACCAGGGACAATTTTGTCATTTGTCGCGACGGTGTTGGAATGGGCCGAAATTTGGCAGGTTGACTGGAAACGGCCTGAGAAATTGGACTCGAGGCTTAGACCCGGGATCACGGGATTTTAGCCAAATTACTTCGTTTAGGCCTCCGAATAATTAATTTATGTATTAATTATGTCGGGTTGAAGAAGATTTGGACAGAAAATTAAAAAAGAAAAACCGCACCAGCGGCAATTTTGTCATTTGCCCCGACGGTGTCGGATTGGGCCGAAATTTGGCATGTTGATTGAAAACAGCCCGAGAAATTGGACTCGAGGCACAAACCTAGGATCATAGGATTTTAGCCAAATTCCTTTGTTTAGGCCTCAGAATAATGAATTTTTGTATTAATTAAGTCAGGTTGAAGAAGTGTTTGACAGAAAATTAACAAAGAAAAATGGCACCAGTGGCAATTTTGTCATTTGTCGCGACGGTGTAGGAATGGGCTGAAATTTGGCAGGTCGATTGAAAATCGCCCGAGAAATTGAACTCGGGTCTATGACCCGAAATCTCGAGATTTTAGCCAAATTCCTTCATTTAGGCCTCCGAATAATCAATTTCCGTATTAATTATGTCAGTTGAAAAAGTGTTGGACAGAAAAATAACAATGTAAAACCGCACCAGGGGCAATTTTGTCATTTGTCATGACGGTGTCCGAATGGGCCGAAATTTGGTAGGTTGATTGGAAACAGCCCGAGAAATTGGACTCGAGGTAGAGACCTGAGATCTCGAGATTTTAGCCAAACTCCTTCATTTGGGACTCCGTATAATTAATTTTCGTATTAATTATGTCAGGTTGAAGAAGTGTTGGACAGAAAATTAACAAAGCAAAACCGCACCAAGGGCAATTTTATCATTTGTCGAGATGGGCTGAAATTTGGCAGGTTGATTGGAAACGGCCCGCGAAATTGGACTCGGGGCATAGACAAGAGATCTCGGGATTTTAGCCAAATTCCTTCATTTAGGCCTCCAAATAATTAATTTCCGTATTAATTAAGCCAGTTTGAAGAAGTGTTGGACAGAAAATTAACAAAGCAAAACCACACCCGGGGAAATTTTGTCATTTGAAGCGAAGTTGTCAGAATGCGCTAAAATTTTGGCAGGTTGATTGGAAACGGCCCGCGAAATTGGACTCGGGACATAGACCCGAGATCTCAAGATTTTAGCCAAATTCCTTCATTTAGGCCTCCGAATAATTAATTTCCGCATTAACTATGTTAGGTTGAAGAAGTTTTGGACAAAAAATTAACAAAGCAAAACCGCACCAGAGACAATTTTGTCATTTGTCGCGACGGTGTCGGAATGGGCCGAAATTTGGAAGGTTTATTGGAAACTGCCCTAGAAATTGGACCCGGGGCACAGACCCAGGATCACAAGATTTTAGCCAAAGTCCTTCCATTAGGCCTTCAAATAATTAATTTTCGTATTAATTATGTCCGGTTGAAGAAGTGTTGGACAGAAAATCAACAACGCAAAACCGAACCAAGGGCAATTTTATCATTTGTCGCGACGGCGTCGAAATGGGCCGAAGCCTCGGAATAATTAATTTTCTATTAATTATGTCGGGTTGAAGAAGTATTGGACAGAAAATTAACAAAGCAAAGCCGCACCAGGGGCAATTTTATCATTTGTCGCGACGGTGTCGGATTGGGCCGAAATTTGGCAGGTTGATTAGAAACGGCCCGGGAAATTGGACTCGAGGCAGAGACCTGAGATCTCAAGATTTTAGCCAAACTCCTTCGTTTAGGCCTCCATATAATTAATTTTCGTATTAATTATGTTAGGTTGAAGAAGAGTTAGACAGAAAATTAACAAAGCAAAATCGTACCAGGGGCAATTTTGTCATTTGTCGCGAAGTTGTTGGAGTGGGCTAAAATTTAACAGGTTGATTGGAAACGGCCCACGAAATTGGACTCGGGGCATAGACCCGAGGCTCGGGATTTTAGCCAAATTCCTTCGTTTAGGCCTCCGAATAATTAATTTTCGTATTAATTATGTTAGATTGAAGAAGTGTTGGACAAAAAATTAACAAAGCAAAACCGCACCAGAGACAATTTTGTCATTTGTCGTGACGGTGTCGGAATGGGCCGAAATTTGGCAGGTTGATTGGAAACGACCTGAGAAAATGGACTCGGGGCACAGACCCAGGATCTCTGGATTTAGCCAAATTCCTTCGTTTAGGCCTCCGAATAAATAATTTCTGTATTAATTATGTTAGGTTGAAGAAGTGTTGGACAGAAAATTAACGAGGAAAAACCGTACCAGGGGCAATTTTGTCATTTGTCACGACGGTGTCGGAATGGGCCGAAATTTGGCAGGTTGATTGAAAACGGCCCGAGAAATTGGACACGAGGCACAAACCCGAGATCCCAGGATTTTAGCCAAATTCCTTTGATTAGGCCTCCAAATAATTAATTTCTGTAATAATTATGTCAGGTTGAAGAGGTGTTGGACAGAAAATTAATAAAGAAAAATGGCACCAGGGGCAATTTTGTCATTTGTCGCGACGGTGTCGGAATGTGCCGAAATTTGGCAAGTTGATTGAAAACGGCCCGAGAAATTGTACTCGGGTCTTTGTCCTGAAATCTCGAGATTTTAGCCTAATTCCTTCGTTTATGCCTCTGAATAATCAGTTTTCGTATTAATTATGTTCGGTTGAAAAAGTTTTGGACAGAAAATTAACAAAGCAAAACCGCACCAAGGGCAATTTTGTCATTTGTCGTGACGGTGTCCGAATGGGCCAAAATTTGTTAGGTTGATTGGAAACGACCCGAGAAATTGGACTCGAGGCAGAGACCTGAGATCTCGGGATTTTAACCAAACTCCTTCGTTTAGGAATCCGTATGATAAATTTTCGTATTAATTATGTCAGTTTGAAGAAGTGTTGGACAGAAAATTAACAAAGCAAAACCGCACCAGGGATAATTTTGTCATTTGTCGCGAAGTTGTCGGGATGAGCCGAAATTTGGCAGGTTGATTGGAAACGGCCCACGAAATTGGACTCGGGTCATAGACCAGAGATCTCGGGATTTTGGCCAAATTCCTTCATCTAGGCCTCCGAATAAGCAATTTCCTTATTAATTATGTCAAGTTGAAGAAGTGTTGAATAGAAAATTAACAAAGCAAAACCACACCAGGGGCAATTTTTTTCATTTGTCTGGACGGTGTTGGACTGGGTCGAAATTTGGCAGGTTGATTGAAAATGGCCTGAGAAATTGGACTCGAGGCAGATACCTGAGCTATTAGGATTTTAGCCAAACTCTTTCGTTTTGACCTCCGTATAATTAATTTTCATAACAATTATGTCAGGTTGAAGAAGTGTTGACAGAAAATTAACAAAGAAAACCGCACCAGGGGCAATTTTGTCATTTGAAGCGAAGTTGTCGGAACGGGCCGAAATTTGGCAGGTTGACTAGAAACAGCCCGTGAAATTGGACTCGGGACATAGACCCGAGATCTCGAGATTTTAGCCAAATTCCTTCGTTTAGGCCTCCGAATAATTAGTTTCCGCATTAATTATGTTAGGTTGAAGAAGTGTTGGACAGAAAATTAACAAAGCAAAACCGCACCAGAGACAATTTGGTCATTTGTCGCGACGGTGTCGGAATGGACCGAAATTTGGAAGGTTTATTGGAAACGGCCCGAGAAATTGGACTAGGGACACAAACCCGAGATCACGGGATTTTAGCCAAATTCCTTCGATTAGGCCTTCGAATAATTAATTTCCGTATTAATTATGTCCAATTGAAGAAGTGTTGGACAGAAAATCAGCAACGTAAAATCGAACCAGAGGCAATTTTGTCATTTGTCGCGACGGTGTCTGAATGGGCCGAAGCCTCCGAATAATTAATTTTCGTATTAATTATGTCGGGTTGAAGAAGTGTTGGACAGAAAATTAACCAAGTAAAACTGCACCAGGGTAATTTTGACATTAGTCGCGACAGTGTTGGAATGGGCCGAAATTTGGCAGGTTGATTGGAAACGGCCAGAGAAATTGGACTCGAGGCAGAGACCTGAGATATTGGGATTTTGGCCAAATTCCTTCGTTTAGGCCTTCGTATAATTAATTCTCGTATTAATTATGTCAGTTTGAAGAAGTGTTGGACAGAAAATTAACAAAGCAAAACCGCACCAGGGGCAATTTTGTCATTTGTAGCGAAGTTGTCGGAATGGGCCGAAATCTGATAGGTTGATTGGAAACGGCCCACAAAATTGGACTCGGGGCATAGACCCGAGATCTTGAGATTTTAACCAAATTTCTTCGTTTAGGCCTCCGAATAATTAATTTTCGTTAATTATTTTAGGTTGAAGAAGTGTTGGACAGAAAATTAACAAAGCAAAACCGCACCAGAGACAATTTTGTCATTTGTAGCGACGGTGTCGGAATGGGCCAAAATTTGGAAGGTTTATTGGAAACGGCCCGAGAAATTGGACTCGGGGCACTGACCCGGGATCACGGGATTTTAGCCAAATTCCTTTGATTAGGCCTTCGAATAATTAATTTCCGTATTAATTATGTCCGGTTGAAGAAGTGTTGGACATAAAATCAACAACGCAAAACCTTACCAGGGGCAATTTTGTCATTTGTCGCGACGGTGTCGGAATGGGCCGAAGCCTCCTAATAATTAATTTCCGTATTAATTATGTCGGGATGAAGAAGTGTTGGACAGAAAATTAACAAAGGAAAACCGCACCAAGGGTAATTTTTCTCATTTGTCTTGACGGTGTCGGAGTAGCCCGAAATTTGGCAGGTTGATTGGAAACGGCCCGAGAAATTGGACTCGAGGTACAGACCCGAGATCTCGGGATTTTAGCCAAACTCCTTCGTTTAGGCCTCCGTATACTTAATTTTCCTATTAATTATGTTAATTAATTATGTTAGGTTGAAAATGTGTTGGACAGAAAATTAACAAAGGAAAACTGTACCAGGGGCAATTCTGTCATTTGTCGCGAAGTTGTCGAAATGGGCCGAAATTTGGCAGGTTGATTGGAAATGGCCCGCGAAATTGGACTCGGGCCATAGACCCGAAATTGCAAACAGCCCACGAAATTGGACTCGAGGCTTAGACCCGAGATCTCTGGATTTTAGCCAAATTCCTTCGTTTAGGCCTCCGAATAATTAATTTCCGTATTAATTATGTTTGGTTGAAGAAAGTGTTGGACAGAAAATTTATAATCCAAAACAGGACCAGGGACAATTTCGTCAATTGTCGCGATGGTGTCGGAATGGGCCAAAATTTGGCAAGTTGATTGGAAACGGCCAGAGAAATTGGACTTGAGGCACGGACTCAGGATCACGGGATTTTAGCCAAATTCCTTCGTTGAGGCCTCCGAATAATTAATTTCCGTATTAATAATGTCAGGATCAAGAAGTGATGGACAGAAAATTAACAAAGCAAAACTGCACCAGGGGTAATTTTGTCATTTATCTCGATGGTGTCAGAATAGGCCGAAATTTGGCAGGTTGATTGGAAATGGCCTGAGAAATCAGACTCGAGGCAGAGACCCGAGATCTCGGGATTTTAGCCAAACTCCTTCGTTCAGGCCTCCGTATAATTAATTTTCGTATTAATTATGTCAGGTTGAAGAAGTGTTGGACAGAAAATTAACAACGCAAAACCGCACCAAGGGAAATTTTGTTATTTGTCTCGATGGTGTCAGAATGGGCCAAAATTTGGAAGGTACATTGAAAACGGCCTGAGAAATTGGACTCAGGTATTGACTCAAAATCTCGGGATTTTGGCCAAATTCCTTATTTTAGGCCTCTGAATAATTAATTTTCGTATTAATTACATTAGGTTGAAAAAGTGTTGGATAGAAAATTAACAAAGCAAAATCGAACTAGGGACAATTTTGTCATTTGTCGCGACGGTGTCGGAATGGGCCAAAATTTGGCAGGTTGAATGGAAACGGCCCAAGAAATTGGACTCGAGGCATAAACCCGGAATCTCGGCATTTTAGCCAAATTCCTTCATTTAGGCCTCCGAATAATTAATTTTCGTATTAATTATGTCAGGTTGAAGAAGTTTTGGACAGAAAATTAACAAAGCAAAATCGCACCAGGAGCAATTTTGTCATTTGTCGTGACGGTGTCGGAATGGGCAGAAATTTGGCAGGTTGGTTTGAAACGGCCCAAGATATTGGACTCGCGGTAAAGACCCGAGATCTCAAGATTTTAGCCAAACACCTTTGTTTAGGCCTCCATATAATTAATTTTGATATAATTATGTCAGGTTGAAGAAGTGTTGGACAAAAAATTTACAAAGCAAAACCGCACCAGGGGCAATTTTGTAATTTGTCGCGAAGTTGTCAGAATGGGCCGAAATTTGGCAGGTTGATTGGAAACGGCTCTCAGGATTTTAGCCAAACACCTTTGTTTAGGCCTCCATATAATTAATTTTGATATAATTATGTCAGGTTGAAGAAGTGTTGGACAAAAAATTTACAAAGCAAAACCGCACCAGGGGCAATTTTGTAATTTGTCGCGAAGTTGTCAGAATGGGCCGAAATTTGGCAGGTTGATTGGAAACGGCCCGTGAAATTGGACTCGGGGAATAGACTCGAGATCTCGGGATTTTGGCCAAATTCCTTCGTTTAGGCCCCCAAATAATTAATTTCCGTATTAATTATGTGGGGCTAAAGAAGTGTTGGAAAGAAAATTAATAAAGCAAAACCGCACCTGGGGCAATTTTGTCATTTATCGCGACGGTGTCGGAATGGGCCGAAATTTGGCAGGTTGATTGGAAATGGCTCGAGAAATTGGACTCAAGGCAGAGACCCGAGATCTTGGGATTTTAGTCAAACTCCTTCGTTTAGGCCTCCGTATAATTAATTTTCGTATTAATTATGTCAGGTTGAAGAAGTGTTGCACTGAAAATTAACAAAGCAAAATTGCACCAGGGGCAATTCTGTCATTTGTCGCCAAGTTGTCGGAATGGGCCGAAATTTGGCAGATTGATTGGAAACGGCCCGCAAAATTGGACTCGGCGCATTGACCCAAGATCTCATGATTTTAGCCAAATTCCTTCGTTTAGGCCTCCGAATAATTAATTTTTGTATTAATTACGTCAGGTTGAAGAAGTGTTGGACATAAAATTAACAACGCAAAACCTTACCAGGGGTAATTTTGTCATTTGTCGCGACGGTGTCGGAATGGGCCGAAATTTGGTAGGTTGATTGAAATGGCCTGAGAAATTGGACTCGAGTTAGTTACCCGAGATCTCGAGATTTTAGCCAAATTCCTTCGTTTAGGCCTTCGAATAATTAATTTCTGTATTAATTATGTCATGTTGAAGATGTGTTGGACAGAAAGTCAACAAAGCAAAATCGCACCTGGCGCAATTTTGTCATTTATCGCGATGGTGTCGGAATGGGCTGAAATTTTGCAGGTTGATTGGAAACGGCCCGAGAAATTGGACTCGAGGCAGAGACCTGAGATCTTGGGATTTTAGCCAAACTCCTTCGTTTAGGCCTCCGTATAATAAATCTTCTTATTAATTATGTCAAGTTGAAGAAGTGTTGGACAGAATATTAACAAAGCAAAATCGTACTAGGGGCAATTTTTGTCATTTGTCGAGAAGTTGTCAGAATGGGCCGAAATTTGGCAGGTTGATTGAAAACGGCCCGCGAAATTGGACTCGGGGCATAGACCCGAGATCTCGAGATTTTTGTGAAATTCGTTCGTTTAGGCCTCCGAATAATTAATTTTCGTATTAATTATGTTAGGTTGAAAATGTGTTGGACAAAAAATTAACAAAGCAAAACCTGACCAGGGACAATTTTGTCATTTGTCGCGACGGTGCCGGAATGGGCCGAAATTTGGAAGGTTGATTGAAAACGGCCCTAGAAATTGGACTCAGGTATTGTCCCAAAATCTCGGGATTTTAGCCAAATTCCTTCGTTTAGGCCTCCGAATAATTAATTTACATATTAATAATGTCGGGCTGAAGAAGTGTTGGATAGAAAATTAACCAAGCAAAACCGCACCAGGGGCAATTTTGTCATTTATCACGACTATGTCAGAATGGGCCTAAATTTGGCAGGTTGATTGGAAACTGCCCGAGAAATTGGACTCGAGGCAGAGACCCGAGATCTAGGGATTTTAGCCAAACACCTTCGTTTAGGCCTCCGTATAATTAATTTTCGTATTAATTATATCAGGTTGAAGAAGTGTTGGACAGAAAATTAACAAAGCGAAATCGCACCTAGGGCAATTTTGTCATTTGTCGTGAAGTTGTCGGAATGGACCGAAATTTGGCAGGTCGATTTGAAATGGCCCGCGAAATTGGACTCGGGGCATAGACCTGAGATCTTTGGATTTTAGCCAAATTCCTTCGTTTAGGCCTTCTAATAATTAATTTTCGTATTAATTATGTTAGGTTGAAGAAGTGTTGGACAGAAAATTAACAAAGCAAAATCGCACCAGGGACAATTTTATCATTTGTAGCGACGGTGTCGAAATGGGCCTAAATTTGGCAAGCTGATTGGAAACGGCCCGAGAAATTGGACTTGGGGCATAGATTCGGGATCACGGGATTTTAGCCAAATTCCTTCGTTTAGGCCTCCGAATAATTAATTTTCGTATTAATTACGTCAGGTTGAAGAAGTGTTGGACAGAAAATTAACAACGCAAAACCTTACCAGGGGCAATTTTGTCATTTGTCTCTACGGTGTCGGAATGGGCCGAAATTTGACAGGTTGATTGAAAATGGCCTGAGAAATTGGACTCGGGTTATTTACCCGAGTTCTCGAGATTTTAGCCAAATTCCTTCATTTAGGACTCTGAATAATTAATTTCTGTATTAATTATGTCACGTTGAAGAAGTGTTGGATAGAAAGTCAACAAAGCAAAACCGCACTTGGGGCAATTTTGTCATTTGTCGCGACGGTGTCGGAATGGGCCGAAATTTTGCAGGTTGATTGGAAATGGCCTGAGAAATTGGACTCGAGGCAGAGACCCGAGATCTTGGGATTTTAGCCAAACTCCTTCGTTTAGGCCTCCGTATAACAAATTTTCTTATTCATTATGTCAAGTTCAAGAAGTGTTAGACAGAATATTAACAAAGCAAAATTGCACCAGGGGCAATTTTTGTCATTTGTTGAGAAGTTGTCGAAATGGGCCGAAATTTAGAAGGTTGGTTGAAAACGGCCTGAGAAATTGGACTCAGGTATTGACCCGAAATCTCGGGATTTTAGCCAAATTCCTTCGTTTAGGCCTCCAAATAATTAATTTCCGTAGTAATAATGTCGGGCTGAAGAAGTGTTGGACAGAAAATTAACAAAGCAAAATCGCACCAGAGACAATTTTGTCATTTGTCGCGACGGTGTCGGAATGGGCCAAAATTTGGCAAGTTGATTGGAAACGGCCCGAGAAATTGGACTCGAGGCAGAGACCTGAGATCTCAGGATTTCAGCCAAACTCCTTCATTTAGGCCTCCGTATAATTAATTTTCGAATTAATTATGTCTGGTTGAAGAAGTGTTGAACAGAAAATTAACAAAGCGAAATCGTACCTGGGGCAATTTTGTCATTTGTCGTAAAGTTGTCGGAATGGGCCGAAATTTAGCAGGTCGATTTGAAACGGCCCACGAAATTGGACTCGTGACATAAACCCAAGATCTCGGGATTTTTGCCAAATTCCTTCATTTAGGCCTCCGAATAATTAATTTTCGTATTAATTATGTTAGGTTGAAGAAGTGTTGGACAGAAAATTAATAAAGCAAAATCTCACCAGGGACAATTTTGTCAACTGTGACGATGGTGTCGGAATGGGCTGAAATTTGGCAAGTTGATTGGAATTGGCCCGAGAAATTGGACTCTGGGCACAGACTCGGGATCACGGGATTTTAGCCAAATTCCTTCGTTTAGGCCTCCGAATAATTAATTTCTGTATTAACTACGTCAGGTTGAAGAAGTGTTGGACAGAAAATTAACAACGCAAAACTTTACTAGGGGCAATTTTGTCATTTGTCGCAACGGTGTCGGAATGGGCCGAATTTGGTAGGTTGATTGAAAACGGCCTGAAAAATTGGATCTGGGTCATTTACCCAAGATCACGAGATTTTAGCGAAATTCCTTCATTTAGGCCTCCGAATAATTAATTTCTGTATTAATTATGTCATGTTGAAGAAGTGTTGGACAGAAAATCAACAAAGCAAAACCGCACCTGGGGCAATTTTGTCATTTGTCGCAACGGTGTCGGAATGGGTCGAAATTTCACAGGTTGATTGGAAACGGCCCGAGAAATTGGACTCGAGGCAGAGACCCGAGATCTTGGGATTTTAGCCAAACTCCTTCGTTTAGGCCTCCGTATAACAAATTTTCTTATTCATTATGTCAAGTTCAAGAAGTGTTAGACAGAATATTAACAAAGCAAAATTGCACCAGGGGCAATTTTTGTCATTTGTTGAGAAGTTGTCGGAATGGGCCGAAATTTGGAAGGTTGATTGAAAACGGCCTGAAAAATTGGACTCAGGTATTGACCCGAAATCTCGTGATTTTAGCCAAATTCCTTCGTTTAGGCCTCCAAATAATTAATTTCCGTATTAATAATGTCGGGCTGAAGAAGTGTTGGACAGAAAAGTGACAAAGCAAAATCGCACCAGGGGCAATTTTGTAATTTGTCGCAATGTTGTCGGAATAGGCCTAAATTTGGCAGGTTGATTGGAAACGGCCCGCGAAATTGGACCCGAGGAATAGACCCGAGATCTCAGGATTTTAGCCAAATTCCTTCGTTTAGGCCTCCAACTAATTAATTTCCCGGGTCAGTGCCCCAGTTCAATTTCTCGGGCCATTTCCAATCAACCTGCCAAATTTCGGCCCATTCCGGTACCGTCGCGACAAAAGACAAAATCGCCCCTGGTGCGATTTTGCTTTGTTAATTTTCTGTCCAACACATCATCAACCTAACATAATTAATCCGAAAATTAATTATTTCGAAGGCCTAAACAAAGGAATTTGGCTGAAATCCTGAGTTCTCGAGTCCTTCCCCCGAGCCAATTTCTCTGGCCGTTTCCAATCAACCTGCCAAATTTCGGCCCATTCTGACACCGTCGCGACAAAAGACAAAATCGCCCCTGGTGCGATTTTGCTTTGTTAATTTTCTGTCCAACACATCATCAACCTAGCATAATTAATCCGAAAATTAATTATTTCGGAGGCCTAAACAAAGGAATTTGGCTGAAATCCTGAGTTCTCGAGTCCTTCCCCCGAGCCAATTTCTCTAGTCGTTTCCAATCAACCTGCCAAATTTCGGCCCATTCTGACACCATCGCGAAAAATGACAAAATTGCCCTAGGTGCGGTTTTTCTATGTTAATTTTCTGTCCAACACTTCTTCAACCTGACATAATTAATACGAAAATTAATTATTCGGAAGCCTATATAAAGGAATTTGGCTAAAATCCCATGATACTGGGTTTGTGCCCCGGGTCCAATTTCTCGGGCTGTTTCCAATCAACCTGCAAAATTTAGGCACATTCCGACACCATCGCGACAAACGATAAAATTGTTCCTGGTGCAATTTTTCTTTTGCAATTTTTCTTTGTTAATTTCCTGTCCAACACTTCATCAACCTGACATAATTAATACGAAAATTAATTATTCAAAGGCCTAAATGAAGGAATTTGGCTAAAACACCGAGTTCTCGGGTCTTTGCCCCGAGCCAATTTCTTGGGCCGTTTCCAATCGACTTGCCAAATTTCGGCCCATTCCGACACCATCGCGACAAATGACAAAATTTCCCCTGGTGCTATTTTGCTTTGTTAATTTTCTGTCCAACACTTCTTCAACCTGACATAATTAATACGAAAATTAATTACTCGGAGGCCTAAACGAAGGAATTTGACTAAAATCCCGAGTTCTCGGGTCTCTGTCCCAAGCTAATTTCTCGGGCCGTTTCCAATCAACCTGCCAAATTTCGGCCCATTCTGACACCGTCGCGACAAATAACAAAATTACCCCTAGTGCAGTTTTGCTTTGTTAATTTTCTGTCCAACACTTCTTCAACTGGACATAATTAATACGGAAATTAATTACTTGGAGGCCTAAACGAAGGAATTTAACTAAAATCTCGAGATCTCTGGTCTTTGACATGAGTCCAATTTCTTGGGCCATTTTTTATTAACCTGCCAAATTTCAGCCCATTTCGACACCGTCGCGACAAATGACAAAATTGCCCTAGGTGCGATTTTTCTTTGTTAATTTTCTGTCCTACACTTCTTGAACCTGACATAATTAATATGGAAATTAATTATTCGAAGGCCTGAATAACAAAATTTGGCTAAAATCCCGTGATATCGGGTCAGTACCCTGAGTTCGATTTCTCGGGCTGTTTCCAGTCAACCTGCCAAATTTCGGCCCATTTCGACACCATCGTGACAAATGAAAAAATTACCCCTGGTGCGATTTTGCTTTGTTAATTTCCTGCCAACACTTCATCAACCTGACATAATTAATACGAAAATTAATTATTCGGAGGCCAAAACGAAGTAATTTGGCTAAAATCCCGAGTTCTGGGGTCTATGCCTGGAGCCAATTTCTGGGGACGTTTCCAATGAACTTGCCAAATTTCGACCCATTTCGACACCGTCGCGACAATTGACAAAATTGCCCCTGGTACGATTTTGCTTTGTTAATTTTCTGTCCAACACTTTTCCAACCTGACATAATTAATACGAAAATTAATTACTCAGAAGCCTAAACGAAGGAATTTAACAAAAATCCTGAGATCTCGGGTCTTTGACCCTAGTCCAATTTCTTGGGTCATTTTTGATTAACCTACCAAATTTTAGCCCATTCTGACACCGTCGCGACAAATGACAAAATTGCCCCTGATACGGGTTTTCTTTGTTAATTTTCTGTCCAACACTTCTTCAACTTGATATAATTAATACGAAAATTAATTATTTGGGGCCTCAACGAAGGAATTTGGCTAAAATCTCGTGATCCTAGGTCTGTGTCTCGAGTCCAATTTCTCGGGCCGTTTCCAATCAACCTGCCAAATTTCGGCCCATTTCGACACCCTCGCGACAAATGACAAAATTGCCCCGGTGCGATTTTTCTTTGTTAATTTTCTGTCCAACACTTCTTCAATCTGGCATAACTATTCGGAGGCCTAAACGAAGAATTTGGCTAAAATCCCGTGATCCCGGGTCTGTGCCCTGAGTCCAATTTCTTGGGCCGTTTCCAATCAACCTACCAAATTTCGGCCCATTCCGACACCGTCGCGACAAATGACAAAATTGCCCCTGGTGCGGTTTAGCTTTGTTAATTTTTTGTCCAACACTTCTTCAACCTGACATAATTGATACGAAAATAAATTATTCGGAGGCCTAAACGGAGGAATTTGGCTAAAATCCCATGGTACTGGGTCCGTGCCCCGAGTCCAATTTCTCGGGTCATTTCCAATCAACCTGCCAAATTTTGGCCCATTCCGATACCATCACGACTAATGACAAAAGTGCCCCTGGTGCGATTTTGCTTTGTTAATTTTCTTTCCAACACTTCTTCAACCTAACATAATTAATAAGGAAATTAATTAAGGAGGCCTAAACGAATGAATTTGGCTAAAATCCCGTGATCCCGTGTCTTTGCCTCGAGTCCAATTTCTTGAGCCATTTCCAATCAACCAGCCAAATTTCGGCCCATTCTGACACTGTCGCGACAAATGAAAAAATTCCCCTTGGTGCGGTCTTTCTTTGCTAATTTTCTGTCCAACACTTCTTCAACCTGACATAATTAATACGGAAATTAATTATTCAGAGCCCT
Source organism: Olea europaea var. sylvestris (assembly GCF_002742605.1). Classification (NCBI taxonomy): domain Eukaryota; kingdom Viridiplantae; phylum Streptophyta; class Magnoliopsida; order Lamiales; family Oleaceae; genus Olea; species Olea europaea. The sequence continues at coordinate 11,698,301 of NC_036255.1, read as the reverse complement.
AAACGAAGGAATTTGGCTAAAATCCCGTGATCTTGAGTCTCTGCCTCGAGTCCAATTTCTCGGGCCGTTTCCAATCAACTGCCAAATTTCGGTCCAGTCCAATACCGTCGCGACAAATGACAAAATTGCCCCTGGTGCGGTTTTGCTTTGTTTATTTTTTGTCCAACACTTCTTCAACCTGACATAATTATTCGGAGGCCTAAACGAAGGAATTTGGCTAAAATCCAGTGATCCCGGGTCTGTGCCCCGTGTCCAATTTCTCGGGCCTTTCCCAATCAACCTGCCAAATTTCGGCCCATTCTGACACCGTTACGACAAATGACAAAATTGACCATGGTGTGGTTTGCGTTGTTAATTTTCTTTCCAACACTTCTTCAACCAGACAATTAATACGAAAATTAATTATTCAGAGGCCTGAACGAAGAAATTTGGCTAAAATCCCATGATCCCGGGTTTGTGCCCTGAGTCCAAATTGTCGGGCCGTTTCCAATCAACCTGCCAAATTTCGGCCCATTCCGACACCGTCGCAACAAATGACAAAATTGCCCTTGGTGCGATTTTGCTTTGTTAATTTTCTGTCCAACACTTCATCAACCTCACATAATTAATACGGAAATTAATTATTCGGAGGCCAAAACGAAGGAATTTGGCTAAAATCCTGAGTTCTCGGGTCTCTGCTCCGAGCTAATTTCTCGGGCCGTTTCCAATCAACCTGCCATATTTCGGCCCATTCTGACACCGTTGTGATAAATGACAAAATTGCCACTGGTGCGGTTTTGCTTTGTTAATTTTCTGTCCAACATTTCTTCAGCTTCACGTAATTAATACCGAAATTAATTATTCGGAGGCCTAAACGAAGGAATTTGGCTAAAATCCTGAGATCTCGGGTCTTGGACAGAAGTCCAATTTCCCGGGCCATTTTCAATCAACCAGCCAAATTTCGGCCCATTCTGACACCGTCGCGACAAATGATAAAATTGCCTCTGGTGCGATTTTTCTTTGTTAATTTTCTGTCCAACACTTTTTCAACCTGTCATAATTAATACGAAAATTAATTATTCGGAGGCCTCAATGAAGGAATTTGGATAAAATCCCGTGATCCCTGGTCTGTACCCTGAGTCCAATTTCTCGGACCGTTTCCAATCAACCAGCCAAATTTCGGCCCATTTCGACACCTTCGCGACAAATGACAAAATTGCCCCTGGTGCGATTTTGCTTTTTTAATTTTCTGTCCAACACTTCATCAACCTAACATAATTAATACGGAAATTAATTACTCGGAGGTCTAAACGAAGGAATTTGGCTAAAATCCCGAGATCTCTGGTCTTTGACGTGAGTCCAATTTCTTGGGCCGTTTTTGATTAACCTGCCAAATTTCAGCCCATTCCGACACCGTTGCGACAAATGACAAAATTGCCTCTGATGCGGTTTTTCTTTAGTAATTTTCCGTCCAACACTTCTTCAACCTGACATAATTAATACGGAAATTAATTATTCGAGGACTCAACGAAGGAATTTGACTAAAATCCCGTGATCCCTGGTCTGTGTCCTGGGTCCAATTTCTCGAGCCGTTTCCAATCAACCTGCCAAATTTCGACCCATTCCGACACCGTCGTGACAAATGACAAAATTACCCCTGGTGCGATTTTGCTTTGTTAATTTCCTGCCCAACACTTCATCAACCTGACATAATTAATATGAAAATTAATTATTCGAAGGCCTAAACAAAGTAATTTGGCTAAAATCCCGAGTTCTGGGGTCTCTACCCCGAGCCAATTTCACAGGCCGTTTCCAATCAACCTGCCAAATTTCGGCCCATTTCGACACCGTCACGACAATTGACAAAATTGCCCCTGATGCGGCTTTGCTTTGTTAATTTTCTGTCCAACACTTCTTCAAGTTGACCTAATTAATACGAAAATTAATTACTCGGAAGCCTAAACTAAGGAATTTGGGAAAAATCCCGAGATCTCGGGTATTTGACCCTAGTCCAATTTCTTGGGCCGTTTTCGATTAACCTGCCAAATTTCAGCCCATTCCGACACTGTTGCGACAAATGACAAAATTGCCCCTGATGCGGTTTTTTTTAGTAATTTTCCGTCCAACACTTCTTCAACCTGACATAATTAATACGGAAATTAATTATTCGAGGCCTCAATGAAGGAATTTGACTAAAATCCCATGATCCCTGGTTTGTGTCCTGAGTCCAATTTCTCGGGCCGTTTCCAATCAACCTGCTAAATTTCGGCTCATTCCGACACCGTCGCGACAAATGACAAAATTGCCCTGGTGCGATTTTTCTTTGTTAATTTTTTGTCCAACACTTCTTCAACCTGACATAATTATTTGGAGGCCTGAACGAAGAATTTGGCTAAAATCCCGTGATCCCGGGTCTGTGCCCCGAGTCCAATTTCTCGGGCTGCTTCCAATCTATCAACCAAATTTCGGCCCATTCCGATACCGTCGCGACAAATGACAAAATTGCCCCTAGTGCGATTTTACGTTGTTAATTTTCTGTCCAACACTTCTTCAACCTAACATAATTGATACGAAAATAAATTATTCGGAGGCCTAAACGAAGGAATTTGGTAAAAATTCGGTGGTACCGGGTCCGTGCCCTAGTCCAATTTCTCGGGCCCTTTCTAATCAAACTGCCAAATTTCGGGCCATCCGACACTGTCGCGACTAATGACAAAAGTGCCTCTGGTGTGATTTTGCTTTGTTAATTTTCTTTCCAACACTTCTTCAACCTAACATAATTAATAAGGAAATTAATTATGGAGGCCAAAACGAATGAATTTGGCTAAAATCCCGTGATCCCAGGTCTTTGCCCCGAGTCCAATTTCTTGGGCAGTTTCCAATCAACCTGCCAAATTTCGACCTATTCTGACACTGTCGCGACAAATGAAAAAATTACCCTTGGTACGGTTTTTCTTTGCTAATTTTTTGTCCAACACTTCTTCAACCTGACATAATTAATACGGAAATTAATTATTCGGAGGCCTAAACGAAGGAATTTGGGTAAAATCCCGGGATCTCCAGTTCATGCCCCTAGTTAAATTTCTCGGGCCGTTTCTAATCAACCTGCCAAAGTTCGGCCCATTTCGACACCGTCGCGAAAAATGACAAAATTACCACTGGTGCGGTTTTGCTTTGTTATTTTTCTGTCCAGCACTTCTTCAACCGGACATTATTAATAAGAAAATTAACTATTCGGAGGCCTAAACGAAGGAATTTGGCTAAAATCCCGAGATCTTAGGTCTTTGACCTAAGTCCAATTTCTCGGGCCGTTTCCAGTCGACCACTTTCTCGGGCCGTTTCCAATCGACCTGCCAAATTTTGGCCCATTTCGATACCGTCACGACAAATGACAAAATTGCCCCTGGTGCGATTTTGCGTTGTTAATTTTCTGCTCAACACTACTTCAACCTGACATAATCAACACAGAAATTAATTATTCGGAGGCCTAAACGAAGGAATTTGGTTAAAATCCCGAGATCTTTGGCCTCTGCCTCTAGTCCAATTTCTCGGGCCGTTTTCTATCAACTTGCCAAATTTCGGCCCATTCCGACACCGTCGTGACAAATGACAAAATTGCCCCTTGTTCGGTTTTTCTTTGTTAATTTTTTTCCCAACACTTCTTCAACCTGACATAATTATTTGGAGGCCTAAACAAAGAATTTGGCTAAAATCCCGTGATCCCGGGTCTGTGCCCCAAGTCCAATTTCTCGGGCCGTTTCCAATCAACCTACCAAATTTCAGCCCATTCCGACACCGTCGCGGCAAATGACAAAATTGTCCTTGGTGCGGTTTTGGTTTGTTAATTTTCTGTCCAACACTTCTTCAACCTGACATAATTGATACGAAAATAGATTATTCAGAGGCCTAAATGAAGGAATTTGGCTAAAATCCCTTGATCTTCGGTATCTATCCCAAGTCCAATTTCTCAGGCCGTTTCCAATAAAACTTGCCAAATTTCGTCCCATTCCGACACCGTCGCGAAAAATGACAAAATTGCCCCTGGTGTGGTTTTGCGTTGTTAATTTTCTGTCCAACACTTCTTCAACCTGACATAATTATTCGGAGGCCTAAACGAAAGAATTTGGCTAAAATCCCGAGATCTCTGGTCTCTGCCTCTGGTCCAATTTCTCGACCCGTTTCCAATCAACCTGCCAAATTTCGGCCCATTCCAACACTGTCACGACAAATGAAAAAATTGCCCCTGGTGCGGTTTTGCTTTATTAATTTTCTATCCAACACTTCTTCAACCTGACATAATTAATACGGAAAATAATTATTCGGAGGCCTAAACGATGGAATTTGGCTAAAATTCCGAGATCTCGGGTATCTGCCCCAAGTCCAATTTCTCGAGCCGTTACCAATCAACCTACCAAATTTCGGTCCATTTCGACACCTTCGCGACAAATGACAAAATTGCCCCTAGTGTGGTTTTGCGTTGTTAATTTTCTATCCAACACTTATTCAACATGATATATTTTATACGGAAATTAATTATTCGGAGGCCTAATCGAAGGAATTTGGGTAAAATCCAGAGATCTCGGGTCTTTGCCCCGAGTCAAATTTCTCGGGCCGTTTCCTATCAACCTGCCAAATTTCAACCCATTTCGACACTGTCACGACAAATGACAAAGTTACCCCTGGTGTGGTTTTGCTCTGTTAGTTTTCCGTCCAACACTTCTTCAACCTGACATAATTAATACGAAAATTAATTATTCGGAGGCCTAAACGAAGGAATTTGGGTAAAATCCCGAGATCTCCAGTTCATGCCCCTAGTTCGATTTCTCGGGCCGTTTCCAATCAACCTGCCAAAGTTCGGCCCATTCCGACACCATCGCGAAAAATGACAAAATTACCACTGGTGCGGTTTTGCTTTGTTAATTTTCTGTCCGGCACTTCTTCAACCGGACATTATTAATAAGGAAATTAACTATTCGGAGGCCTAAACGAAGGAATTTGGCTAAAATCCTGAGATCTTAGGTCTTTGACCTAAGTCCAATTTCTCGGGCCGTTTCCAGTCAACTTGCCAAATTTCGGACCATTCCGATATCGTCGTGACAAATGACAAAATTGCCATTGGTGCGATTTTGCGTTGTTAATTTTCTGTCCGACACTTCTTCAACCTGACATAATTAATAAGGAAATTAATTATTCGGAGGACTAAACGATGGAATTTGGCTAAAATCCCATAATCTCGGGTCTGTGCCCCGAGTCCAATTTCTCGGGCCGTTTCCAATCAACCTGCAAATTTCGGCCCATTCTGTCACCGTAGCCACAAATGACAAAATTGCCCCTGGTGCGGTTTTGCTTTATTAATTTTCTATCCAACACTTCTTCAACCTGACATAATTAATACGGAAATTAATTATTCAGAGGCCTAAACGAAGGAATTTGGCTTAATTAATACGGAAATTAATTATTCAGAGGCCTAAACGAAGGAATTTGGCTAAAATCCCGTGATTCTGGGTCTTTGCCCCGAGTCCAATTTCTCAGACCGTTTCCAATCAAGCTGCCAAATCTCGGCCCATTCATACACTGTCGTAACAAATGACAAAATTGCCCCTGGTACGGTTTTGCGTTGTTAATTTTCTGTCCAACACTTATTCAACCTAACACAATTAATACGGAAATTAAATATTCGGAGGCCTAAACGAAGGAATTTAGGTAAAATCCCGAGATCTCCGGTTCAAGCCCCGAGATCAATTTCTCGGGCCGTTTCCAATCAACATGCCAAATTTCGGCCCAATTCGACACCGTCGCGACGAATGACCAAATTGCCCCTGGTGTGGTTTTGCCTTGTAAATTTTCTTTCCAACACTTCGTCAACCTGACATAATTAATAAGGAAATTAATTATTCGGAGGCCTAAATGAAGGAATTTGGCTAAAATCCCGTGATCCCAGGTCTGTCCCTCGAGTCCAATTTCTCGGGCCGTTTCCAATCATCGTGCCAAATTTCGGCCCATTCCGACACCGTCGTGACAAATGACAAAATTGTCCCCGGCGAGGTTTTTCTTTGCTAATTTTCTGTTCAACACTTCTTCAACCTGACATAATTAATATGGATATTAATTATCCGGAGGCCTAAACGAAGGAATTTGGCTAAAATCCCTAGATATTGGGTCTCTGCCCCAAGTACAATTTCTCGGGCCATTTCCAATCAACCTGTCAAATTTCAGCCCATTTCGACACCGTCGTGACAAATGATAAAATTGCCCCTGGTGTGGTTTTACGTTGTTAAATTTCTGTCCAACACTTATTCAACCCGATATAATTAATACGGAAATTAATTATTCGGAGGACTAAACGAAAGAATTTGGCTAAAATCCCGAGATCTCTGGTCTCTGCCTTTGGTCCAATTTCTCGGGCCGTTTCCAATCAACCTGCCAAATTTCGGCCCATTCCGACACTGTCACGACAGATGAAAAAATTGCCCCTGGTGCGGTTTTGCTTTATTAATTTTCTATTCAACACTTCTTCAACCTGACATAATTAATACGAAAATTAATTATTCGGAGGCCTAAACTACGGAATTTGGCTAAAATTCCGAGATCTCGGGTCTCTGTCCCATGTCCAATTTCTCGGGCCGTTACCAATCAACCTACCAAATTTTGGTCCATTTCGACACCTTCGCGACAAATGACAAAATTGCCCTTGGTGTGGTTTCGCATTGTTAATTTTCTATCCAGCACTTATTCAACCTGATTTAATTAATACGGAAATTCATTATTCGGAGGCCTAATCGAAGGAATTTGGGTAAAATCCAGAGATCGCTGGTCTCTATCTCTGGTCCAATTTCTCGGGCCGTTTCCAATCAACCTGCCAAATTTCGGCCCATTCCGACATTGTCACGACGGATGAAAAAATTGCCCTTGGTGCGGTTTTTCTTTATTAATTTTCTATCCAACACTTCTTCAACCTGACATAATTAATACGGAAATTAATTATTTGGAGGCCTAAACAAAGGAATTTGGGTAAAATCTGAAGATCTCCAGTTTATGCTCCTAGTTCAATTTCTCGGGCCGTTTCCAATCAACCTGCCAAAGTTCAGCCCATTCCGACACCATCGCAAAAAATGACAAAATTACCACTGGTGCGGTTTCGCTTTGTTAATTTTCTGTCCGGCATTTCTTCAGCCGGACATTATTAATAAGGAAATTAACTATTCGGAGGCCTAAACGAAGGAATTTGGCTAAAATCCCGAGAACTTAGGTCTTTGACCTAAGTCCAATTCTCGGGCCGTTTCCAGTCAACCTGCCAAATTTTAGCCCATTCCGATACCGTTGCGACAAATGACAAAATTGCCCCTAGTTCGATTTTGCGTTGTTAATTTTCTGTCCAACACTTCTTCAACCTGACATAATTAATAAGGAAATTAATTATTCGGAGGACTAAAAGATGGAATTTGGCTAAAATCCCATAATCCCGAGTTTATGCCCGGAGTCCAATTTCTCGGGCCGTTTCCAATCAACTTGCAAATTTCGGCCCATTCTGTCACCGTCGCCACAAATGACAAAATTGCCCCTGGTGCGGTTTTGCTTTATTAATTTTCTGTCCAACACTTCTTCAACCAGACATAATTAATACGGAAATTAATTATTCGGAGGCCTAAACGAAGGAATTTGGCTAAAATCCCGTGATTCTGGGTCTTTGCCCCGAGTCCAATTTCTCAGACCGTTTCCAATAAAACTACCAAATCTCGGCCCATTCACACACCGTCGTAACAAATGACAAAATTGCCCCTGGTGCGGTTTTGCGTTGTTAATTTTCTGTCCAACACTTATTCAACCTAACACAATTAATACAGAAATTAAATATTCGGAGGCCTAAACGAAGGAATTTAGGTAAAATCCCGAGATCTTCGGTTCAAGCCCTGAGATCAATTTCTCGGGCCGTTTCCAATCAACCTGCCAAATTTCGGCCTAATTCGACACCGTCGCGACGAATGACAAAATTGCCCCTGGTGTGGTTTTGCTTTGTAAATTTTCTTTCCAACACTTCTTCAACCTGACATAATTAATAAGGAAATTAATTATTCGGAGGCCTAAACGAAGGAATTTGGCTAAAATCCCGTGATCCCAGGTTTGTGCCTCGAGTCCAATTTCTCGGGCCGTTTCCAATCAACCTGCCAAATTTTGGCCCATTCCTACACCATCGCGACAAATGACAAAATTGTCCCCGGCGAGGCTTTTCTTTGCTAATTTTTTGTCCAACACTTCTTCAACCTGACATAATTAATATGGATATTAATTATCCGGAGGCCTAAACGAAGGAATTTGGCTAAAATCCCTAGATATTGGGTCTCTGCCCCTAAGTACAATTTCTCGGGCCATTTCCAATCAACCTGTCAAATTTCAGCCCATTCCGACACCGTCGTGACAAATGACAAAATTGCCCCTGGTGTGGTTTTGCGTTATTAAATTTCTGTCCAACACTTATTCAACCTGATATAATTAATACGAAAATTAATTATTCGGAGGCCAAAATGAAAGAATTTGGCTAAAATCCCTAGATCTCTGGTCTCTGCCTCTGGTCCAATTTCTCAGGCCGTTTCCAATCAACCTGCCAAATTTCGGCCCATTCCGACACTATTACGACAGATGAAAAAATTGCCCCTAGTGCGGTTTTGCTTTATTAATTTTCTATCCAACACTTCTTCAACCTGACATAATTAATACGGAAATTAATTTAATCGGCGACCTAAATGACGAAATTTGGCTAAAATTTCGAGATCTCGAGTGTTTGCCCCAAGTCCAATTTCTCGGGCCACTACCAATCAACCTACCAAATTTCGGTCCATTTCGACACCTTCGCGACAAATGACAAAATTGCCCCTCGTGTGGTTTTGCGTTGTTAATTTTTTATCCAACACTTATTCAACCTGATATAATTAATACGAAAATTAATTATTCGAAGGCCTAATCGAAGGAATTTGGGTAAAATCCCGAGATCTCGGGTCTTTGCCCCGAGTCAAATTTCTCAGGCCGTTTCCTATCAACCTGCCAAATTTCGACCCATTTCGACACCGTCACGACAAATGACAAAGTTACCCCTTGTGTGGTTTTGCTTTGTTAATTTTCTGTCCAACACTTCTTCAACCTGACATAATTAATACGGAAATTAATTATTCGGAGGCCTAAACGAAGGAATTTGGGTAAAATCCCGAGATCTCCAGTTGATGCCCCGAGTTCAATTTCTCGGGCCGTTTCCAATCAACCTGCCAAATTTCAGCCCATTCCGACACTGTCACAACAGATGAAAAAATTGCCCTTGGTGTGGTCTTGCTTTATTAATTTTCTATCCAACACTTCTTCAACCTGACATAATTAATACGGAAATTAATTATTCAGAGGCCTAAACGAAGGAATTTGGGTAAAATCCCGGGATCTCCAGTTCATGCCCCTAGTTCAATTTCTCGGGCCGTTTCTAATCAACCTGCCAAAGTTCGGCCCATTCTGACACCGTCGTGAAAAATGACAAAATTACCACTGGTGCGGTTTTGCTTTGTTATTTTTCTGTCCAGCACTTCTTCAACCGGACATTATTAATAAGAAAATTAACTATTCGGAGGCCTAAACGAAGGAATTTGGCTAAAATCCCGAGATCTTAGGTCTTTGACCTAAGTCCAATTTCTCGGGCCGTTTCCAGTCGACCAATTTCTCGGGCCGTTTCCAATCGACCTGCCAAATTTTGGCCCATTCCGATACCGTCACGACAAATGACAAAATTGCCCCTGGTGCGATTTTGCGTTGTTAATTTTCTGCCCAACACTACTTCAACCTGACATAATCAATACAGAAATTAATTATTCGGAGGCCTAAACGAAGGAATTTGGTTAAAATCCCGAGATCTTTGGTCTGTGCCTCTAGTCCAATTTCTCGGGCCGTTTTCTATCAACCTGCCAAATTTCGGCCCATTCCGACACCGTCGTGACAAATGACAAAATTGCCCCTTGTTCGGTTTTTCTTTGTTAATTTTTTGCCCAACACTTCTTCAACCTGACATAATTAATTCGAAAATTAATTATTCGGAGGACTAAACGAAGGAATTTGGCTAAATCCCGTGATTCCGGGTCTATGCCCCGAGTCCAATTTCTCGGGCCGTTTCCAATCAACCTACCAAATTTCAGCCCATTTCAACACCGTCGCGGCAAATGACAAAATTGCACATGGTGCAATTTTGCTTTGTTAATTTTCTATCCAACACTTCTTTAACCTGACATAATTAATAAGAAAATTAATTATTCGGAGCCCTAAACGAAGGAATTTGGCAAAAATTCCGTGATCCCGGGTCTGTTCCTCGAGTCCAATTTTTCAGGCCGTTTCCAATCAACCTGCCAAATTTTGGCCCATTCCGACACCGTCACGACAAATGACAAAATTGCCCCTGGTGTGGTTTTGCTTTGTTAATTTTCTTTCCAACACTTCTTCAACTTGGCATAATTAATAAGGAAATTAATTATTCGGAGGCCTAAACGAAGGAATTTGGCTAAAATCCCTAGATCTTATGTCTTTGCCCTAAGTCAAATTTCTCGGGCCGTTTCCAATCAACCTGCCAAATTTCAGCCCATTCCGACACCGTCACGACAAATGACAAAATTGCCCCTGGTGTGGCTTTGCGTTTTTAATTTTCTGTCCAACACTTATTCAACCTGATATAATTAATACGGAAATTAATTATTCGGAGGCCTAAACGCTGGAATTTGGCTAAAATCTAGAGATCTCAGGTTTTTGGCCCGAGTCTAATTTCTCGGGCCGTTTCCAATCAACCTGCCCAATTTCGCCCCATTCTGACACCGTCGTAACAAATGACAAAATTGCCCCTGGTGTGGTTTTGCTTCGTTAATTTTCTTTTCAACACTTCTTCAACCTGGCATAAATTAATACGAAAATTAAATATTCGGAGGCCTAAACGAAGGACTTTGGCTAAAATCCCGGAATCTCAGGTCGTTGACCCAAGTCCAATTTCTCAGGCCGTTTCCAATCAACCTGCCAAATTTCGGCCCATTCCGACACCGTCACATCAAATGACAAAATTGCCCCTGGTGCGGTTTTACTTTGTTAATTGTTTGTCCAACACTTCATCAACCTGACGTAATTAATAAGGAAATTATGAGGCCTAAACGAAGGAATTAGGCTAAAATCCCATGATCCCGGGTCTGTGCCTGGAGTCCAATTTCTCGGGCCGTTTCCAATCAGCTTGTAAATTCTTTCCCATTCTATCATCGTCGCGACAAATGACAAAATAGCCCCTGGTGCGGTTTTGCTTTGTTAATTTTCTGTCCGACACTTCTTCAACCTGACATAATTAATACGAAAATTAATTATTCGGAGGCCTAAGCGAAGGAACTTGGCTAAAATCCCGAGAACTCGAGTCGATGACCCGAGTCCAATTTCTCGGGCCGTTTCCAATCAACCTGCCAAATTTCAGCCCATTCCGATACCGTCGCGAAAAATGACAAAATTGCCCCTGGTGCGATTTTGCTTTGTTAATTTTCTGTCCAACACTTCTTCAACCTGACATAATTAATAAGGAAATTAATTATTCGGAGGCCTAAACAATGGAATTTGGTTAAAATCCTGAGATCTTGGGTCTGGCCCCGATTCAAATTTCACAGGTCGTTTCCAATCAACCCACTAATTTTGGACCCATTCCGACACCGTCGCGACAAATGACAAAATTTCCCTTGGTGCAGTTTTTCTTTGTTAATTTTCTGTCAACACTTCTTCAACCTTATATAATTAATACGGAAATTAATTATTCGAAGGCCTAAACGAAGGAATTTGGCTAAAATCCTGAGATCTCTGGTCTCTGCCGCTAGTCCAATTTTTCGGGCCGTTTCCAATCAACCTGTTAAATTTCGGCCCATTCCGACACTGTCACGACATATGAAAAAATTGCCCCTGGTGCGGTTTTGCTTTGTTAATTTTCAGCCCAACACTTCTTCAACTTGACATAATTAATACAGAAATTAATTATTCGGAGCCCTAAACGAAGGAATTTATCTAAAATCCCGAGATCTAGGGTCTAGGACCCTAGTCCAATTTCTCGGGCCGTTTTCAATCAACTTGCCAAATTTCGGCCCATTCTGATACCGTCGCGACAAATGACAAAATTGCCCCTGGTGCGGTCTTTCTTTGTTAATTTTCTGTCCAACACTTCTTCAACATGACAAAATTAATTATTCGGAGGACTAAATGAAGGAATTTGGCTAAAATCCCATGATTTCTGGTCTGTACCCCAAGTCCAATTTCTCGGGCCGTTAACAACATGGCAAATTTCAGTCCATTCCAACACCGTCGCGACAAATGAAAAAAATCGCCTCTGATGTGGTTTTGAGTTGTTAATTTTCTGTCCAACACTTATTCAACCAGACATAATTAATTCAGAAATTAATTATTAGGAGGCCTAACCGAAGGAATTTGGCAAAAATCTAGAGATCTCGGGTCTTTGCCCCGGGTCCAATTTCTCGGGCATTTCCAATCAACCTGCCAAATTTCCGCCCATTCACACACCGTCGCGACAAATGACAAAATTGCCCTTGGTGCGATTTTACTTTGTTAATTTTCTATCCAGTACTTCTTCAACCCAACCTAATTAATACGAAAATTAATTATTTGGAGGCCTAAACGACGGAATTTGGCTAAAATCCCAAGATCTTAGGTTATCCCAAGTCCAATTTCTCGGGCCGTTTCCAATCAAACTGCCAAATTTCAGCCCATTCCGACTCCATCGCAACAAATGACAAAATTGCCCCTGGTGCAGTTTTGCTTTGTTAATTTTATTTCCAACACTTCTTCAACCTGACATAATTAATACGAAAATTAATTATTCGGAGGCCTAATCAATGGAATTTGGCTAAAATCCTTCGATCTCGGGGCTAGCCCCGATTCAAATTTCACGGACCATTTCCAATCAACCTGCCAAATTTGGGCCCATTCCGACACCGTCGCGACAAATGACAAAATTTCCCCTGGTATGGTTTTTCTTTTTTAATTTTCTATCCAACACTTCTTCAACCTTACATAATTAATACAAAAATTCATTATTCGGAGTCCTAAACGAAGGAATTTGGCTAAAATCCCGAGATCTCTGGTCTCTACCGCTAGTCCAATTCTCGGGCCATTTCCAATCAACCTGCCAAGTTTTGGCCAATTCCGACTCTGTCACGACAGATGAAAAAATTGCCCCTGGAGTGGTTTTGCTTTGTTAATTTTCTGTCCAACACTTCTTCAACCTGACATAATTAATATGAAAAATAATTATTTGGAGGCCTAAACGAAGGAATTTGGGAAAAATCCAGATATCTCTAGCCTTTACCTCGAGTCCAATTTATCGGGCCATTTCCAATAACCCTGCCAAATTTCGGCCCATTCACACACCGTCGCGACAAATGACAAAATTGCCCCTAGTGCGGTTTTGCTTTATTAATTTTCTATCAAACACTTCTTCAACCTGACATAATTATTCGGAGGCCTAAACGACGGAATTTGGCTAAAATCACCAGATCTCGGGTTTCTGCCCCAAGTTCAATTTCTCGGGCCGTTTCCAATCAACCTGCCAAATTTAGGTCCATTTTGACACCATCACGACAAATGACAAAATTGCCCTTGGTGTGGTTTTGCATTGTTAATTTTCTGTCCAACACTTATTCAACCTGATATAATTAATACGAAAATTAATTATTCGGAGGCCTAAACAAAGGAATTTGGGTAAAATCCAGAGATATCGGGTCTATGCCTCGAGTCCAATTTCTCGGGCCGTTTCCAATCAACCTGCCAAATTTCGGCACATTCCGACACCATCACTACAAATGACAAAATTATCCCTGGTGTGGTTTTGCTTTGTTAATTTTCTGTCAAACGCTTCTTCAATCTGACATAATTAATACATAAATTAATTATTCAGAGGCCTAAACGAAGGAATTTGGCTAAAATCCCGTGATCCCGTGTCTGTGCCCCGAGTCCAATTTCTCGGGTCGTTTCCAATCAACCTTCAAATTTCGGACCATTCCGACACCGTCGCGACAAATGACAAAATTGCCCCTGGTGCGGTTTTGCTTTGTTATTTTTCTTTTCAACACTTCTTCAACCAGACATAATTAATAAGGAAATTAATTATTCGGAGGCCTAAACGAAGGAATTTGGCTAAAATCCCATGATCCCGGGTCTCTGCCCCGAGTCCAATTTCTCGGCCCGTTTCCAATCAACCTGCCAAATTTCGACCCATTTCGACACCATCGTGACAATTGAAAAAATTCCGCCTGGTGCGGTTTTTCTTTGCTAATTTTCTGCCCAACACTTCTTCAACCTTACATAATTAATACAGAAGTTAATTATTCGGAGACCTAAATGAAGAAATTTGGCTAAAATCACGAGATCTCGGGTCTTTGTCCCAAGTCCAATTTCTCGGGCCGTTTCCAATCTACATGCCAAATTTTGGCCCATTCCGACATCGTCGCGACAAATGACAAAATTGCCCCTGGTGCGGTTTTGCTTAGTTAATTTTTTGTCCAACACTTCTTCAACCTGACATAATTAATACGAAAATTAATTATTCGAAGGCCTAAACAACGAAATTTGGCTAAAATCCCGAGATCTCGGTTCTAGCCCCGATTCAAATTTTGCGGGCCGTTTCTAATCAACCTGCCAAATTTGGGCCCATTCCGACGCCGTCGCAACAAATTACAAAATTTCCCTTGGTGCGGTTTTTTTTGTTAATTTTCTGTTCAATGCTTGCTTCAACCTTACATAATTAATACGGAAATTAATTATTCGGAGGCCTAAACGAAGGAATTTGGCCAAAATCCAGAGATCTCTGGTCTCTACTCAACCTGCCAAATTTCAGCTAATACCGACACCGTCGTAACAAATGACAAAATTGCCCCTTCTGCGATTTTTCTTTGTTAATTTTCTGTCCAACACTTCTTCAACCTGACTTAATTAATTCGAAAATTAATTATTCGGAGAACTAAACGAAGGAATTTGGCTAAAATCCCGTGATTCCAGGTCCATGCCCCGAGTCCAATTTCTTGGGCCGTTTCCAATCAACCTATCAAATTTTGGCCCATTCCGACACCATCGCGACAAATGACAAAATTGACCCTGGGCGATTTTGCTTTGTTAATTTTCTGTCCAACAATTCTTCAACCTGACATAATTAATAAGGAAATTAATTATTCAAAGCGCCAAACGAAGGAATTTGACTACAATTCCGTGATCCTGGGTCTGTGCCACGAGTCCAATTTCTCGAGCCATTTCCAATCAACTTGCCAAATTTTGGCCCATTCCGACACCGTCGCGACAAATGACAAAATTGCACTTGGTGTGGTTTTGCCTTGTTTATTTTCTTTCCAACACTTCTTCAACCTAACATAATTAATAAGGAAATTAATTATTCAGAGGCCTAAACGAAGGAAGTTGGCTAAAATCCCGTGATCTCAGGTCTGTGCCTCGAGTCCAATTTCTCGGGCCATTTCCAATCAACCTGCAAGATTTTGGCCCATTCCGACACCGTCGCGACAAATGACAAAATTACCCCTGGTGAGGTTTTTCTTTGCTAATTTTCTGTCCAACACTTCTTTAACCTGACATAATTAATACGGATATTAATTATTCGGAGGCCTAAACGAAGGAATTTGGCTAAAATCCCTAGATCTTGGGTCTTCGGCCCATTCCAATACTGTCACGATAGATGAAAAAATTGCCCCTGGTGCGGTTTTGCTTTGTTAATTTTCTATCCATCACTTCTTCAACCTGACATAATTAATGCGGAAATTAATTATTCGGAGGCCTAAACGAAGGAATTTGGCAAAAATCAAGAGATCTCGGGTCTTTGCCCCCAAGTCCAATTTCTCGGGCCATTTCCAATCAACTTGCCAAATTTTAGCCCATTCACACACTATCGCAACAAATGACAAAATTGCCCCTGGTTCGATTTTGCTTTATTAAATTTCTATCCAACACTTCTTCAACCTAACATAATTAATACGAAAATTAATTATTCGGAGGCTTAACGACAGAATTTGGCTAAAATCCCGAGATCTCTGGTTTCTACCCCAAGTCAAATTTCTCGGGCCGTTTCCAATCAACCTGCCAAATTTCGGTCCATTCCGACACCGGCGCGACAAATGACAAAATTGTCCCTGGTGTGGTTTTGCGTTGTTAATTTTCTGTCCAACACTTCTTTGACCTGATATAATTACTATGGAAATTAATTATTCGGAGGCCTAAACGAAGGAATTTCGGTAAAATCCAGAGATCCCGGGTCTTTGCCCCGAGTCCAATTTCTAGGGCCGTTTCCAATCAATTTGCCAAATGTCGACCCATTCGGACATCGTCACGACAAATGACAAAATTACCCCTAGTACGGTTTTGCATTGTTAATTTTCTGTCCAACACTTCTTCAACCTGACATAATTAATATGGAAATTAATTATTCGGAGGCCTAAACGAAGGAATTTGACTAAAATCCCGTGATCCCGTGTCTGTGCCCCAAGTCCAATTTCTTGGGCCGTTTCCAATCAATCTTCCAAATTTCGGCCCATTTCGACACCGTCGCGACAAATGATAAAATTGCCCCTGGTGCGGTTTTGCTTTGCTAATTTTCTTTCCAAAACTTCTTCAACCTGACATAATTAATAAGGAAATTAATTATTCGGAGGTCTAAACGAAGGAATTTGGCTAAAATCCTGGGATCCCGGGTTCCTGCCCCGAGTCCAATTTCTCGGGCCGTTTCCAATCAACCTGTCAAATTTCCACCCATTCCGACACCATCGCGACAAACGAAAAAATTCCGCCTGTTGCGATTTTTCTTTGCTAATTTTCTGCCCAACACTTCTTCAACCTGACATAATTAATACAGAAATTAATTATTCAGAGGCCTAAACAAAGGAATTTGGCTAAAATCCCGTGATCCCGAGTCTGTGCCACGAGTCCAATTTCGCGGGCTGTTTCCAATCTACCTGCCAAATTTCGGCCCATTCCAACATCGTCGTGACAAATGACAAAATTACCCCTGGTGTGGTTTTGCTTAGTTAATTTTCTATCTAACACTTGTTCAACCTGACATGATTAATACGAAAATTAATTATTCGGAGGCCTAAACAAAGGAATTTGACTAAAATCCCGTGATCCCAGGTCAGTGCCTTGAGTTTGATTTCTCGGGCCGTTTCCAATCAACCTACCAAATTTTGGCCCATTCCGAAACTGTCGCGACAAATGACAAAATTGCCCCTGGTGAGGTTTTCTTTTGCTAATTTTCTGTCCAACAGTTCTTCAACTGACGCAATCAATACGGATATTAATTATTCGGAGGCCTAAACGAAGGAATTTGGCTAAAATCCCTAGACCTTGGGTCTTTGCCCCAAGGCCAATTTCTCGGGCCGTTTCCAATCAACCTGTCAAATTTCGGCCCATTCTGACACCGTCGTGACAAATGACAAAATTGCCCCTGGTGTGGTTTTGCGTTGTTAATTTTCTGTCCAACACTTGTTCAACCTGATATAATTAATATGGAAATTAATTATTCGGAGGCCTAAACGAAGGAATTTGGGTAAAATCCAGAGATCTCTGGTCTTTACCCCGAGTCTAATTTCTCGGGCCGTTTCCAATCAACCTGCAAAATATAGGTCCATTCTGACACCGTCAAAATTTCCCCTGGTACGGTTTTGCTTTGTTAATTTTCTGTCCAACACTCCTTAAACTGATATAATTAGTAAGGAAAATAATTATTCAGAGGCCTAAACGAAGGAATTTGGGTAAAACCCGTGATCCCAGGTCTTTGCCCCGAGTCCAATTTCTCAGGCCGTTTCCAATCAACCTGCCAAATTTCGGCCCATTCACACACCGTCGCAACAAATGACAAAATTACCCCTGGTGCGGCTTTGCGTTGTTAATTTTCTGTCCAACACTTATTCAACCTAACACAATTAATACGGAAAATAATTATTCGGAGGTCTAAACGAAGGAATTTAGCTAAAATCCCAAGATCTCTAGTTCATGCCCCGAGATCAATTTCTCAGAACGTTTCCGATCAACCTGCCAAATTTCGGCCAAATCCGACACCGTCGCGACAAACGACAAAATTGCCACTGTTACGGCTTTGCTTTGTTAATTTTCTATCCAGCACTTCTTCAATCTGACATAATTAATAAGGAAATTAATTATTCGGAGGCCTGAACGACGGAATTTGGCTAAAATCCCGTGAACCCGGGTCTATGACCCGAGTCCAATTTCTCGGGTCGTTTCCAATCAACATGCCAAATTTCGGCCCATTCCGACACCGTTGCGATAAATGACAAAATTGCCCCTGGTGAAATTTTGCTTTGTTAATTTTCCATCCAACACTTCTTCAACCTGACATAATTAATACGAAAATTAATTATTCGGAGGCCTAAACGAAGGAATTTGGCTAAAATCCCGAGATCTCAGGTCGTTGACCCAAGTCCAATTTCTCAGGCCATTTCCAATCAACCTGCCAAATTTCGGCCCATTCCGACACCGTCACATCAAATGACAAAATTGCCCGTAGTGCGGTTTTACTTTGTTAATTGTCTGTCCAACGCTTCTTCAACCTAACATAATTAATAAGAAAATTATGAGGCCTAAACGAAAGAATTTGGATAAAATACCGTGATCCCGAGTCTGTGCCCCTAGTCCAATTTCTCGGGCCATTTCCAATCAACCAGCAAATTTTGGCCCATTCAGTCACCGTCGCGACAAATAACGAAATAGCCCTGGGTGCGATTTTGCTTTGTTAATTTTCTGTCCAACACTTCTTCAACCTGACATAATTAATACGGAAATTAATTATTCTGAGGCCTAAGCGAAGGAATTTGGCTAAACTCCCGAGAACTCGAGTTGATGGCCCGAGTTCAATTTCTCGGGCCGTTTCCAATCAACCTGCCAAATTTTAGCCCATTCCGACACCGTTGTGACAAATGAAAAAATTGCCCCTAGGGCAGTTTTGTTTTGTTAATTTTCTGTCCAACACTTGTTCAACCTGACATAATTAATATGAAAATTAATTATTTGGAGGCCTAAACAATGGAAATTGGCTAAAATCCTTAGATCTCGGGTCTGGCCCTGATTCAAATTTCACGGGCCGTTTCCAATCAACCTGCCAAATTTGGGCCCATTCCGACAACGTCGCGACAAATGACAAAATTTTCCCTGGTGCGATTTTTCTTTGTTAATTTTCTGTCCATCTTCAACCTTACATAATTAATACGGAAATTAATTATTCGAAGGCCTAAACGAAGGAATTTGGCTAAAATCCCTAGATCTCTAGTCTCTGCCTCTAGTCCAATTTCTCGGACAGTTTCCATTCAACCTTCCAAATTTCGGCCCATTTCGACACTCTCACGACAAATGAAAAAATTGCCCCTGGTGCGGTTTTGCTTTGTTAATTTTCAGTCCAACAATTCTTCAACCAGACATAATTAATATGGAAATTAATTTTTCAGAGCCCTAAACGAAGGAATTTGGCTAAAATCTCGAGATCTCGGGTCGTTGACCCGAGTTCAATTTCTCGGGCCGTTTTCAATGAACCTGCCAAATTTCTGCCCATTCCGACACCATCGCGACAAATGACAAAATTGCCCCTGGTGCGGTTTTTCTTTGTTAATTGTCTGTCCAACACTTCTTCAACATGACATAATTAATACGAAAATCAATTATTCAGAGGACTAAACGAAGAAATTTGGCTAAAATCCCGTGATTTCGGGTTTGTACCCCGAGTCTAATTTCTCGGGCCGTTTCCAATCAACCTGCCAAATTTCGGCCCATTCCGACACTGTCGCGACAAATGACAAAATTGCCCCTGGTGCAATTTTGCTTTGCTAATTTTCTTTCCAACACTTCTTCAACCTGGCATAATTAATAAGGAAATTAATTATTCGAAGGCCTAAACGAAGGAATTTGGCTAAAATCCCGTGATCCCGGGTCTATGCCCCGAGTCCGATTTCTCGGGCTATTTCCAATCAACTTGCCAAATTTCGGTCCATTCCAACACTGTCGCGACAAACGATAAAATTGCCCCTGGTGTGGTTTTACGTTGTTAATTTTCCGTCCAACACTTATTAACCCTGACAAAATTAATACGAAAATTAATTATTCAGAGGCCTAAACGAAGGAATTTGGTAAAAATTCAGAGATCTCGGGTTTTTGCCCCGAGTCCAATTTCTCGGGCCATTTCGAATCAACCTGCCAAATTTCGGCCCATTCACACACCGTGGCGACAAATGATAAAATTGCCCCTGGTGCGGTTTTACTTTGTCTATTTTCTGTCCAGCACTTCTTCAACCTGACATAATTAATACGGAAATTAATTATTCGGAGGCCTAAACGACGAAATTTGGCTAAAATCCCGAGATCTTGGGTCTTTGTCCCAAGTCCAATTTCTCGGGCTGTTTCCAATCAACCTTCTAAATTTCAGCCCATTTCGACATCGTCGAGACAATGATAAAATTGCCCCTGGTGTGGTTTTGCGTTGTTAATTTTCTGTCCAATTCTTATTCAGCCTGATATAATTAATACGAAAATTGATTATTCGGAGGCCTAAACGAAGGAATTTGGCAAAAATCCAGAGATCTCGGGTCTTTGCCTCGAGTCCAATTTCTCAGGCCGTTTCCAATCAACCTGCCAAATTTCGGGCAATTCACACATCGTCGCGACAAATGACAAAATTGCCCCTGGTGCAATTTTGCTTTGTTAATTTTCTGTCCAACACTTATTCAACCTGACATAATTAATTCGGAGGCCTAAATAAAGGAATTTGGCTAAAATTCCGAGATCTCGGGTCAATAACCCGGGTCCAATTTCTCGGGCCGTTTTCAATCAACCTGCCAAATTTTGTTCCATTTCGACACCGTCGTGACAAATGACAAAATTGCCCCTGGTGTGGTTTTACGTTGATAATTTTCTGTCCAACACTTATTCAACCTGACAAAATTAATACGGAAATTAATTACTCAGAGGCCTAAACGAAGGAATTTTGCAAAAATCCCGAGTTCTCAAGTCATTGACCCAAGTCCAATTTCTCGGGCCGTTTCCAATCAACCTGCCAAATTTCGGCCCATTCCGACACCATCGTGACAAATGACGAAATTGCCCCTCATGTAGTTTTTCTTTGTTATTTTTATGTCCTACACTTCTTCAACCTGACATAATTAACAAGGAAATTAATTATTAGGAGGCCTAAATGAAGGAATTTGGCTAAAATCCCGTGATCCAGGGCCTGTGTCCCGAGTCCAATTTCTCGGGCTGTTTCCAATCAACCTGCCAAATTTAGGCCCATTTCAACACCGTCGCGACAAATGACGAAATTGCCCCTGGAGCAGTTTTGCTTTGTTAATTTTCTGTATAACACTTAAGCAACTTGATATAACTAATAAGAAAATTAATTATTCGGTGGTCTAAACAATGTAATTGGGCTAAAATCCAGTGATCCTAGGTCTGTGCCCTGACTCCAATTTCTCGGGCCGTTTCCAATCAACATGCCAAATTTCGGCCCATTCCGACACCGTCGCTCTGCCTCGAGTCCAATTTCTCGGGCCGTTTCCAATCAACATGCCAAATTTCGGCCCATTCCGACACCGTCGCGACAAATGACAAAATTGCCCCTGGTGCGGTTTTGCTTTGCTAATTTTCTGTGCTACACTTCTTCAACCTGGCATAATTAATACGAAAATTAATTATTCGGAGGCCTAAACAAAAGAATTTGGCTAAAATCCCGTGATCACTGGTCTGTGCCCCGAGTCTAATTTATGAAGTCATTTCCAATCAACTTGCCAAATTTCGACCCATTCCGACACTGTCGCGACAAATGTCAAAATTGCCCCTGGTGCGGTTTTTCTTTGCTAATTTTCTGTCCAACACTTCTTCAACCTTACATAATTAATACAGAAGTTAATTATTCGGAGACCTAAATGAAGAAATTTGTCTAAAATCACGAGATCTCGGGTCTTTGCCCCAAGTCCAATTTCTCGGGCCGTTTCCAATCTACATGCCAAATTTCGGCCCATTCCGACATCGTCGCGACAAATGACAAAATGGTCCCTGGTGCAGTTTTGCTTTGTTAATTTTCTATCCAACATTCTTCAACCTGACATAATTAATAAGGAAAGTAATTATTCGGAGGCCTAAACGAAGGAATTTGGCTAAAATCCAGAGATCTCGGGTCTATGCCTCGAGTCCAATTTCTCAGGCCGTTTCCAATCAACCTGCCAAATTTCGACCCATTCCGACATTGTCGCGACAAATGACAAAATGGCCCCTAGTGCAGTTTTGTTTTGTTAATTTTCTGTCCAATACTTCTTCAAACTGACATAATTAATACGGAAATTTATTATTCCAAGGCCTAAGCAAAGGAATTTAGCTAAAATCCCTAGATCTCGGGTCAATTACCCGAGTCCAATTTCTCGGGCCATTTCCAATCAACCTGCCAAATTTCGGCCCATTCCGACAACGTCGCGACAAATGACGAACTTGCCCCTCCTTTAGTTTTTCTTTGTTATTTTTCTGTCCTACACTTCTTCAACCTGACATAATTAACAAGGAAATTAATTATTAGGGGGCCTAAACAATGGAATTTGGCTAAAATCCCGTGATCCCCCGCCTGTGTCCCGAGTCCAATTTCTCGAGTTGTTTCCAATCAACCTGCCAAATTTAGGCCCATTTCGACACCGTCGTGACAAATGACAAAATTGCCCCTGGAGCGGTTTTGCTTTGTTAATTTTTTGTAGAACACTTAAGCAACTTGATATAACTAATAAGAAGTTTAATTATTCGGTGGGCTAAACAATGTAATTTGGCTAAAATCCAGTGATCCCGGGTCTGTGCCCCAACTCCAATTTCTCGGGCCGTTTCCAATCAACATACCAAATTTCAGCCCATTCCGACACCGTCGCGACAAATGACAAAATTGCCCCTAGTGCGATTTTGCTTTGCTAATTTTATGTCCTACACTTCTTCAACCTGACATAATTAATACGAAAATTAATTATTCGGAGGCCTAAACGAAAGAATTTGACTAAAATCCTGAGATCCCGGGTCTGTGCCCCGAGTTTCTCGAGCCATTCCCAATCAACCTGCCAAATTTCAGTCCATTCTGATACCGTCGCGACTAATGACAAAATTGCCTCTGGGGCGATTTTTCTTTGCTAATTTTCTGTCCAACACTTCTTCAACCTGACGTAATTAATACGAAAATTAATTATTCGGAGTCCTAAACGAAGGAATTTGGCTAAAATCCTGAGATCTTGGGTCTCTTCCTCGAGTCCAATTTCTCGGGCCGTTTCCAATCAACCTGTCAAATTTTGGCCCATTCGGACACCGTCGCGACAAATGACAAAATTGCCCCTGGTGCGGTTTTGCGTTGTTAATTTTATGTCCAAAACTTCTTCAACCTGACGTAATTAATACGGAAATTAATTATTCGGAGTCCTAAACGAAGGAATTTAGCTAAAATCCCGAGATCTAGGGTCTCTACCTCGAGTCCAATTTCTCAGGCCGTTTCCAATCAACCTGTCAAATTTTGGCCCATTCGGACACCGTCGCGACAAGTGACAAAATTACCCCTGGTGCGATTTTGCGTTATTAATTTTATGTCCAACACTTCTTCAACCTGACATAATTAATAAGGAAATTATTTATTCGGAGGCCTAAACGAAGGAATTTGGTTAAAATCCCGTGATCCCGGGTATGTGCCCCGAGTCCAATATCTCGAGCCGTTTCTAATCAACCTGCCAAATATTAACCCATTCTGACACCATCATGACAAATGACAAAATAGCACCGGGTGCGGTTTTACGTCATTAATTTTCTGTCCAACACTTCTCCAACCTGACATAATTGATACGAAAATTAATTGTTCGGAAGCCTAAAAGAAGGAATTTGGCTAAAATCCCGTGATCACTGGTCTGTGCCCCGAGTCCAATTTCTCAAGCCGTTTCCAATCAACCTGCTAAATTTCGACCCATTCTGACACTGTCGCGACAAATGTCAAAATTGCCCCTGGTACGATTTTGCTTTGTTAATTTTCTGTCCAACACTACTTCAACCTGACGTAATTAATATGGAAATTAATTATTCGGAGGCCTAAACGAAGGAATTTGACTAAAATCCCGTGATTCTGAGTCTGCGCCCCGAGTCCAATTTCTCGGGCCGTTTCCAATCAACCTGCAAATTTTGGCCCATTCTGACACCGTCGCGTCAAATGACAAAATGGCCCCTGGTGCGGTTTTGCTTTGTTAATTTTCTGTCCAACACTTCTTCAACCTGACATAATTAATAAGGAAATTAATTATTTGGAGGCCTAAAAGAAGGAATTTGGCTAAAATTCCGATATCTCGGGTCTATGCCTCGAGTGCAATTTATCGGGCCGTTTCCAATCAACCTGCCAAATTTTGGCCCATTCTGACACCGTCGCGTCAAATGACAAAATGGCCCCTGGTGCGGTTTTGCTTTGTTAATTTTCTGTCCAACACTTCTTCAACCTGACATAATTAATAAGGAAATTAATTATTTGGAGGCCTAAAAGAAGGAATTTGGCTAAAATTCCGATATCTCGGGTCTATGCCTCGAGTTTAATTTATCGGGCCGTTTCCAATCAACCTGCCAAAATTTCGGCCCATTCCGACACCATCGTGACAAATGACGAAATTGCCCCTCCTGCAGTTTTTCTTTGTTATTTTTCTGTCCTACACTTCTTCAACCTGACATAATTAACAAAGAAATTAATTTTAAGAGGCCTAAACGAAGGAATTTGGCTAAAATCCCGTGATCCCGGGCCTGTGTCCAGAGTCTAATTTCTCGGGCTATTTCCAATCAACCTGCCGAATTTATGCCCATTTCGACACCGTCGCGACAAAAGACAAAATTGCCCCTGGAGCGGCTTTGCTTTGCTAATTTTCTGTCCTACACTTCATCAACCTGACATAATTAATACGAAAATTAATTATTCGGAGGCCTAAATGAAAGAATTTGACTAAAATCCTAAGATCCCGGGTCTGTGCCCCGAGTTTCTCGAGCCATTCCCAATCAACCTGCCAAATTTTAGTCCATTCCGACACCGTCACGACAAATGACAAAATTGCCTCTTGGGTGATTTTTCTTTGCTAATTTTCTGTCCAACACTTCTTCAACCTGACGTAATTAATACGAAAATTAATTATTCGGAGTCCTAAACGAAGGAATTTGGCTAAAATCCTGAGATCTCGGGTCTCTACCTCGAGTCCAATTTCTCGGGCCGTTTCCAATCAACCTGTCAAATTTCGGCCCATTCGGACACCGTCGCGACAAATGACAAAATTACCCCTGGTGCGATTTTGGGTTGTTAATTTTATGTCCAACACTTTTTCAACCTGACTTAATAACATGGAAATTAATTATTCGGAGGCCTAAATGATGGAATTTGGCTAAAATCCCGACTTCTCGAGTCTTTGCCCTGATCCAATTTCTCGGGCCGTTTCCAATCAACCTGCCAAATTTCGGCCCATTCCGACATCGTCACGTCAAGTGACAAAATTGCCCCTAGTTCGGTTTTGCTTTGTTAATTTTCTATCCAACACATCTTCAACCTAACGTAATTAATAAGGACATTAATTATTCTGAGGCCAAAACGAAGGATTTTGGCTAAAATCTCGTGATCCCGAGTTTGTGCCCAAGTCCAATTTTTCGGGCCGTTTCCAATCAACCTGCAAATTTCGGCCCATTCTGACACCATCGCGACAAATGACAAAATGGCCCCTTGTGCGGTGTTGCTTTGTTAATTTTCTGTCCAACACTTCTTCAAACTGACATAATTAATACAGAAATTAATTATTCGGAGGCATAAACGAAGGAATTTGGCTAAAATCCCGTGATCCCGGGTCAGTGCCCCGAGTCCAATTTCTCGGGCTGTTTCCAATCAACCTTCCAAATTTCATCCCATTCCGACACAATCGCGATAAATGACAAAATCGCCCCTGGTGCTGTTTTGCTTTGTTAATTTTCTTTCCAACAATTCTTCAACCTGACATAATTAATAAGGAAATTAATTATTCAGAGGCCTAAATGAAGGAATTTTGCTAAAATCCCGTGATCCCGGGTCTGTGCCCCGAGTCCAATTTCTCGGGCCGTTTCCAATCAACCTACCAAATTTCAGTCCATTCTGACACCGTCGCAACAAATGACAAAAATGCCCTTGGTATTATTTTTCTTTGCTAATTTTCTGTCCAACACTTCTCGAACCTGACATAATTAATATGGAAATTAATTATTCGAAGGCCTAAATGAAGGAATTTGGCCAAAATCAAGAGATCTCGGGTCTCTGCGTCGAGCCCAATTTCTCGGGCCATTCCAATCAACCTGCCAAATTTTGGCCCATTCCGACATGGTCGCGACAAATGACGAAATTGCCCCTCCTACAGTTTTTCTTTATTATTTTTCTGTCCTACACTTCTTCAACCTGACATAATTAGCAAGGAAATTAATTATTAGGAGGCCTAAACGAAGGAAATTTGGCTAAAATCTCGTGATCCCGGGTCTGTGCCCCGAGTCCAATTTCTCGAGCTGTTTCCAATCAACCTGCCAAATTTAGGCCCATTTCGACACCGTCGCGTCAAATGACAAAATTGCCCCGGAGCAGTTTTGCTTTGTTAATTTTTTGTCCAACACTTCTTCAACCTAACATAATTAATAAGGAAATTAATTATTCGGAGGGCTAAACGAAGTAATTTGGCTAAAATCTCGTGATCCGGGTCTATGCCCCGAGTCCAATTTCTCGAGCTGTTTCCAATCAACCTTCCAAATTTCAGCCCATTCCGACACAGTCGCGACAAATGACAAAAATGCCCCTCGTGTTGTTTTGCTTTGTTAATTTTTTTTCCAACAGTTCTTCAACTTGACATAATTAATAAGGAAATTAATTATTCGGAGGCCTAAACAAAGGAATTTGGCTAAAATCCCATGATCCCGGGTCTATACCCCGAGTCCAATTTCTCGAGTCGTTTCCAATCAACTTGCCAAATTTCATTCCATTCTGACACCGTCGCGACAAATGACAAAAATGCCCCTGGTGCTATTTTTCTTTGCTAATTTTCTGTCCAACACTTCTCAAACCTGACATAATTAATACGAAAATTAATTATTCGAAGGCCTAAATGAAGGAATTTGGCCAAAATCCCGAGATCTCGGGTCTTTTCATCGAGTCCAATTTCTCAGGCCATTTCCAATCACCCTACCAAATTTCGGTCCATTCCGACACCATCGCGACAAATGACGAAATTGCCCCTCCTGTAGTTTTTCTTTGTTATTTTTCTGTCCTACACTTCTTCAACCTGACATAATTAACAAGGAAACTAATTATTAGGAGGCCTAAACGAAGGAATTTGCCTAAAATCCTGTGATCCCGGGTTTGTGCCCCGAGTCCAATTTCTCGGGCTGTTTCCAATCAACCTGCCAAATTTAGGCCCATTTCGGCACCGTCGCGACAAATGACAAAATTTCCCTTGGAGCGGTTTTGCTTTGTTAATTTTCTGTATAACACTTAAGCGACTTGATATAACTAATAAGAAAATTAATTATTCGGTGGGCTAAACAATGTAATTTGGCTAAAATCCAGTGATCTCGGGTCTGTGCCTCGACTCCAATTTCTCGGGCCATTTCCAATCAACATTCCAAATTTCGGCCCATTCCGACACCGTCGCGACAAATGACAAAATTGCCCATGGTACGGTTTTGGTTTGCTAATTTTCTGTCCTACACTTCTTCAACTTGACATAATTGATACTAAAATTAATTTTTCGGAGGCCTAAACGAAGGACTTTGGCTTAAATCCCGAGAAAACTGAGTCCGATTTCTCGGGCCGTTTCCAATCAACTAGCCAAATTTCGGCCCATTCCGACACCATCGCGACAAATGACGAAATTGCCCCTCCTGCAGTTTTTCTTTGTTATTTTTCTATCCTACACTTCTTCAACCTGACATAATTAACAAGGAAATTAATTATTAGGAGGCCTAAAAGAAGGAATTTGGCTAAAATCCCGTGATCCCGGGTCTGTGCCCCGAATCCAATTTCTCGGGCTGTTTCCAATCAACCTGCCAAATTTAGGCCCATTTCGATACCGTCATGACAAATGACAAAATTGCCCCTGGAGCGGTTTTGCTTTGTTAATTTTCTGTATAACACTTAAGCAACTTGATATAACTAATAAGAAAATTAATTATTCGGTGGGCTAAACAATGTAATTTGGCTAAAATCCAGTAATCCCGGGTCTGTGCCCCGACTCCAATTTCTCGGGCCGTTTCCAATCAACATGCCAAATTTCGGCCCATTCCGACACCGTCGCGACAAATGACAAAATTGCCCCTGGTGCGGTTCTGCTTTGCTAATTTTCTGTCCTACACTTCTTCAACCTGACATAATTAATACGAAAATTAATTATTCGAAGGCCTAAACGAAGGACTTTGGCTAAAATCTCGAGATCTCGGGTCAATGACCTGAGTCCAATTTCTCGGGCCGTATCCAATCAACCTACCAAATTTCGGCCCATTCGAAGGAATTTAGCTAAAATCCCATGATCCCGGGTCTGTGCCCGAGTCCAATTTCTCGGGCTGTTTCCAATCAACTTGCCAAATTTAGGCCCATTCCGACACCGTCACGATAAATGACAAAATTGCCCCTGATGCGGTTTAGCTTTGTTAATTTTTGGTTAACACTTCTTCAACCTAACATAATTAATAAAGAAATTAATTATTCGGAGGGCTAAACGAAGTAATTTGGCTAAAATCCCGTGATCCTGAGTCTGTGCCCCGAGTCCAATTTCTCGGGCCGTTTCCAATCAACCTTCCAAATTTCAGCCCATTCCGACACAGTCGCGACAACTGACAAAAATGCCCCTCGTGCTGTTTTGCTCTGTTAATTTTCTTTCCAACAGTTCTTCAACCTAACATAATTAATAAAGAAATTAATTATTCGGAGGCTTAAACGAAGGAATTTGGCTAAAATCCCATGATCCCGAGTCTATGTCCCAAGTCCAATTTCTCGGGCCGTTTCCAATCAACCTGCCAAATTTCAGTCCATTCTGACACCGTCGCGACAAATGACAAAAATGCCCCTGGTGCTATTTTTCTTTGCTAATTTTCAGTCCAACACTTCTCGAACCTGACATAATTAATACGGAAATTAATTATTCGAAGGCCTAAATGGAGGAATTTGGCCAAAATCCCGAGATCTCGGGTCTCTGCATCGAGTCCAATTTCTCGAGCCATTTCCAATCAACCTGCCAAATTTCGGCCCATTCCGACACCGTCGTGACAAATGAAGAAATTGCTCCTTCTACAGTTTTTCTTTGTTATTTTTCTATCCTACACTTCTTCAACCTGACATAATTAACAAGGAAATTAATTATTAGGAGGCCTAAACGAAGGAATTTGGCTAAAATCCCGTGATCCCAGGCCTGTGCCCCGAGTCCAATTTCTCGAGTTGTTTCCAATCAACCTGCCAAATTTAGGCCCATTTCGACACCGTCGTGACAAATGACAAAATTGCCCCTGGAGCGGTTTTACTTTGTTAATTTTCTGTATAACACTTAAGCAACCTGGTATAATTAATAAGAAAATTAATTATTCGGTAGGCTAAACAATGTAATTTGGATAAAATCCAGTGATCTCGGGTCTGTGCCCCGACTCCAATTTCTCGGGCTATTTCCAATCAACATGCCAAATTTCGGCCCATTCCGACACCATCGTGACAAATGAAAAAATTTCCCCTGGTGCGGTTTTGCTTTGTTAATTTTCTATCCAACACTTCTTCAACCTGACATAATTAATACAAAAATTAATTATTCGGAGGCCTAAACGAAGGAATTTGGCTAAAATCCTAAGATCTCAGGTCGTTGACCTGAGTCCAATTTCTCGGACCGTTTCCAATCAGCCTACCGATTTTTGGCCCATTTCGACACCTTCGCGACAAATGGCAAAATTTCCCCTAGTGCGGTTTTGCTTTGTTAATTTTCTGTCTGACACTTCTTCAACCTGACATAATTAATATGGAAATTAATTATTCGGAGGGCGGGTCTGTGCCCCGAGTTCAATTTCTTGGGTTGTTTCCAATCAACCTGCCAAATTTAGGCCCATTTCGACACCGTCGTGACAAATGACAAAATTGCCCCTGGAGTGGTTTTGCTTTGTTAATTTTCTGTATAACACTTAAGCAACCTGATATAATTAATAAGAAAATTAA
Source organism: Olea europaea var. sylvestris (assembly GCF_002742605.1). Taxonomy (NCBI): domain Eukaryota; kingdom Viridiplantae; phylum Streptophyta; class Magnoliopsida; order Lamiales; family Oleaceae; genus Olea; species Olea europaea. The sequence goes on along the minus strand of NC_036255.1, from coordinate 11,668,060 downwards.
TTATTCGGTGGGCTAAACAATGTAATTTGGCTAAAATCCAGTGATCCCGGGTCTGTGCCGCGACTCCAATTTCTCGGGCCGTTTTCAATCAACATGCCGAATTTCTGCCCATTTCATCACCGTCGTGACAAATGAAAAAATTGCTCCTGGTGTGGTTTTGCTTTGCTAATTTTCTAACCAACACTTCTTCAACCTGACATAATTAATACGAAAACTAATTATTCGTAGGCCTAAACGAAAGAATTTGGCTAAAATCCCGAGATCTTGGGTCATCGACCCTAGTCCAATTTCTCGGGCCGTTTCCAATCAACCTGCCAAATTTTTACCCATTCCGACACCGTCGCGACAAATGACAAAATTGCCCCTGGTGCGGTTTTGCTTCGTTAATTTTCTATCCAACACTTCTTCAACCTGATATAATTAAAACGAAAATTAATTATTCGGAGGCCTAAACGAAGGAATTTGGCTAAAATCCTAAGATCTCAGGTCGACGGCCTGAGTCCAATTTCTCGGACCGTTTCCAATCAACATACCAATTTTCGGCCCATTCCGACACCTTCGCGACAAATGTCAAAATTGCCCCTTGTGCAGTTTTGCTTTGTTAATTTTCAGTCCAACACTTCTTCAACCTGACATAGTTAATAAGGGAAATAATTATTCGGAGGGCAAAATGAAGTAATTTGTCTAAAATCTCGTGATCCCGGGTCTGTGCCCCAGCTCCAAGTTCTCGGGCCGTTTCCAATCAACATGCCAAATTTCGGACAATTTCGACACCGTCGCGACAAATGACAAAATTGTCCCTGGTGCGGTCTTGCTTTGCTAATTTTCTGTCCAACACTTATTCAACCTGACATAATTAACACGAAAATTAATTATTTGGAGACCTAAACGAAGGAATTTGGCTAAAATCCCGTGATAACTGAGTCCAATTTCTCGGGCCGTTTCCAATCAACCTGCCAAATTTCTGCCCATTTCGACACCGTTGCGACAAATGACAAAATTGCCCCGGGTACGGTTTTTCTTTGTTAATTTTCTGTCCAACACTTCTTCAACCTGACATAATTAATACGAAAATTAATTATTCGGAGGCATACACGAAGGAATTTGGCTAAAATCCCATGATCCCGGGTCAGTGCCCCGAGTCCAATTTCTTGGGCCGTTTCCAATCAACCTTCCAAATTTCATCCCATTTCGACACAGTCGCGACAAATGACAAAATTGCCCTGGTGCTGTTTCGCTATGTTAATTTTCTTTCCAACAGTTCTTCAACCTGACATAATTAATAAGGAAATTAATTATTCGAAGGCCTAAACGTAGGAATTTGGCTAAAATCCCGTGATCCCAGGTCTGTGTCTGAAGTTCAATTTCTCGGGCCATTTCCAATCAGCCTGCCAAATTTCAGTCCATTTTGACACCGCCGCGACAAATGACAAAATTGCCCCTGGTGCTATTTTTCTTTGCTAATTTTCTGTCCAACACTTCTTCAACCTGACATAATTAATACGAAAATTAATTATTCGGAGGCCTAAACGAAGGAATTTGGCTAAAATCCCGTGATCCCTGGTCTGTGCCCCGAGTCCAATTTCTCGGGTTGTTTCCAATCAACCTGCCAAATTTAGTACCATTTCGACACCGTCGTGACAAATGACAAAATTGCCCCTGGAGCGATTTTGCTTTGTTAATTTTCTGTATAACGCTTAAGCAACCTGATATAATTAATAAGAAAATTAATTATTCGGTGGGCTAAACAATGTAATTTGGCTAAAATCCAGTGATCCCGGGTCTGTGCCCCGACTTCAATTTCTCGAGCCATTTCCAATCAACATGCCAAATTTTGGCCCATTCCGACACCGTCGTGACAAATGAAAAAATTTGCTCCGGTGCGGTTTTGCTTTGCTAATTTTCTATCTAACACTTCTTCAACCTGATATAATTAATACGAAAATTAATTATTCGGAGGCCTAAACGAAAGAATTTGGCTAAAATCCCGAGATCTCGAGTCATCGTCCCGAGTCCAATTTCTCGGGCCGTTTCCAGTCAACCTGCAAAATTTCGGCCCATTCCGACACCGTCGCGACAAATGACAAAATTGCCCCGGGTGCGATTTTGCGTTGTTAATTACTTAATTTTCTGTCCAACACTTCTTCAACCTGACATAATTAATAAGGAAATTAGTTATTTGGAGGCCTAAACGAAGGAATTTGGTTAAAATCCCGTGATCCCGGGACTGTGCCTCGAGTCCAATTTCTCGGGCCCTTTCCAATCAACCTGCCAAATTTCGGCCCATTTCGACACCGTCGCGACAAATAAGAAAATTGCCCCGGTGCGATTTTGCATTGTTAATTACTTAATTTTCTGTCCAACACTTCTTCAACCTGACATAATTAATAAGGAAATTAGTTATTCGGAGGCCTAAACGAAGGAATTTGGTTAAAATCCCGTGATCTTGGGACTGTGCCTCGAGTCCAATTTCTCGGGTCGTTTCCAATCAACCTGCCAAATTTTGGCCCATTCCGACACCGTCGCGATAAATGACAAAATTGCCCCTAGTGCGATTTTGCGTTGTTAATTACTTAATTTTCTATCCAACACTTCTCCAACCTGACATAATAAATAAGGAAATTAGTTATTCTGAGGCCTAAATGAAGGAATTTGGTTAAAATCCCGTGATCCCGGGACTGTGCCTCGAGTCCAATTTCTCGAGCCGTTTCCAATCAATCTGCCAAATTTCGGCCCATTCCGACACCGTTGCGACAAATGATAAAATAGCCCTTGGTGCGGTTTTTCTTTGTTAATTTTCTGTCCAACACTTCTTCAACTTGACATAATTAATATGGAAATTAATTATTCGGAGGCATATAAGAAGGAATTTGGCTAAAATGCCATGATCCCGGGTCAGTGCCCCGAGTCCAATTTCTCGGGCCGTTTCCAATCAACCTTCCAAATTTCATCCCATTCCGACACAGTCGCGACAAATGACAAAATTGTCCCTGGTGCTGTTTTGCTTTGTTAATTTTCTTTCCAACAGTTCTTCAACCTGACATAATGAATACGAAAATGATTATTCGGAGGCCTAAATGAAAGATTTTGGCTAAAATCCCGAGATCTCGGGTCATCGACCTGAGTCCAATTTCTCGGGCCGTTTCCAATCAACCTGCCAAATTTCAACCCATGCCGACACCGTCGCGACAAACGATAAAATTTCCCCTGGTGCGGTTTTGCTTTGTCAATTTTCTATCCAACACTTCTTTAACCTGACATAATTAATACAAAAATTAATTATTCGGAGGCCTAAACGAAGGAATTTGGCTAAAATCCTAAGATCTCAGGTCAATGACCTAAGTCCAATTTCTCGAGCCGTTTCCAATCAACCTGCCAAATTTCGGCCCATTCCAACACCGTCGCGATAAATGACAAAATTGCCCCGGGTGTGATTTTGCGTTGTTAATTACTTAATTTTCTGTCCAATACTTCTTCAACCTGACATAATTAATAAGGAAATTAGTTATTTGGAGGCCCAAACGAAGGAATTTGGTTAAAATCCCGTGATCCCGGGACTGTGCCTCGAGTCCAATTTCTTGGGCCGTTTCCAATCAACCTGCCAAATTTCGACCCATTTCGACACCGTCGCGACAAATAACAAAATTGCCCCTGGTGCGATTTTGCATTGTTAATTACTTAATTTTCTTTCCAACACTTCTTCAACCTGACATAATTAATAAGGAAATTAGTTATTCGGAGGCCTAAACGAAGGAATTTGGTTAAAATCCCGTGATCCCGGGACTGTGCCTCGAGTCCAATTTCTCGGGTTGTTTCCAATCAACCTGCCAAATTTTGGCCCATTCCGACACCGTCGCGACAAATGACAAAATTGCCCCTGGTGCGATTTTACGTTATTAATTACTTAATTTTCTATCCAACACTTCTCCAACCTGACATAATAAATAAGGAAATTAGTTATTCGGAGGCCTAAATGAAGGAATTTGGTTAAAATCCCGTGATCCCGGGACTATGCCTCGAGTCCAATTTCTCGAGCCGTTTCCAATCAACCTGCCAAATTTCGGCCCATTCCGACACCGTTGCGACAAATGACAAAGTAGCCCTTGGTGCGGTTTTTCTTTGTTAATTTTCTGTCCAACACTTCTTCAACTTGACATAATTAATACGGAAATTAATTATTCGGAGGCATAAACGAAGGAATTTGGCTAAAATCCCATGATCCCGGGTCAGTGCCCCGAGTCCAATTTCTCGTGCCGTTTCCAATCAACCTTCCCAATTTCATCCCATTCCGACACAGTCGCGACAAATGACAAAATTGTCCCTGGTGCTGTTTTGCTTTGTTAATTTTCTTTCCAACAGTTCTTCAACTAGACATAATGAATACGAAAATGATTATTCGGAGGCCTAAACGAAAGAATTTGGCTAAAATCTCGAGATCTCGGGTCATCGACCCGAGTCCAATTTCTCGGGCCGTTTCCAATCAACCTGCCAAATTTCAACCCATGCCGACACCGTCGCGACAAACGATAAAATTTCCCGTGGTGCGGTTTTGCTTTGTTAATTTTCTATCCAACACTTCTTCAACCTGACATAATTAATACGAAAATTAATTATTCGGAGGCCTAAACGAAGGAATTTGGCTAAAATCCTAAGATCTCAAGTCGATGACTTGAGTCCAATTTCTCGAGCCATTTCCAATCAACCTGCCAAATTTCGGCCCATTCCGACACCGTCGCGACAAACTGAGAAATTGCCCCTCCTACAGTTTTTCTTTATTATTTTTCTATCCTACACTTCTTCAACCTGACATAATTAATAAGGATATTAATTATTAGGAGGCCTAAACGAAGGAATTTGGCTAAAATCCCGTGATCCTGGGTCTGTGCCCCAAGTCCAATTTCTCGAGCTGTTTCCAATCAACCTGCCAAATTTAGGCCTATTTCGACACCGTCGTGACAAATGACAAAATTGCCCCTGGAGCTATTTTGCTTTGTTAATTTTCTGTATAACACTTAAGCAACTTTATATAATTAATAAGAAAATTAATTATTCGATGGGCTAAACAATGTAATTTGGCTAAAATCCAGTGATCTCGGGTCTGTGCCCCGACTCAAATATCTCGGGCCATTTCCAATCAACATGCCAAATTTCGGCCCATTCCGACACCGTCGTGACAAATGAAAAAATTGCTCCTGGTGTGGTTTTGCTTTGCTAATTTTCTAACCAACACTTCTTCAACCTGACATAATTAATACGAAAATTAATTATTCGGAGGCCTAAATGAAAGAATTTGGCTAAAATATTGAGATCTCGGGTTTTGAACCCGATTTCAATTTCTCAGGCCGTTTCCAATCAACCTGCCAAATTTCGACCCATTCCGACACCGTCGCGACAAATGACAAAATTGCCCCTGGTGCGGTTTTGCTTCGTTAATTTTCTATCCAACACTTCTTCAACCTGATATAATTAAAACAGAAATTAATTATTCGAAGGCCTAAACGAAGGAATTTGGCTAAAATCCTAAGATCTCGAGTCGATGACCTGAGTCCAATTTCTTGGACCGTTTCCAATCAACATACCAATTTTCGGCCCAGTTTGACACCTTCGCGACAAATGGCAAAATTGCCTCGGGTGCGGCTTTGCTTTGTTAATTTTCAGTCCAACACTTCTTCAACCTGACATAGTTAATAAGGGAATTAATTATTCGGAGGGCAAAACGAAGTAATTTGGCTAAAATCTCGTGATCCCGGGTCTGTGCCCCGACTCCATGTTCTCGGGCCGTTTCCAATCAACATGCCAAATTTCGGGCAATTTCGACACCTTCGCGACAAATGACAAAATTGTCCCTGGTGCGGTCTTGCTTTGCTAATTTTTTGTCCAACACTTCTTGAACCTGACATAATTAAGACGAAAATTAATTATTCGAAGACCTAAACAAAGGAATTTGGCTAAAATCCCGAGATAACTGAGTCCAATTTCTCGGGCCGTTTCCAATCAACCTGCCAAATTTAGGCCCATTCCGACACCGTTGCGAGAAATGACAAAATCGCCCCTGGTGCGAGTTTTCTTTGTTAATTTTCTGTCCAACACTTCAACCTGACATAATTAATACGAAAATTAATTATTCGGAGGCATAAACGAAGGAATTTGGCTAAAATCCCATGATCCCCGATCAGTGCCCGAGTCCAATTTCTCGGGCCGTTTCCAATCAACCTTCCAAATTTCATCCCATTCCGACACAGTCGCGACAAATGACAAAATTGCCCCTGGTGCTGTTTTGCTTTGTTAATTTTCTTTCCAACAGTTCTTCAACCTGACATAATTAATAAGGAAATTAATTATTCGAAGGCCTAAACGTGGGAATTTGGCTAAAATCCCGTGATCCCAGGTTTGATTCTCGAGTTCAATTTCTCGGGCCATTTCCAATCGGCCTGCCAAATTTCAGTCCATTTTGACACCGCCGCGACAAATGACAAAATTGCCCCTGGTGCTATTTTTCTTTGCTAATTTTTTGTCCAACACTTCTTCAACCTGACATAATTAATGTGAAAATTAATTATTCGGTGGCCTAAACGAAAGAATTTGGCTAAAATCCCGAGATCTCGGGTCATCAACCCGAGTCCGATTTCTCGGGGCGTTTCCAATCAACTTGCCAAATTTCGGCCCATTCCGACACCGCCACAACAAAGGATAAAATTTCCCCTGGTGCGGTTTTGCTTTGTTAATTTTCTATCCAACACTTCTTCAACCTGACATAATTAATACGAAAATTAATTATTCAGAGGCCTAAACGAAGGAATTTGGCTAAAATTCTAAGATCTCAGGTCGATGACCTGAGTCCAATTTCTCGGACCGTTTCCAATCAACATACCAATTTTCGGCCCATTCCGACTCCTTCGCGACAAATGGCAAAATTGCCCTTCGTGCGGCTTTGCTTTGTTAATTTTCAGTCCAACACTTCTTCAACCTGACATAGTTAATAAGGGAATTAATTATTCGGAGGGCAAAACGAAGTAATTTGGCTAAAATCTCGTGATCCCGGGTCTGTGCCCCGGCTCGAAGTTCTCGGGCTGTTTCCAATCAACAAGCCAAATTTCGGGCAATTTCGACACCGTCGCGACAAATGACAAAATTGTCCCTAGTACGGTCTTGCTTTGCTAATTTTCTGTCCAACACTTCTTCAAACTGACATAATTAACACGAAAATTAATTATTCGAAGACCTAAACGAAGGAGTTTGGCTAAAATCCCGAGATAACTGAGTCCAATTTCTCAGGCCGTTTCCAATCAACCTGCCAAATTTTGGCCCATTCCGACACCGTTGCGACAAATGACAAAATCGCCCCTGGTGCGATTTTTCTTTGTTAATTTTCTGTCCAATACTTCTTCAACCTGACATAATTAATGCGAAAATTAATTATTCGGAGGCATAAACAAAGGAATTTGGCTAAAATCACGTGATCCCGGGTCAGTGCCCCGAGTCCAATTTCTTGGGCCGTTTCCAATCAACCTTCCAAATTTCATCCCATTCCGACACAGTCGCGACAAATGACAAAATTGCCCCTGGTGCTGTTTTGCTTTGTTAATTTTCTTTCCAACAGTTCTTCAACCTGACATAATTAATATGGAAATTAATTATTCGAAGGCCTAAACGTAGGAATTTAGCTAAAATCCCGTGATCCCAGGTCCAGGTCTGTAGTTCGATTTCTCGGGCCATTTCCAATCGGCCTGCCAAATTTCAGTCCATTTTGACGCCGCCGCGACAAATGACAAAATTGCCCCTGGTGCTACTTTTCTTTGCTAATTTTCTGTCCAACACTTCTTCAACCTGACATAATTAATACGAAAATTAATTATTCGAAGGCCTAAATAAAGGAATTTGACTAAAATCCCGAGATCTCGGGTCTCTGCGTCGAGAATTTCTTGAGCCGTTTCCAATCAACCTGCCAAATTTCGGCCCATTCCAACACCGTCACGACAAATGATAAAATTTCCCTTGGTACGGTTTTGCTTTGTTAATTTTCTATCCAACACTTCTTCAACCTGACAAAATTAATACGAAAATTAATTATTCGGAGGCCTAAACGAAAGAATTTGGCTAAAATCCTAAGATCTCAGGTCGATGACCTGAGTCCAATTTCTCTAACCGTTTCCAATCAACCTACCAATTTTTGGCCGATTCCGACACTTTCGCGACAAATGGCAAAATTTCCCCTAGTGGGATTTTGCTTTGTTAATTTTCTGTCAAACACTTCTTCAACCTGACATAATTAATATGGAAATTTAATTATTCGGAGGGCAAAACGAAGTAATTTGGCTAAAATCCTGTGATCCCGAGTCTGTGCCCCGGCTCCAATTTCTCGGGCTGTTTCCAATCAACATGCCAAATTTCGGGCAATTCCGACAACGTCGCGACAAATGACAAAATTGCCCCTGGTGCGGTTTTGCTTTGCTAATTTTCTGTCCAACACTTCTTCAACTTGACATAATTAATACGAAAATTAATTATTCGGAGGCCTAAATGAAGGATTTGGCTAAAATCCCGAGATAACTGAGTCCAATTTCTATGACCGTTTCCAATCAACCTGCCAAATTTTGGCCTATTTCGACACCGTCACGAGAAATGACAAAATTGCCCCCGGTGCGGTTTTGCGTTGTTAATTTTCTGTCCAACACTTCTTCAACCTGATATAATTACTAAGGAAATTAGTTATTCGGAGGCCTAAACGAAAGAATTTGGTTAAAATCCTGTGAACCCGGGTTTGTGCCCCAAGTCCAATTTCTCGAGCCGTTTCCAATCAACCTGCCAAATTTCGACCCATTCTGACACCGTTACGACAAATGACAAAATTGCCCCTCGCGCGATTTTTCTTGGTTATTTTTCCGTCCAACACTTTTTCAACATGACATAATTAATACGAAAATTAATTATTCGGAGGCCTAAACGAAGAAATTTGGCTAAAATCCTGAGATCTCAGGTCATTGATCTGAGTCCAATTTCTCGGGCCGTTTCCAATCAACCTACCAATTTTCGGCCAATTCTGACAACTTTGCGACAATGACAAAATTGCCCTTGGTGCGGTTTTTCTTTGTTAATTTCCAGTCCAACACTTCTTCAACGTGACATAATTAATACGGAAATTAATTATTTGGAGGCCTAAACGAAGGAATTTAGCTAAAATTCCGAGATCTCGGGTACAATATCCGAGTCCAATTTCTCGGACTGTTTCCAATCAACTTGCCAAATTTCGGCCCATTCCGACACCGTCACGAGAAATGACAAAATTGCCCTAGTGCGGTTTTGCTTTGTTAATTTTCTGTCCAACACTTCTTCAACCTGACATGATTAATAAAGAAATTAATTATTCGGAGGCCTAAACGAAGGAATTTGGCTTAAATCCCGTGATCCCTGGTCTGTGCCTAGAGACCAATTTCTCGGACCGTTTCCAATCAACATGCAAAATTTCGGCCCATTCCGACACCGTCACGACAAATGACAAAATTGCCCCTGGTGCAGTTTTGCTTCGTTAATTTTCTCTCCAACACTACTTCAACCTAACATAATTAGTACGAAAATTAATTATTTTGGAGGCCTAAACGAAGGAATTTGGTTAAAATCCCGAGAACTCGGGTCGATGACCCGAGTCCAATTTCTCGAACCGTTTCCAATCAACTTGCCAAATTTTGGCCCATTCCAACACCGTCTCGACAAATGACAAAATTACTCCTGGTACGGTTTTGCGTTGGTAATCTTTTCTGTCCAACACTTCTTCAACCTGACATAATTAATAAGGAAATTAGTTATTCGGAGGCCTAAAAGAAGGAATTTGGTTAAAATCTCGTGATCCCGGGTCTGTGCCCCGAGTCCAATTTCTCGAGCCGTTTCCAATCAACCTGCCAAATTTCTGTCCATTCCGACACCGTCACGACAAATGACAAAATTGCTCCTGGTGCGATTTTTCTTTGTTAATTTTTTGTCCAACACCTTTTCAACTTGATATAATTGATACGAAAATTAATTATTCGGAGGCCTAAACGATGGAATTTGGCTAAAATCCCGTGATCCCGGGTCTGTGCCCCGAGTCCAATTTCTCATTTCGTTTCCAATCAACCTGCCAAATTTCGCCCCATTCCAACACTGTCGCGACAAATGACAAAATTGCCCTTGGTGCGATTTTGTGTCGTTAACTTTCTGTCCAACACTTCTTCAACATGACATAATTAATACAAAAATTAATTATTCGGAGGCCTAAACGAAGGAATTTGGCTAGAATCTCGTGATCCCGGGTATGTGCCCCGAGTCCAATTTCTCGAGAAATTACCAATCAACTTGCTAAATTTCAGTCCATCTTGAAACCGCCGTGACAAATGACCAAATTGCCCCTGTTTTTTTTTTTTTTTTTTAATTTTCTGTCCAGCACTTCTTCAACCTGACATAATTAATACGAAAATTAATTATTCGAAGGCCAAAATGAAGGAATTTGGCTAAAATCCCGAGATCTCGGGTCTCTGTGTCGAGTCCAATTTCTCGGGCCGTTTCCAATCAACCGCCAAATTTCGGCCCATTTCGACACCGTCACGACATATGACAAAATTGCCCCTAGTGCGGTTTTACTTTGTTAATTTGCTATCCAACACTTCTTCAACCTAACATAATTAATATGAAAATTAATTATTCCGAGGCCTAAACGAAGGAATTTGGCTAAAATCCTGAGATCTCAGGTCGATGACCTGAGTCCAATTTCTCTGACCGTTTCCAATCAACCTACCAATTTTTGGCCCATTCCGACACCTTCACGACAAATGACAAAATTGCCCCTAGTGCGATTTTGCTTTGATAATTTTTTGTCCAAAACTTCTTCAACCTGACATAATTAATACGAAAATTAATTATTCGGAGGCCTAAATGAAGGAATTTGGCTAAAATCCTGAGATCTCAGGTTATTGATCTGAGTCCAATTTCTCGGGTCGTTTCCAATCAACCAGCCAATTTTCGGCCCATTCCGACACCGTCTCGACAAATGAAAAAAGTGCCCCTGGTGCGGTTTTTCTTTGTTAATTTCCAGTACAACACTTCTTCAACCTGACATAATTAATACGAAAATTAATTATTCGAAGGCCTAAACGAAGGAATTTGGCTAAGTCCCGAGATAACTTAGTGCGATTTCTCGGGTCGTTTCCAATCATCCTGCCAATTTCGGCTCATCCGACACCTTCGCGACAAATGACAAAATTGCCCCTGGTGCGGTTTTGTGTTGTTAATTTTCTGTCCAACTCTTCTTCAACCTGACATAATTAATATGGAAATTAGTTAATCGGAGGCCTAAACGAAAGAATTTGGTTAAAATCCCGTGAACCCGAGTTTGTGCCCCGAGTCCAATTTCTCGGGCCGTTTCCAATCAACTTGCCAAATTTCGACCCATTCCGACACCGTTGCGACAAATGACAAAATTGCCCCTGGTGCGATTTTGTTTCGTTAATTTTCTGTCCAATACTTCTTCAACCTGACATAATTAGTACGAAAATTAATTATTCGGAGGGCTAAATGATGGAATTTGGCTAAAATCTCGAGAACTTGGATCATTGACCCAAGTCCAATTTCTCTGGCCGTTTCCAATCAACATGCCAAATTTCGGACAATTCCGACACCGTCGCGACAAATGACAAAATTGCCCCTGGTGCTGTTTTGCTTTGCTAATTTTTTGTCCAACAGTTCTTCAACCTAACATAATTAATACGAAAATTAATTATTCGGAGGCCTAAACGAAGGAATTTGGCAAAATCCTGAGATAACTGAGTGCAATTTCTCGGGTCGTTTCCAATCAACCTGCCAAATTTCGGCCCATCCGACACCGCCGCGACAAATGACAAAATTGCCTCTAGTGCGGTTTTGCGTTGTTAATTTTCTGGCCAACACTTCTTCAACCTGACATAATTAATAAGGAAATTTGTTATTCGGAGGCCTAAACGAAAGAATTTGGTTAAAATCCCGTGAACCCGGGTCTGTGCCCTAGTCCAATTTCCCGAGCCGTTTCCAATCAACCTGCCAAATTTCGACCCATTCCGACATCGTCGCGACAAATGACGAAATTGCCCCTGCCACAGTTTTTCTTTGTTATTTTTCTGCCCAACACTTCTTCAAACTGACATAATTGACAAGGAAATTAATTATTCGAAGGCCTAATCGAAGGAATTTGGCTAAAATCCCATGATCTCGGGTCTGTGCTCCGAGTCCAATTTCTCGGGCGATTTCCAATCAACTTGCTAAATTTCCGCCCATTCCGACACCGTCGCGACAAATGACAAAATTTCCCCTGGTGCGGTTTCGCTTTGTTAATTTTCTGTCCAACACTTCTTGAACCTGACATAATTAATACGGAAATTAATTATTCAGAGGCCTAAACGAAGGAATTTGGCTAAATCCCGTGATACCGAGTCTGTGCCCCGAGTCCAATTTCTCGGGCCGTTTCCAATCAACCTGCCAAATTTCGGCTCATTCCGACACCGTCGTAACAAATAACAAAATTGCCCCTGGTGCGGTTTTGCTTTGCTAATTTTCTGTCCAACACTTCTTCAACCTGACTTAATTAATACGAAAATTAATTATTCGGAGACCTAAACGAAGGAATTTCACTAAAATCCTGTGATCCCGGGTCTTTGCCCCGAGTCCAATTTCTCGGGCTGTGTCCAATCAACCTGTCAAAGTTCGACCCATTCCGCCACCGTCGCGACAAAAGACAAAATTACCCCTAGTGCGGTTTTGTGTCGTTAATTTTCTGTCCATCACTTTTTCAGCCAGACATAATTAATATGGAAATTAATTATTCGGAGGCCTAAACAAAAGGAATTTGGCTAAAATCACGTGATCCCGGGTCAATGCCTCGAGTCCAGTTTCTCGGGCCGTTTCCTATCAACTTGCCAAATTTCGGCCCATTTCGAAACCATCGCGACAAATGACAAAATTGTCCTTGGTGCAATTTTGCTTTCTTAAGTTTTAGTCTAACACTTCTTCAACCTGACATAATTGACAAGAAAATTAATTATTCAGAGGCCTCAACGAAGGAATTTGGCTAAAATCCCGTGATCCCGGGTCTTTGCCCCGAGCCTAATTTCTCGGGCCGTTTCCAATCAACCTTCCAAATTTTGTCTCATTCCGACACCGTCGCGACGAATGACAAAATTGCCCCCGGTGCGATTTTGCTTTGTTAATTTTCTGTCCAACACTTCTTCAACGTGACATAATTAATAAGGAAATTAATTATTCGGAGGCCTAAATGAATGAATTTGGCTAAAATCCCGTGATCCCGGGACTGTGCCCGAGTCCAATTTCTCGGGCCGTTTCCAATCAACCTGCAAAATTTCGGCCCATTTCAACACCATCACGACAAATGACAAAATTGCCCCTGGTGTTGTTTTACTTTGTTGATTTTTTGTCCAACACTTCTTCAACCTAACATAATTAATACGAAAATTAATTATTCGGAGGCCAAAACGAAGGAATTTGGCTAAAATCCCGAGATCTCGGGTCGATGACCCGAGTCCAATTTCTCTGGCTACTTCCAATCAACCTGCCAAATTTCGGACCATTCCGACACTGTCGCGACAAATAAAGAAATTGCCCTTGGTGAGGTTTTTTTTGTTATTTTATTGTCCAGCACTTCTTCAACCTGACATAATTATTAAGGAAATTAATTGTTCGGAGGCCTAAACGAAGGAATTTGGCTAAAATCCCGTGATGCTGGGTCTGTGCCCCTAGTCCAATTTCTCAGGCCGTTTCCAATCAACCTATCAAATTTCAACCCATTTCGATACCGTCGCGACAAATGACAAAGTTGCCCTTGCTGCGATTTTGCTTTGTTAATTTTCTGTTGAACACTTCTTCACCCCAACATAATTAATAAGGAAATTAATTATTCGGAGGCTTAAACGATAGAATTTGGCTAAAATCCCGTTATCTCGGATCTGTGCCCCGAGTCCAATTTCTCGGGCCGTATCCAATCTACGTGCCAAATTTCAGCCCAATCCGACACGGTCACGACAAATGACAAAATTGCCCCCGGTGCGGTTTTACGTTGTTACTTTTCTGTCCAACACTTATTCAACCTGACATAATTAATATGTAAATTAATTATTCAGAGGCCAAAAAGAAGGAATTCGGCTAAAATTCCGAGTTCTCGGGTCTCTGTCCCGAGCCAATTTCTCAGGCCGCTTCCAATCAACCTCCTAAATTTCGGCCCTTTCAGACACCGTCGCGACAACTGACAAAATTTCTCCTGGTGCGATTTTGCTTTTCTAATTTTCTGTCCAACACTTTTTCAACCAGACATACTTAATACAGAAATTAATTATTCAGAGGCCTAAACGAAGGAATTTAGCTAAAATCCCAAGATCTTGGGTATACAACCCAAGCCCAATTTCTCATGTCGTTTCCAATCAACGTGCCAAATTTTGGCCCATTTCGACACCATCGCGACAAATGACGAAATTGCCCCTGTTGTAGTTTTTCTTTGTTATTTTTCTGTCCAACACGTCTTCAACCCGACATAATTAACAAGGAAATTAATTATTCGAAGTCATAAACGAAGGAATTAGGCTAAAATCCCGTGATCCCAGGTCTGTGCCCCGAGTCCAATTTCTCGGGCTATTTCCAATCAACCAGCCAAATTTCGGCCCATTCCGACACCGCCGCGTCAAATGACAAAATTGCCCCTGGTGCGATTTTGCTTCGTTAGTTTTCTGTCCAACACTTCTTCAACCTGATATAATTAATGAGGAAATTAATTATTCGGAGGCCTAAATGAAGGAATTTGGCTAAAATCCCGTGATCCCGGGTTTGTGCCCCGAGTCCAATTTCTCGAGCAGTTTCCAATCAACCCACCAAATTTCGGCCCATTTCGACACCATCGCGACAAATGACAAAATTGCCCCTTGTGCGGTTTTGCTTTGTTAATTTTCTGTCCAACACTTCTTCAGCTTGACATAATTGATACGGAAATTAATTATTCGGACGCCTAAACAAAGGAATTTCCCTAAAATCCCGTGATCCCGGGTCTGAGCCCCGAGTCCAATTTCTTGGGCAGTGTCCAATCAACCGGTCAAATTTCGACCCATTCCGACACCGTCGCGACAAATGACAAAATTACCCCAGGTGCGGTTTTGCGTCGTTAATTTTCTGTCCAACACTTCTTCAATTGGACATAATTAATACGAAAATTAATTATTCGAAGGCCTAAACAATGGAATTTGGCTAAAATCTCGTGATCCCGGGTCTGTGCCCCGAGTCCAATTTCTCGAGCTGTTTCCAATCAACGTGGCAAATTTCGGCCCATTCTGACACCGTCGCGACAAATGACGAAATTGCCTCTATTGTAGTTTTTCTTTGTCATTTTTCTGTACAACACTTCTTCAATCTGACATAATTAATAAGGAAATTAATTATTCAGAGGCCTAAACGAAGGAATTTCGCTAAAATCATGTGATCCCGGGTCTGTGCCCCGAGTCCAATTTCTCGGGCTGTTTCCAATCAACCAGCCAAATTTCGGCCCATTCCGACACCGTCCCGACAAATGACAAAATTGCCCCTGGTGCGGTTTTGCTTTGTTAATTTTCTGTCCAACACTTCTTCGACCTGACATATTTAATAAGGAAATTAATTATTCGGAGGCCTAAATGAAGGAATTTGGCTAAAATCCCGTCATCCCGGGTCTGTGCCTGATTCCAATTTCTCGGGTCGTTTCCAATCAACATGCTAGATTTCGGCCCATTCCAACACCGTCGCGACAAATGACAATATTGCCCCTGGTGCGGTTTTGCGTTGTTAATTTTCTGTCCAACACTTCTTCAACCTAACATAATTAATAAGGAAATTAATTATTTGGAGGACTAAACGAAAGAATTTGGCTAAAATCTCGAGATCTCGAGTCTACGCCTTGCGTCCAATTTCTCGGGCCGTTTCCAATCTACCTGCCAAATTTCAGCCCACTCCGACATTGTCGCGTCAAATGACAAAATTGCCCCTGGTGCGGTTTTGCTTCTTTAATTTTCTGTCCGACACTTCTTCAACCTGACATAATTGATAAGGAAATTAATTATTCAGAGGCCTAAACGAAGGAATTTGGCTAAAATCCCGAGATCCCGGGTCTATGCCTCGAGTCCAATTTCTCGGGCCGTTTCCAATCAACCTACCAAATTTCGGCCCATTCCGACACCGTTGCGTCAAATGACAAAATTGCCCCTGGTGCGATTTTGCTTCGTTCATTTTTTGTCCAACACTTCTTCAACCTGACATAATTGATACGAAAATTAATTATTCGGAGGCCTTAACGAAGGAATTTGGCCAAAACCCTGTGATCTCGGGTCTGTGCCCCGAGTCCAATTTCTCGGGCCGTTTCCAATCAACCTACCAAATTTCGGCACATTCCGACACAGTAGCGACAAATGACAAAATTGCCCCTGGTTCGATTTTTCTTTGTTAATTTTCTATCCAACACTTTATTCAACCGAACATAATTGATATGGAAATTAATTATTCGGAGGCCTAAACGAAAGAATTTCGCTAAAATCCCATGATCTCGGGTCTGTGCCCCGAGTCCAATTTCTAGGGCCGTGTCCAATCAACCTGGCAAATTTCGACCCATTCCGACACCGTCACGACAAATGACTAAATTACCCCGGGTGCGATTTTACGTCGTTAATTTTCTGTCCAACACTTCTTCAACCTGAGATAATTAATACGAAAATTAATTATTCGGAGGCCTAAACAAGGGAATTTGGCTAAAATCCGATGATCCCGGTCTATGGCCTGAGTCCAATTTCTCGGGCCGTTTCCAATCAACCTACCAAATTTCGGCCCATTTCGACACCGTCGCGACAAATGACAAAATTGCCCCTGGTGCAGTTTTACTTTTTTAATTTTTAGTCTAACACTTCTTCAAGCTGACATAATTGATAAGAAAATTAATTATTCGGTGGCCTAAACGAAGGATTTGGCTAAAATCCCGTGATCCTGGGATTGTGCCCGGATCCCAATTTCCCAGGCCGTTTCCAGTCGACGCTCCAAATTTTGGCCCATTCCGACACCGTCGCAACAATAATGACAAAATTGCCCCCGGAGCGGTTTTGCTTTGTTAATTTTCTGTCCAACCCTTCTTCAACGTGACATAATAAATAAGGAAATTAATTATTCGAAGGCCTAAACGAACGAATTTGGCTAAAATCTCGTGATCTTGGGTCTATTCCCCGAGTCCAATTTCTCAGGCCATTTTCGATCAACCTGCCAAATTTTGGCCCATTTCGACACCGTCATGACAAATGACAAAATTGCCCCTGGTGCGGTTTTTCTTCGTCAATTTTCTGTCCAACACTTCTTCAACCTGACATAATTGATACGGAAATTAATTATTCGAAGACCTAAACGAAGGAATTTGGCTAAAACCCTGAGATCTCGGGTCGATGACCCGAGTCTAATTTCTCGGGCCGCTTCCAAACAACCTGCCAAATTTCGGACCATTCCAACACCGTCGCGACAAATGACAAAATTGCCCCTGGTGTAGTTTTTCTGATATTTTTCTATCCAATACTTCTTCAACATGACATAATTAATAAAGAAATTAATGTTCGGAGGCCTAACGAAGGAATTTGGCTAAAATCCTGTGAACCCGGGTCTGTGCCCCTAGTCCAATTTCTCGGGCCGTTTCCAATAAACTTGCCAAATTTTGGCCCATTCCGACATCGTTGCGACAAATGACAAAGTTGCCCCTGGTGCGGTTTTGTTTTATTAATTTTCTGTCCAACACTTCTTCACCCCGACATAATTAATAAGGAAATTAATTATCCGGAGGCCTAAAGGAAGGAATTTGTCTAAAGTCCTGAGATCTCGAGTCTGTGCCCTGAGTCCAATTTCTCAGGCCGTTTCCAATCAACCTGCCAAATTTTGGCCCATTTTGACGCCGTCTCGACAAATGACAAAATTACTCTTGGTGCGGTTTTGCTTTGTTAATTTTCTATCCAACACTTCTTCAACCTGATAAAATTAATATGGAAATTAATTATTCGGAGGCCTAAACGAAGGAATTTGGCTAAAATCCCGAGATCTCGGGTATACAACCCAAGCCCAATTTCTCGGGCCGTTTCTAATCAACCTGCCAAATTTCGGCCCATTCTAATACCGTCACGACAAATGACGAAATTGCCCCTGCTGTAGTTTTTCTTTGTTATTTTTCTATCCTACACTTCTTCAACCCGACATAACTAACAAGGAAATTAATTATTCGGAGGCCTAAATGAAGGAATCAGGCTAAAATCCCGTGATCTAGGGTCTATGCCCCGAGTTCAATTTCTCGTGCTGTTTCCAATCAACCAGCCAAATTTCAGCCCATTCCGACACCGTCATGACAAATGACAAAATTGCCCCTAGTGCGGTTTTGCTTTGTTAATTTTCTGTCCGACACTTCTTCAACCTGACATATTTAATAAGGAAATTAATTATTCGGAGGCCTAAATGAAGGAATTTGGCTAAAATCCCGTGATCCCGGGTCTGTGCCCGAGTCCAATTTTTCGGGCCGTTTCCAATCAACCTGCCAAATTTCGGCCCATTCTAACACCATCGCGACAAATTACAAAATTGCCCCTGGTACGGTTTTGCGTTGTTAATTTTTTGTCCAACACTTCTTCAACCTAACATAATTAATAAGGAAATTAATTGGTCGGAGGCCTAAACGAAGGAATTTGGCTAAAATCCCGAGATCTCGGGTCTATGCCTCGAGTCCAATTTCTCGGGCCGTTTCCAATCAACCTGCCAAATTTCGGTCCTTTCCGACACAGTCGCGTCAAATAAAAAAATTGCCCCTGGTGCGGTTTTGCTTCTTTAATTTTCTGTCCAACACTTCTTCAACTTGACATAATTAATAAGGAAATTAATTATTCGGAGGCCAAAACGAAGGAATTTGGCTAAAATCCCGTGATCTCGGGTCTGTACTTCGAGTCTAATTTCTCGGGCCGTTTCCAATCGACCTACCAAATTTTGGCCCATTACGACACCGTCGCGACGAATGACAAAATTGCCCCCGGTGCAGTTTTTCTTTGTTAATTTTCTATCCAACACTTCTTCAGCCTGATGTAATTGATACGAAAATTAATTATTCGGAGGCCTAAACGAAGGAATTTGACTAAAATCCCATGATCCCGGGTCTGTGCCCCGAGTCCAATTTCTCAGGCTGTGTCCAATCAACCTGCTAAATTTCGGCCCATTCCGACACCGTCAAGACAAATAACAAAATTGCCCCCGATGCGATTTTGCGTTGTTACTTTTCTGTCCAACACCTATTCAACCTGACATAATTAATACGTAAATTAATTATTCGAAGGCCTAAACGAAGGAATTTGGCTAAAATCCCATGATCCCGGGTCTATGCCCCAACCCTAATTTCTCGGGCCGTTTCCAATCAACCATCCAAATTTTGGCTCATTCCGACACCGTCGTGTCAAATAAAAAAATTGCCCCTGGTGCGGTTTTACTTCGTTAATTTTCTGTCCAACACTTCTTCAACCTTACATAATTGATAAGAAAATTAATTATTCAGAGGCCTAAATAAAGGAATTTGGCTAAAATTTCATGATCCCGGGCTTGTGCCCCAAGCCTAATTTTTCGGGCTGTTTCCAATCAACCTTCCAAATTTTGGCCCATTCCGACACCGTCGTGTCAAATAAAAAAATTGCCCCTGGTGCGGTTTTGTTTCGTTAATTTTCTATCCAACACCTCTTTAGCCTGACATAATTAATAAGGAAATTAATTATTCGGAGGCCAAAACGAAGGAATTTGGCTAAAATCCCGTGATCTCGAGTCTGTGCTTTGAGTCTAATTTCTCGGGCCGTTTCCAATTGCCCTACCAAATTTTGGCCCATTCCGACACCGTCGCGACAAATGACTAAATTGCCCCCAGTGCAGTTTTCTCTTTGATAATTTTCTGTCCTACACTTCTTCAACCAGACATAATTGATACGAAAATTAATTATTCGAAGGCCTAAACGAAGGAATTTCGCTAAAATCCCGTGATCCCGGGTCTGTGCCCCGAGTCCAATTTCTCGGGCTGTGTCCAATCAACCTTCCAAATTTCGGCCCATTCCGACACCATCACGACAAATGACAAAATTGCCCCTGGTGCGGTTTTGCGTTGTTACTTTTCTGTCCAACACTTTTAAAACCAGACAAAATTACTACATAAATTAATTATTCGGAGGCCTAAACAAAAGGAATTTGGCTAAAATCTCGTGATCCCGGGTTTGTGCCTCGAGTCCAATTTCTCGGGCCGTTTTCTATCAACCTGCCAAATTTCCGCCCATTTCGAAACCGTCGCGACAAATGACAAAATTGCCCTTGGTGCAGTTTCGCTTTCTTAATTTTTAGTCTAACACTTCTTCAACCTGACATAATTGATAAGAAAATTAATTATTCAGCGACCTAAACGAAGGAATTTGGCTAAAATCCCGTGATCTCGGGTCTGTGCCCCGAGCCTAATTTCTCGGGCTGTTTCCAATCAACCTTCCAAATTTTGGCCCATTCCGACACCGTCGCGTCAAATAAAAAAATTGCCCATGGTACGGTTTTGCTTCGTTAATTTTCTGTCCAACACTTCTTCAACCTGACATAATTGATAAGAAAATTAATTATTCAGAGGCCTAAACGAAGGAATTTGGCTAAAATCCCATGATCCCGGGTCTGTGCCCCGACCCTAATTTCTCGGGTTGTTTCCAATCAACCTTCCAAATTTTGGCCCATTCTGACTCCGACACCGTCGCGTCAAATAAAAAAGTTGCCCCTGGTGCGGTTTTGCTTCTTTAATTTTTTGTCCAACACTTCTTCAACTTGACATAATTAATAAGGAAATTAATTATTCGGAGGCCAAAACGAAGGAATTTGGCTAAAATTTCGTGATCTCGGGTCTGTGCTTTGAGTCTAATTTCTCGGGCCGTTTCCAATCGACCTACCAAATTTTGGCCCATTCCGACACCGTCGCGACGAATGACAAAATTGCCCCCGGTACGGTTTTTCTTTGTTAATTTTCTGTCCAACACTTCTTCAGCTTGACATAATTGATACGAAAATTAATTATTCGGAGGCCTAAACGAAGGAATTTTGCTAAAATCCCGTGATCTCGGGTCTGTGCCCCGAGTCCAATTTCTAAGGCTGTGTCCAATCAACCTTCCAAATTTCGGTCCATTCCGACACCGTCACGACAAATGACAAAATTGCCCCTGGTGCAATTTTGCGTTGTTACTTTTCTGTCCAACACTTATTCAACCTGACATAATTAATACGTAAATTAATTATTCGAAGGCCTAAACGAAGGAAATGGCTAAAATCCCGTGTCCCGGGTCTGTGCCCCGAGCCTAATTTCTCAGGCCGTTTCCAATCAACCATTCAAATTTTGGCCCATTCCGATACCGTCGCGTCAAATAAAAAAATTGCCCCTAGTGCAGTTTTGCTTCGTTAATTTTCTGTCCAACACTTCTTCAACCTTACATAATTGATAAGAAAATTAATTAATCAGAGGCCTAAACAAAGGAATTTGGCTAAAATTTCGTGATCCCGGGTCTGTGCCCCGAGCCTAATTTTTTGGGCCGTTTCCAATCAACCTTCCAAAATTTGGCCCATTCTGACACCGTCGCGTCAAATAAAAAAATTGCCCCTGGTGCGGTTTTGCTTCTTTAATTTTTTGTCCAACACTTCTTCAACCTGACATAATTAATAAGGAAATTAATTATTCGGAGGCCAAAACGAAGGAATTTGGCTAAAATTCCGTGATCTCGGGTCTGTGCTTTGAGTCTAATTTCTCGGGCCGTTTCCAATCGACCTACCAAATTTTGGCCCATTCCGACACCGTCGCGACGAATGACAAAATTGCCCCCGGTACGGTTTTTCTTTGTTAATTTTCTGTCCAACACTTCTTCAACTTGACATAATTGATACGAAAATTAATTATTCGGAGGCCTAAACGAAGGAATTTTGCTAAAATCCCGTGATCCCGGGTCTGTGCCCCGAGTCCAATTTCTCAGGCTGTGTCCAATCAACCTTCCAAATTTCGGCCCATTCCGACACCGTCACGACAAATGACAAAATTGCCCCTGGTGCAATTTTGCGTTGTTACTTTTCTGTCCAGCAGTTATTCAACCTGACATAATTAATACGTAAATTAATTATTTGAAGGCGTAAACGAAGGAATTTGGCTAAAATCCCTTGATCCCGGGTCTGTGCCCCGAGCCTAATTTCTCGGGCCGTTTCCAATCAACCATCCAAATTTTGGCCCATTCCGACACCGTCGCGTCAAATAAAAAAATTGCCCCTGGTGCGGTTTTGCTTCGTTAATTTTCTGTCCAACACTTCTTCAACCTTACATAATTGATAAGAAAATTAATTAATTAGAGGCCTAAACAAAGGAATTTGGCTAAAATTTCGTGATCCCGGGTCTGTGCCTCGAGCCTAATTTTTCGGGTCGTTTCCAATCAACCTTCCAAAATTTGGCCCATTCTGACACCGTCGCGTCATATAAAAAAATTGCCCCTGGTGCGGTTTTGCTTCATTAATTTTCTGTCCAACACTTCTTCAGCCTGACATAATTAATAAGGAAATTAATTATTCGGAGGCCAAAACGAAGGAATTGGGCTAAAATCCCATGATCCCGGGTCTGTGCTTTGAGTCTAATTTCTCGGGCCGTTTCCAATCGACCTACCAAATTTCGGCCCATTCTGACACCGTCACGACAAATGACAAAATTGCCCCCGGTGCGATTTTTCTTTGATAATTTTCTATCCAACACTTCTTCAACCTGACATAATTGATACGGAAATTAATTATTCGGAGGCCTAAACGAAGGAATTTCGCTAAAATCTTGAGATCTTACCCAAGCCCTATTTCTTGGGCCGTTTCCAATCAACCTGCCAAATTTCGGACCATTCTGACACCGTCGCGACAAATGACAAAATTGCCCCTGGTGCAGTTTTGCATTGTTACTTTTCTGTCCAACACTTATACAACCTGACATAATTAATACATAAATTAATTATTCGGAGGCCTAAACAAAAGGAATTTGGCTAAAATCCCGTGGTCCCGGGTCTATGCCTCGAGTCCAATTTCTCGGGCCGTTTCGTATCAACCTGCCAAATTTCGGCCCATTTCGAAACCGTCGCGACAAATGACAAAATTGCCTTGGGACAGTTTTGCTTTCTTAATTTTTAGTCTAACACTTCTTCAACCTGACATAATTGATAAGAAAATTAATTATTCAGAGACCTAAATGAAGGAATTTGGCTAAAATCCCATGATCCCTGGTCTGTGCCCCGACCCTAATTTCTCGGGCCGTTTCCAATCAACCTTCCAAATTTTGGCCCATTTCGACACTGTCGCGTCAAATAAAAAAGTTGCCCCTGGTGCGGTTTTGCTTCGTTAATTTTCTGTCCAACACTTCTTCAACCTAACATAATTAATAAGGAAATTAATTATTCGGAGGCCAAAACGAAGGAATTTGGCTAAAATCGCGTGATCCCGGGTTTGTGCTTTGAGTCCAATTTATCGGGCCGTTTCTAATCGACCTACCAAATTTTGGTCCATTCCGACACCGTCGCGACAAATGATAAAATTGCCCCCGGTGCAGTTTTTCTTTGTTAATTTTCTGTCCAACACTTCTTCAGCCTGACATAATTGATACGAAAATTAATTATTCGGAGGCCTAAATGAAGGAATTTCACTAAAATCCTGTGATCCCGGGTCTGTGCCCCGAGTCCAATTTCTCGGGTTGTGTCCAATCAACCTGCCAAATTTCGGCCCATTCCGACACCATCACGACAAATGACAAAATTGTCCCTAGTGCGATTTTGCGTTGTTACTTTTCTGTCCAACACATATACAACCTGACATAATTAATACATAAATTAATTATTCGGAGGCCTAAACAAAAGGAATTTGGCTAAAATCCCGTGATCCCGGGTCTATGCCTCGAGTCCAATTTCTCGGGCCGTTTACTATCAACCTGCCAAATTTCGGCCCATTTCGAAACCATCGTGACAAAAGACAAAATTGCCCATGGTGCAGTTTTGC
Source organism: Olea europaea var. sylvestris (assembly GCF_002742605.1). Taxonomy (NCBI): domain Eukaryota; kingdom Viridiplantae; phylum Streptophyta; class Magnoliopsida; order Lamiales; family Oleaceae; genus Olea; species Olea europaea. Next base: position 11,643,970 of record NC_036255.1, on the reverse strand, counting down.
TTTCTTAATCTTTAGTCTAACACTTCTTCAACCTGACATAATTGATAAGAAAATTAATCATTCAGAGACCTAAACGAAGGAATTTGGCTAAAATCTCGTGATCCAGGGTCTGTCCCCTAGCCTAATTTCTCGGGCCGTTTTCAATCAACCTTCCAAATTTTGGCCCATTCCGACACCATCGCGACAAATGACAAAATTGCCCCTAGTGCGGTTTTGCTTTGTCAATTTTCTGTCCAACACTTTTTCAACGTGACATAATTAATAAGGAAATTAATTATTCGGAGGCCTAAACGAATGAATTTGGCTAAAATCCCATGATCTCGGGTCTATTCCTCGAGTCCAATTTCGCGTGCCGTTTCCGATCAACCTGCCAAATTACGGCCCATTTCGACACCATCACGACAAACGACAAAATTGCCCCTGGTGCGGTTTTGCTTTGTTAATTTTCTGTCCAACCCTTCTTCAACCTAACATAATTAATATGGAAATTAAATATTCGGAGGCCTAAACGAAGGAATTTGGCTAAAATCCTGAGATCTCGGGTCGATGACCCGAGTCCAATTTCTCGGCCCGCTTCCAATCAACCTACCAAATTTCGGACCATTCCGACACTGTCGCGACAAATGACGAAATTGCCCTTGGTGAGGTTTTTTTTGTTATTTTTCTGTCCAACACTTCTTTAACCTGACATAATTAATAAGGAAATTAATTGTTCGGAGGCCTAAACGAAGGAATTTGGCTAAAATCTCGTGATGCCGGGTTTGTGCCCATAGTCCAATTTCTCGAGCCGTTTCCAATCAACCTGCCAAATTTCGGCCCATTCCGATACCGTCGCGACAAATGCTAAAGTTTCCCCTGGTGCGATTTTGCTTTGTTAATTTTCTGTCGAACACTTCTTCACCCCGACATAATTAAGGAAATTAATTATTCGGAGGCCCAAACGGTGGAATTTGGCCAAAATCCCGTGATCCCAGGTCTGTGCCCCGAGTCCAATTTCTCAGGCCGTTTCCAATCAACCTGCCAAATTTCAGCCCATTCCGACACCGTTGCGACAAATGACAAAATTGCCCCTGGTACGATTTTGCGTTGTGACTTTTCTGTCCAACACTTATTCAACCTAACATAATTAATACGTAAATTAATTATTTGGAGGCCTAAAAGAAGGAATTAGCTAAAATCCTGAGTTCTCGGGTCTCTGCCCCGAGCCAATTTCTTAGGCTGTTTCCAATCAACCTCCCAAATTTCGGCCCTTTTAGACACCGTCGCAACAAATGACAAAATTGCCCCAGGTGCGGTTTTGCTTTTTTAATTTTCTGTCCAACACTTCTTCAACCAGACATAATTAATACGGAAATTGATTTTTCGAAGGCCTAAACGAAGGAATTTGGCTAAAATCCCGAGATCTCGGGTATACAACACAAGCCTAATTTCTCAGGCCGTTTCCAATCAACCTGCCATATTTCAGCCCATTCCGACACCGTCGCGACAAATGACGAAATTGCCCCTGCTGTAGTTTTTCTTTGTTATTTTTCTATCCAACACTTCTTCAACCCGACATAATTAACAAGGAAATTAATTAGTCGGAGGCCTAAACGAAGGAATTAGGCTAAAATCTGATGATCCCAGGTCTGTGCCCCGAGTCTAATTTCTCGGGCTGTTTCCAATCAACAGCCAAATTTTGGCCCATTCCGACACCGTCACGACAAATGACAAAATTGCCCCCGGTGCGGTTTTGCTTTGTTAATTTTCTGTCCAACACTTCTTCAACCTGACATATTTAATAAGGAAATTAATTATTCGGAGGCCTAAATGAAGGAATGTGGCTAAAATCCCGTGATCCCGAGTCTGTGCCCGAGTCCAATTTCTCAGGCTGTTTCCAATCAACCTGCCAAATTTCGGCCCATTCCAACACCGTCGCGACAAATGACAAAATTGCGCCTGGTGCGGTTTTGCATTGTTAATTTTCTGTCCAACACTTCTTCAACCTAACATAATTAATAAGGAAATTAATTATTGGGAGGCCTAAATGAAGGAATTTGGCTAAAATCTCGAGATCTCGGGTCTTTACCTCGAGTCCAATTTCTCGGGCCGTTTCCTATCAACCTGTCGAATTTCGGCCCATTCCGACACCATCACGTCAAATAACAAAATTGCCCCTGGTACGGTTTGGCTTCGTTAATTTTCTGTCCAACACTTCTTCAACTTGACATAATTAATAAGGAAATTAATTATTCGGAGGCCTAAACGAAGGAATTTGGCTAGAATCTCGTGATCCCGAGTCTGTGCCCCGAGTCCAATTTCTCGGGCCATTTCCAATCGATGTTGCGACAAATGACAAAATTGCCCCCGGTGCGGTTTTTCTTTGTTAATTTTCTGTCCAACACTTCTTCAACTTGACATAATTAATAAGGAAATTAATTATTCGGAGGCCTAAACGAAGGAATTTGGCTAGAATCTCGTGATCCCGAGTCTGTGCCCCGAGTCCAATTTCTCGGGCCATTTCCAATCGATGTTGCGACAAATGACAAAATTGCCCCCGGTGCGGTTTTTCTTTGTTAATTTTCTGTCCAACACTTCTTCAGCATGACATAATTGATACGAAAATTAATTATTCAAAGGCCTAAACGAAGGAATTTCGGTAAAATCCCGTGATCCCGGGTCTGTGCCCCGAGTCCAATTTGTCTAGCTGTGTCCAATCAACCTGCCAAATTTCGACCCATTCCGCCACCGTTGCGACAAAAGACAAAATTACCCCTGGTGCGATTTTGCTTCGTTAATTTTCTATCCAACACGTTTCAACCGGACATAATTAATACGGAAATTAATTATTCGGAGTCCTAAACAAAAGGAATTTGGCTAAAATCCCGTGATCTCGGGTCTGTGCCTCGAGTCCAATATCTCGGGCCGCTTCCTATCAACCTGCCAAATTTCAGCCCATTTCGAAACCGTTGCGACAAGTGACAAAATTGCCCCTGGTACATTTTTGCTTTCTTAATTTTTAATCTACCACTTCTTTAACCTGACATAATTGATAAGAAAATTAATTATTCGGAGGCCTAAACGAAGGACTTTGGCTAAAATCCCGTAATCCCGAGCCTGTGCCCCGAGCCTAATTTCTCAAGCCGTTTCCAATCAACCTTCCAAAATTTGGCCCATTCCGACACCGTTGCGACAAATGACAAAATTACCCCTAGTGCGATTATGCTTTGTTAATTTTCTATCCAACACTTCTTCAACGTGACATAATTAATAAGGAAATTAATTATTCGGAGGCCTAAATGAATGAATTTGGCTAAAATTCCGTGATCTCGGGTCTGTTCCCCGAGTCCAATTTCTCGGGCCGTTTCCGATCAACTTGCCAAATTTCGGCCCATTTCGACACCATCACGACAAATGACAAAATTGCCCGTGGTGCGGTTTTGCTTTGTTAATTTTCTATCCAACACTTCTTCAACCTAACATAATTAACACGGAAATTAATTATTCGGAGGCCTAAACGAAGGAATTTGGCTAAAATCTCGAGATCGACCCGAGTCCAATTTCTCGGGCCTCTTCCAATCAACCTGCCAAATTTCGAACCATTCCGACACTATCGCGACAAATGATGAAATTGCCCTTGGTGAGGTTTTTTTTTGTTATTTTTCTATCCAACACTTCTTCAACCTGACATAATTACTAAGGAAATTAATTGTTCGGAGGCCTAAACGAAGGAATTTGGCTAAAATCCCGTGATGCCGGGTCTGTGCCCCTAGTCTAATTTCTCGGGCTGTTTCCAATCAACCTGCCAAATTTCGGCCCATTCCGATACTGTCGCGACAAATGACAAAGTTGCCCCTAGTGCGGTTTTGCTTTGTTAATTTTCCGTTGAACACTTCTTCACCCCGACATAATTAATGAGGAAATTAATTATTCGGAGGCCTAAACGGTGGAATTTGGCTAAAATCCCGTGATCCCGAGTCTGTGCCCCTTGTCCAATTTCTCGGGCCGTATCCAATCAACCTGCCAAATTTTGGCCCATTCCGAAACCGTCGCGACAAATGACAAAATTGCCCCTAGTGCGGTTTTACGTTGTTACTTTTCTATCCAACACTTGTTCAACTTGACATTATTAATACGTAAATTAATTATTCGGAGGCCTAAAAGAAGGAATTCGGCAAAATTCTCGAGTTCTCGGGTCTTTGCCCGAGCCAATTTCTCTGGCCTTTCCAATCAACCTACCAAATTTCGGCCCTTTCAGACACCGTCGCGACAAATGACAAAATTGCCCTTGGTGCGGTTTTGCTTTTTTAATTTTCTGTCCGACACTTCTTCAACCAGACATAATTAATACGGAAATTAATTATTTGGAGGCCTAAACGAAGGAATTTGGCTAAAATCTCGAGATCTCGGGTATGTACCCGAGACCAATTTCTCGGGTAGTTTCCAATCAACCTGCCAAATTTTGGTACATTCCGACGCCGTCGCAACACATGGCAAAATTGCCCCTGGTGCGGTGCTACGTTAATTTTTTGTCCAACAATTTTTCAACCGGCCATAATTAATTCGAAAATTAATTATTCAGAGGCCTAAATGAAGGAATTTGGCTAAAATCCCGAGATCTCAAGTCTTTGACTAGAGTCCAATTTCCCGGGTCGTTTCCTATCAACCTGCCAAATTTCGGCCCATTCCAACACCGTCGCTACAAATGACGAAATTGCCCCTGGTGCGATTTTTCTTTATTAATTTTCTGTCCAACACTTCTTCAACCTGAAATAATTAATAAGGAAATTAATTATTCGGAGGCCTAAACGAAGGAATTTGGCTAAAATCCTGTGATCAAGGGTTTGAGCCCCGAGTCCAATTTCTCGGGCCGTTTCCAATCAACCTGCTAAATTTCGGCCCATTCCGACACCGTCGCGACAAATGACAAAATTGCCCTAGTGCGATTTTGCATTGTCACTTTTCTGTCCAACACTTATTCAACCGGACATAATAAATACGTAAATTAATTATTCGAAGGCCTAAATGAAGGAATTCAGATAAAATCTCGAGTTCCTGGGTCTCCGCCCCGAGCCAATTTCTCAGGCCGTTTCCAATCAACCTACCGAATTTCGGCCCTTTGAGACACCGTCACGACAAATGACAAAATTGCCCCTGGTGCGGTTTTGCTTTTTTATTTTTCTGTCCAACACTTCTTCAACCAAACATAATTAACACGAAAATTAATTATTAGGAGTTCTTAACGAAGGAATTTGGCTAAAATCTCGAGATCTCGGGTCCAGACCCGAGCTCGATTTCTCGGGCAATTTCCAATCAACCTGCTAAATTACGACACATTTCGATGTCGTCGCGACACATGGCGAAATTGCCCCAGGTGCGGTGCTGCGTTGTTAATTTTCTGTCTAACACTTTTTCAACCTGACATAATTAATAAGAAAATTAATTAATCGGAGGCCTAAACAAAGTAATTTGGTTAAAATCCCGAGATCTCAGGTTTTTGACCAGAGTCTAATTTCTCGGGTCGTTTCCTAACAACCTGCCAAATTTCGGCCCATTCCAACACTGTTGCTACAAATGACGAAATTGCCCCTGGTGCGATTTTTCTTTGTTAATTTTCTGTCCAACACTTCTTCAACCTGAAATAATTAATAAGGAAATTAATTATTCAGAGGCCTAAACGAAGAAATTTGGATAAAATCCCGTGATCCCGGGTCTGTACCCTGAGTCCAATTTCTCAACCCGTTTCCAATGAACCTGCCAAATTTTGGCCCATTCGGACACCGTCACAACAAATGACGAAATTGTCGCTGGTGTAATTTTTCTTTGCTAATTTTCTATCCAACGCTTCTTCAACCTGATATAATTAATACGGTAATTAATTATTCGGAGCCGTAAATGAAGGAATTTGGCTAAAATCCCGTGATCTCGAGTCCCGAGTCCAATTCTCTCGGGCCATTTCCAATCAACCTGTCAAACTTCGGCCCATTTCGACACCGTCGCGACAAATGACGAAATTGCCCCTGGTGCGATTTTTCTTTGTTAATTTTCTGTCCAACACTCCTTCAACCTGATATAATTAATACGGAAATTAATTATTCGGAGGCCTAAACGAAAGAATTTGGCTAAAATCCCGTGATCCCGAGTCTGTACCTCGAGTCCAATTTCTCGGGCCATTTCCAATCAACCTGCCAAATTTCGGCCCATTCCGACACCGTCGCGACAAATGACGAAATTGCCCCTGGTGCGATTTTTCTTTGGTAATTTTCGGTCCAACACATCTTCAACCTGACATAATTAATATGAAAATTAATTATTCGGAGGCCTAAACGAAGGAATTTGGCTAAAATCCCGTGATCTCGAATTTGTGCCCCAAGTCCAATTTCTCGGACCGTTTCCAGTCAACCTGCCAAATTTCAAACAATTCTCACACGGTCACGACAAATGGTGATATTGCCCCTGGTGTGATTTTTCTTTGCCAATTTTCTGTCCAACACTTCTTCAACCTGACATAATTAATCCGAAAATTAATTATTCGGAGGCCTAAACGATGGAATTTGGCCAAAATCCCGTGATCCCGGGTCTGTGCCTCGAGTCTAATTTCTAGGGCAGTTTCCAATCAACCTGCCAAATTTCGGCACATTCCGACACCGTCGCGACAAATGACAAAATTGCCCCTGGTGCGGTGTTGTGTTGTTAATTTTCTTTCCAATACAATCTCAACTTGACATAATTAATACGAAAATTAATTATTCGGAGGCCTAAATGAAGGAATTTGGCTAAAATCCCAAGATCTCGTGTCTGTGACCCATGTCCAATTTCTCGGGCAGTTTCCAATCAACCAGCCAAATTTCGGCCCATTCCAACACCGCCGCGACAAATGGCGAAATTGCCCTGGGTGCAGTTTTTCTTTGTTAATTTTCTGTCCAACACTTCTTTAACCTGAAATAATGAATAAGGAAATTAATTATTCAGAGGCCTAAACGAATGAATTTGGCTAAAATCCCTGGATCCCGGGTCTGTGCCTCGAGTCTAATTTCTAGGGTTGTTTCCAATCATCCTGCCAAATTTCAGCCCATTCTGACACCGTCGCGACAAATGACGAAATTGCCCTGGTGCGATTTTTCTTTGTTAATTTTCTGTCCAACAATTTTCAACCTGACATAGTTTATATGGAAATTAATTATTCGGAGGTCTAAACGAAAGAATTTGGATGAAATCCCGAGATCTCGGGTCTTTGACCCGAGTCCAATTTCTCGGGCCTTTTTCAATCAACCGGCCAAATTTCGGCACATTCTGACACCATCGCGACAAATGATAAAATTGCCCCTGGTGCGGTTTTGCGTTGTTAATTTTCTGTCCAACACTTCTTCTACCTAACATAATTAACAAAGAAATTACTTATTTGCAGGCCTAAACAAAGGAATTTGGCTAAAATCCCGAGATCTTAGGTCTATGACCTAAGTCCAATTTTTAGGGCCGTTTCCAATCAACTTGCCAAAATTCAGCCCATTCCGACACCGTCACAACAAAAGACGAAATTGCTACTGGTGCGATTTTTCTTTGTTAATTTTCTTTCCAACACTTCTTCAACCATACATAATTAATAAGGAAATTAATTATTCGGACGCCTATACGAAGGAACTTGGCTAAAATCCCGTGATCCCGTATATGTGCCTTGCGTCCAATTTCTCGGGCCGTTTCCAATCAACCTGCCAAAATTCGGCCCATTTCGACACCGTTGAAACAAATGACAAAATTGCCCCTGGTGCGGTTTTGCTTTGTTAATTTTCTGTCCAACACTTCTTCAACCCGACATAATTAATAAGAAAATTAATTATTCGGAGGCCTAAACGAAGGAATTTGGCTAAAATCCCGTGATCCTGGGTTTGTGCCCTGAGTCCAATTTCTCGGCATGTTTCCAATCAACCAGCCACATTTCGGCCCATTCCGACACCTTCGCGACAAATGACGAATTTGCCCCTCGTGCGGTTTTGCTTTGTTAATTTTCTTTCCAACACTTTTCAACTTGACATAATTATTACGAAAATTAATTATTCGGAGACCTGAACGAGGGAATTTGGCTAAAATCCCTTGATCTCGGGTCTATGCCCCGAGCCCAATTTCTCGGGCCGTTTCCAATCAACTTCCCAAATTTCGTCCCATTTCGACACCGTCGCGACAAATGACAAAATTGCCCCTGGTGCGGTTTTGCTTTGTTAATTTTCTGTCCAACACTTCTTCAACCTAACTTAATTAATAAGGAAATTAATTATTTGGAGGCCAAAACGAATGAATTCGGCTAAAATCCCATGATCTCGTGTCTGTTCCCCGAGTCCAATTTCTTGGGCCGTTTCCAATCAACCTGCCAAATTTCGGCCCATTCCGACACCGTCGCGACAAATGACAAAATTGCTCCTGGTGCGGTTTTGCTTTGTTAATTTTCAATCCAACACTTCTTGAACCTGACATAATTAATACGGAAATTAATTATTCGGAGGCCTAAATGAAGGAATTTCGCTAAAATCTCGAGATCTTGGGTCTTTGACCCAAGTCCAATTTTTCGGGCCGTTTCCAATTAACCTGCTAAAATTTGGCCCATTCCGACACTGTCGCGACAAACGACAAAATTGCCCCTGGTGCGATTTTGCTTTGTTAATTTTCTGTCCAACATTTCTTCAACCTAACATAAATAATAAGGAAATAAATTATACGGAGGCCTAAACGAAGGAATCTGGCCAAATCCTGTGATCCCGGGTATGTGCCCCGAGTCTAATTTCTTAGGCTGTTTCCAATCAACTGGCCAAATTTCGGCCCATTTTGACACCGTCGCAACAAATGAAAAAATTGCCCCTGGTGCGGTGTTTCTTTGTTAATTTTCTTTCCAACACTTCTTCAACCTGATATAATTGATACGGAAATTAATTATTCGGAGGCCTAAACGACGAAATTTGGCTAAAATCCCGTGATCTAGGGTCTGTACCCCGAGTCCATTTTCTCGGGCCGTTTCCAATCAACCTGCCAAATTTTGACACATTTCGACACCGTCGCGACAAATGACAAAATTGTCCCTGGTGTGGTTTTGCGTCGTTAATTTTCTGTCCAACACTTCTTCAACCTGACATAATTAATACGGATATTAATTATTCAGAGGCCTAAACGAAGGAATTTAGCTAAAATCCCGTGATCCAGGGTCTGTGCCCCGAGTCCTATTTCTCGGGCCGTTTCCAATCAACTTGCCAAATTTCAGCCCATTCCGGCACCGTCGTGACAAATGATGAAATTACCCCTGCTGTAGTTTTTCTTTGTTATTTTTCTGTCCAACACTTCTTCAACCTGACATAATTAACAACGAAATTAATTATTCGGAGGCCTAAACGAAGGACTTTGGCTAAAATCCCATGATCCCGGGTGTGTGCCCCGAGCCCAATTTCTCGGCCTGTTTCCAATCAACCTGCCAAATTTAGGCCCACTCCGACACCGTCTCGACAAATGACAAAATTGCCCCCGGTGCGATTTTGCTTCGTTAATTTTCTGTCCAACACTTCTTCAACCTGACATAATTAATAAGGAAATTAACTATTCGGAGACCTAAACGAAGGAATTTGGCTAAAATCCCGTGATCCTGGGTTTGTGCCCCAATTCCAATTTCTCAGGCCGTTTCCAATCAACATGCCAAATTTCGGCCCATTCTGACACCGTCGCGACAAATGAAAAAATTGCCCCCAGTGCGGTTTTGCTTTGTTAATTTCTGTCCAACACTTCTTCAACCTGACATAATTAATACAGAAATTAATTATTCGGAGGCCTAAATGAAGGAATTTGGCTAAAATCCCGAGATCTCGGGTTGTTGACCCGGTTCCAATTTCAACGGTCGTTTCCAATCAACCTGCTAAATTTCAGCCCATTCCGACACCGTCGTGACAAATGACAAAATTGCCCCTGGTGTGGTTTTGCGTTGTTAATTTTCTATCCAACACTTCTTCAACCTGACATAATTAATAAGGAAATTAGTTATTCAGAGGCCTAAACAAAGGAATTTAGTTAAAATCCCGTGATCCCGGGTCTGTGCCCCGAGTCCAATTTCAACGGCCGTTTCCAATCAACCTGCCAAATTTCGGCCCATTCCGACACCGTTGTGACAAATGACGAAATTGCCCCTGGTGCGGTTTTGCGTTGTTAATTTTTTGTCCAACACTTCTTCAACCTGACATAATTAATAAGGAAATTAGTTATTCGGAGGCCTAAACAAAGGAATTTGGTTAAAATCCCTGATCCCGAGTCTGTGCCCCAAGTCTAATTTCTCGAGCCGTTTCCAATCAACCTGCCAAATTTCGGCCCATTCCGATACCGTCGTGACAAATGACAAAATTTCCCCTAGTGTGGTTTTTCTTTGTTAATTTTTTGTCCAACACTTTTTCAACCTGATATAATTGATGTGGAAATTAATTATTCGGAGGCTTAAACGAAGGAATTTAGCTAAAATCCCGTGATCCTGGGTCTGTGCTCCAAGTCCAATTTCTAGGGCTGTTTCCAATCAACCTGCCAAATTTCGGCCCATTCCGACATCATCGCGACAAATTACGAAGTTGCCCCTGGTGCAGTTTTTCTTTATTAATTTTATGTCCAACACTTCCTCAACCTGAAATAATTAATAAGGAAATTAATTATTCGGAGGCCAATACGAAGGAATTTGGCGAAATTCCTGTGATCCCAGGTCTGTGCCTACAGTCCAATTTTTCGGGCCGTTTCCAATCAACCTTCCAAATTTCGGCCCATTCCGACACCGTCATGACAAATGAAAAAATTCCCCTAGTGCGGTTTTGCTCTGTTAATTTTTTGTCCAACACTTCTTCAACCCAGCATAATTTATATGAAAAGTAATTATTTGGAGGCCAAAACAAAAGAATTTGGCTAAAATCCCGAGATCTCGGGTATTTTACCTAATTCCAATTTCTCGGGCCGTTTCCAATCCGCCTGCCAAATTTCGGCACATTCCGACGCCGTCGCGACAAATGACAAAATTGCCCCAGGTGCGGTTTTGCGTTGTTAATTTTCAAAGCAACACTTATTCAACCTGACATAATTAATACGAAAATTAATTATTCGGAGGCCTAAACGAAGAATTTTGGCTAAAATCCCGAGATCTTGGGTCAATGACACGAGTCCAATTTCTCGGGCCATTTCCAATCAACGCGCCATATTTCGGCCCATTCCGACACTACCGCGACAAATGACGAAATTGCCCTTGGTACGGTTTTTTATTTTATTTTTCTATCCAACACTTCTTCAGCCTGACATAACTAATAAGGAAATTAACTGTCCAGAGGCCTAAACGAAGGAATTTGGCTAAAATCCCGTGATCCAGGGTCTGTACCCCTAGTCCAATTTCTCAGGCCATTTCCAATCAACCTGCCAAATTTCGGCCCATTCCGATAACGTCGCGACAAATGACAAAATTGCCCCTGGTGCGGTTTTCCTTTGTTAATTTTCTATCCAACACTTCTTCAACCTGACATAATTAATACAAAAATTAATTATTCGGAGGCCTTAATGAAGGAATTTGGCTAAAATTCCGTGATCCCGGATTTGTGCCTCGAGTCCAATTTCTCGGCTTGTTTCGCATCAACTTGCCAAATTTAGGCCTATTCGACACCATCGCGACAAATGACAAAATTGCCTATGGTGCTGTTTTGCTTTGTTAGTTTTCTATCCAACACTTCTTCAACCTAACATAATTAATAAGGAAATTAATTATTCGGAGGCCTAAACGAAGGAATTTGGATAAAATCCCGTGATCCTGGGTCTGTGCCCCGACTCCAATTTCTCAGGCCGTTTCCAATCAACATGCCAAATTTTGGCCCATTCCGACACCGTCGCGACAAATGACAAAATTGCCCTTGGTGCGGTTTTGCTTTGTTAATTTCTGTCCAACACTTCTTCAACCTGACATAATTAATATAGAAACTAATTATTCAGAGGCCTAAATGAAGGAATTTGGCTAAAATCCCGAGATCTCGGGCTATTGACCCGAGTCTAATTTCTCGGGCTGTTTCCAATCAACCTGTCAAATTTCGGCCCATTCCGACACTGTCGCGACAAATGAAAAAATTGCCCATGGTGCGGTTTTGCGTTGTTAATTTTCTGTCCAACACTTCTTCAACCTGACACAATTAATAAGGAAATTAGTTATTCGGAGGCCTGAACGAAGGAATTTGGTTAAAATCCCGTGATCCCGGGTCTGTGCCCCGAGTCCAATTTCTCGAGTCGTTTCCGATCAACCTGCCAAATTTCGGCCTATTCCGACACCGTCGCGACAAATGACAAAATTACCCCTGGTGCTGTTTTTCTTTATTAATTTTTATTCCAACACTTCTTCAACCTGACATAATTGATATGGAAACTAATTATCCGGAGGTCTAAACAAAGGAATTTGGCTAAAATCCCATGATCCCGGGTCTTTACCCCGGGTCCAATTTCTCAAGCCGTTTCCAATCGACCTGCCAAATTTAGACCCATTCCGACACCATCGCAACAAATGACAAAATTGCCCATGGTGCGATTTTGCGTCGTGACTTTTCTTTCCAACACTTCTTCAACCTGACTTAATTAATACGGAAATTAATTATTCGGAGGCCTAAACGAAGGAATTTGGCTAAAATCCCATGTTCTTGGGTCTGTGCCCTGAGTCCAATTTCTCGGGCCGTTTCCAATCAACCTTCCAAATTTCAACCCATTCTGACACAGTCGCGACAAATGACAAAATTGCCCCTGGTGCGGTTTAGCTTTGTTAATTTTCTTTCCAACAGTTCTTCAACTTGACATAATTAATAAGGAAATTAATTATTCGGAGGCCCAAATGAAGAAATTTGGCTAAAATCCCGTGATCCCGAGTCGGTGCCCTGAGTCCCATTTCTCGGGCTATTTCCAATCAACCGGCCAAATTTCAGTCCATTCCGACACCATAGTGACAAATGACGAAATTGCCTCTGGTGCGATTTTTCTTTGCTAATTTTCTGTCCAACACTTTTTCAACCTGACATAATTAATATGGAAATTAATTATTCGGAGGCCTAAATGAAGGAATTTGGCTAAAATCCCGAGATCTCGGGTCTCTACCTCGAGTCCAATTTCTATGGCTGTTTCCAATCAACCTGCTAAATTTCGGCCCATTCCGAAACCATCGCGACAAATAACAAATTTGCCCCTGGTACGGATTTGCTTTGTTAATTTTCTGTCCAGCACTTCTTCAACCTAACATAATTAATACGAAAAATAATTATTCGGAGGCCTAAACGAAGGAATTTGGCTAAAATCCCGAGTTCCCGGGTCTCTGCCCCGAGCCAATTTCTTGGGTCGTTTCCAATCAGCCTACCGAATTTTTACCCATTCTGACACCGTCGCGACAAATGACAAAATTGCCCCTGGTGCGGTTTTGCTTTGTTAATTTTCTGTCCAACACTTCTTCAACTTGAGATAATTAATAAGAAAATTAATTATTCAGAGGCGTAAAAGAAAGAATTTGGCTAAAATCCCGTGATCTCGAGTCTGTGCCCCGAGTCTAATTTCTCGGGCCGATTCCAATCAACCTGCCAAATTTCGGCCCATTCTGACTCCATCACGACAAATGACGAAATTGCCCCTGGTGCGATTTTTCTTTGTTAATTTTCTGTCCAACACTTCTTCAACCTGAAATAATTAATAAGGAAATTAATTATTCGGTGGCCAAAACGAAGGAATTTGGCTAAATTCCCGTGATCTCGAGTCTGTACCTATAGTCCAATTTCTCGGGCCGTTTCCAATCAACCTGCCAAATTTTGGCCCATTCCGACACCGTCCTGAAAAATTACAAAATTGCCCCTGGTGCGGTTTTCCTTTGCTAATTTTCTGTCCAACACTTCTTCAACCTGGCATTATTAATACGTAAATTAATTATTCGGAGGCCTAAACGAAGGAATTTGGCTAAAATCCCGTGACCCCGAGTATGTGCCCTGAGTCCAATTTCTCAGTGCGTTTCCAATCAACCTGCCAAATTTCGACCCATTCCGACATCGTCGCGACAAATGACAAAATTTCCCCTAGTGCGGTTTTTCTTTGTTAATTATTTGTCCAACACTTCTTCAACCTGATATAATTGATGTGGAAATTAATTATTCGGACGCCTAAACGAAGGAATTTGGCTAAAATCCCGTGATCCCGAGTCTGTGCCCCAAGTCCAATTTCTAGCGCTGTTTCCAATCAACCTGCCAAATTTCGGCCCATTCCGACATCGTCGCGACAAATCACGAAATTGCCCCTGGTTCAGTTTTCCATTGTTAATTTTCTGTCCAACACTTCCTCAACCTGAAATAATTAGTAAGGAAATTAATTATTCGGAGGCCAAAACGAAGGAATTTGGTAAAATTCCTGTGATCCCAGGTCTGTGCCTATAGTCCAATTTTTCGGGCCGTTTCTAATCAACCTTCAAAATTTCGGCCCATTCCGACACCGTCATGACAAATGAAAAAATTTCCCCTGGTGCGGTTTTGCTCTGTTAATTTTCTATCCAACACTTCTTCAACCCGGCATAATTTATACGAAAATTAATTATTCGGAGGCCAAAACAAAAGAATTTGGCTAAAATCCCGAGATCTCGGGTACTTTACCCGATTACAATTTCTCGGGCCGTTTCCAATCCGCCTGCCAAATTTCGGCACATTCCGACACCGTCGCGACAAATGACAAAATTGGCCCAGGTGCGGTTTTGTGTTGTTCATTTCTAAGCAACACTTATTCAACTAGACATAATTAATACAAAAATTAATTATTCGGAGGCCTAAACAAGAAATTTGGCTAAAATCCCAAGATCTTGGGTCAATGACACGAGTCCAATTTCTCGGGATGTTTCCAATCAACCTGCCATATATCAGCCCATTCTGACACTATCGCGACAAATGACGAAATTGCCCCTGACATAATTAATAAGGAAATTAATTGTTCGGAGGCCTGAAAGAAGGAATTTGGCTAAAATCCCGTGATCCAGGGTCCGTGCCCCTAGTCCAATTTCTCGGGCCATTTCCAATGAACCTGCCAAATTTCGGCCCATTCCGATAACGTCGCGGCAAATGACAAAATTGCCCCTGGTGCGGTTTTCCTTTTGTTAATTTTCTATCCAACACTTCTTCAACCTAACATAATTAATAAGAAAATTAATTATTCAGAGGCCTAAACGAAGGAATTTGGCTAAAATCCCGTGATCCCGGGTCTGTGCCCCGAGTCCAATTTCTCGGCCTGTTTCGAATCAACCTGCCAAATATAGGCCCCTTCGACACCGTCGCAACAAATGACAAAATTGCCCATGGTGCGGTTTTGCTTTGTTAATTTTCTGTCCAACACTTCTTCAACCTAACATAATTAATAAGGAAATTAATTATTCGGAGGCCTAAATGAAGGAATTTGGCTAAAATCCTGTGATCCTGGGTCTGTGGCCCGACTCCAATTTCTCGGGCCGTTTCCAATCAACATGCCAAATTTCGGCCCATTCCGACACCGTCGCGACAAATGACAAAATTGCCCCTGGTGCGGTTTTCCTTTGTTAATTTTCTGTCCAACACTTCTTCACCTTGACATAATTAATATAGAAATTAATTATTCAGAGGCCTAAATGAGGGAATCTGGCTAAAATCCCGAGATTTTGGGTTGTGGACCCGAGTCCAATTTCTCGGGCCGTTTCCAACCAACCTATCAAATTTCGGTCCATTCCGACACTGTCGCGACAAATGACAAAATTGCCCCTGGTACGGTTTTACGTTGTTAATTTCTAGTCCAACACTTCTTCAACCTGACATAATTAATAAGGAAATTAGTTATTCGGAGGCCCAAACGAAGGAATTTGGTTAAAATCCCGTGATCCCGGGTCTGTGCCTCGAGTCCAATTTCTTGAGCCATTTCTGATCAACCAGCCAAATTTCGGCCTATTCCGACACCGTCGCGACAAATGATAAAATTGCCCCTGGTGCAGTTTTTCTTTATTAATTTTTATTCCAACACTTCTTCAACTTGGCATAATTGATATGGAAATTAATTATCCGGAGGCCTAAACAAAGGAATTTGGCTAAAATCCCAGGATTCCGGGTCTATTCCCCGAGTCCAATTTCTCAAGCCGTTTTCAATCAACCTGCCAAATTTCGACCCATTCCGACACCTAGCGACAAATGACAAAATTGCCCCTGGTGCGATTTTGCGTCGTTAATTTTCTATCCTACACTTCTTCAACCTGACATAATTAATACGAAAATTAATTATTCGGGGGCCTAAACAAAGGAATTTGGCTAAAATCCCGTGTTCCAGGGTCTGTGCCTTAAGTCCAATTTTTCGGGTCGTTTCCAATCAACCTTCCAAATTTCAACCCATTCCGACACAGTCACAAGAAATGACAAAATTGCCCCTGGTGCGGTTTAGCTTTGTTAATTTTCTTTCCAACAGTTCTTCAACCTGACATAATTAATATGGAAATTAATTATTCGGAGGCCCAAACGAAGGAATTTAGCTAAAATCCCGTGATCCCAGGTCTATGCCCCGAGTCCCATTTCTCGGGCCATTTCCAACCAACCGGCCAAATTTCAGTCCATTCCGACACCGTAGTGACAAATGACAAAATTACCTCTGGTGCGATTTTTCTTTGCTAATTTTCTGTCCAACACTTTTTCAACCTGACATAATTAATATGGAAATTAATTATTCGGAGGCCTAAATGAAGAAATTTGGCTAAAATCCCGAGATCTCGAGTCTCTACCTCGAGTCCAATTTCTATGGCCATTTCCAATCAACCTGCCGAATTTTGGCCCATTCCGACACCATCGCGACAAATAACAAATTTGCCCTTGGTGCGGTTTTGCTTTGTTAATTTTCTGTCTAGCACTTCTTCAACCTGACATAATCAATAAGGAAATTAATTATTCGGAGGCCTATACAACGGAACTTGGCTAAATTCCCGTGATCTCGGGTCTGTGCCCCGAGTCCAAGTTCTCGGGCCGTTTCCAATCAACCTGCCAAATTTCGGCCCATTTCGATAACGTCGCGACAAATGACAAAATTGCCCCTGGTGCGGTTTTCCTTTGTTAATTTTCTGTCCCAACGTTTCTTCAACCTGACATAATTAATACAAAAATTAATTATTCGTAGGCCTAAACGAAGGAATTGGGCTAAAATCCCGTGATCACGGGTCTGTGCCCCGAGTCCAATTTCTCGGGCCGATTCCAATCAACCTGCCACATTTCGGCCCATTCCGACACCTTCGTGACAATTAACAAAATTGCCCCTGGTGCGATTTTGCTTTGTTAATTTTCTTTCCAACACTTTTCAACCTGACATAATTAATACGGAAATTAATTATTCGGAGGCCTAAATGAAGGAATTTGGCTAAAATCCCGAGATCTCGAGTCATCAACCCGAGTCCAATTTCTCGGGCCGTTTCCAATCAACCTGCCAAATTTCGGCCCATTTCGACATGGTAGCCAGAAATGACAAAATTGCCCCTGGTGCGATTTTGCGTTGTTAATTTTCTGTCCAACACTTATTCAACCTGACATAATTAATACGAAAAATAATTATTCGGAGGCCTAAATGAAGGAATTTGGCTAAAATTACGAGTTCTTGGGTCTTTGCTCCGAGCCAATTTCTTGGGCCATTTTCAATCAACTTACCAAATTTTGGCCCATTCCGACACCGTCGCGACAAATGATGAAATAGCCCCTGGTGCGATTTTTCTATGTTAATTTTCTATCCAACCCTTCTTCAACCTGACATAATTAATACGAGAATTAATTATTCGTTGGCCTAAACAAAGGAATTTGGCTAAAATCCCGTGATCCCGAGTCTGTGTGTTGAGTCTAATTCCTTGGGCCGTTTCCAGTCAACACGCCAAATTTCGGCCCATTCCGACACTGTCGCGACAAATGACGAAATTGCCCCTGGTGCGGTTTTGCGTTGTTAATTTTCTGTCCAACACTACTTCAACCTGACATAATTAATACAAAAATTAATTATTCGTAGGCCTAAACGAAGGAATTTGGCTAAAATCCCAAGATTTTGTCTTTGACCCGAGTCCAATTTCTCAGGCCGCTTCCAATCAACCTGCCAAATTTCAGCCCATTCCGACACCGTCGCGACAAATGACGAAATTGCTCCTGGTGCGATTTTTCTTTATTAATTTTCTGTCCAACACTTTTTCAACCTGATATAATTAATAAGGAAATTAATTATTCGGAGGCCTATACGAAGGAACTTGGCTAAATTCCTGATATCCCGTATCTATGCCCCAAGTCCAATTTCTCGGGCCGTTTCCAATCAACCTGTCAAATTTCGGCCCGTACCAACACCGTCGCGACAAATGACAAAATTGCTGTGGTGCGGTTTTGCTTTGTTAATTTTCTGTTCAGCACTTCTTCAGCCTGATATAATTAATACGAAAATTAATATTAGGAAGCCTAAGTGATGGAATTTGGCCAAAATCCTGATGTCTCGGGTCAATGACCTGAGTCCAATTTCTCGAGCCGTTTCCAATCAACCAGCAAAATTTTGGCCCATTCCGACACCGCAACGATAAGTGACAAAATTGCCCCTAGTACAGTTTTGCTTTGTTAATTTTCTGTTCAACACTTCTTCAACCAGACATAATTAATAAGGAAATTAATTATTTGAAGGCCTAAACGAAGGAATTTGGCTAAATCCCATGATCTCGGGTCTGAGCCCTGAGTCCAATTTCTCGGGCCGTTTCCAATCAACCCGTCAAATCTCAGCCCATTTTGACACCGTCGCGACAAATGACAAAATGGCCCTTGGTACGGTTTTTCTTTGTTAATTTTCCGTCCAACAGTTCTTCAACCTGGCATAATTGATACGAAAATTAATTATTTGGAGGCCTAAGTGAAGGAATTTTGGCTAAAATCCTGATATCTCGAGTCAATGACCTGAGTTCAATTTCTCGGGCCGTTACCAATCAACCAGCCAAATTTCGGCCCATTCCGACACCGTAGTGACAAATGAGAAAATTGCCCCTGGTGCGGTTTTGCTTTGTTAATTTTCTGTCCAACAATTCTACAACCTGACGTAATTAATAAGGAAATTAATTATTCGGGGGCCTAAACGAAGGAATTTGGCTAAATCCCGTGATCCTGGGTCTGCGCCTTGAGTCCAATTTCTCGGGCGTTTCCAATCAACCTGCCAAATTTCGGCCCATTTTGACACCGTCGCGACAGATGACGAAATTGTCACTGGTGCGGTTTTTCTTTGTTAATTTTCTGTCCAACAATTCTTCAACCTGACATAATTGATACAAAAATTTATTACTCGGATGCCTGAACGACAAAATTTGGCTAAAATCCCGTGATCCCGGGTCTGTGCCCCGAGTCCAATTTCTCGGGTCATTTCCAATCAACCTGCCAAATTTCAGCCCATTCCGACACCGTCGCGACAAATGGCGTAATTGCCCCTGGTGCGGTTTGCGTCGTTAATTTTCTGTCCAACACTTCTTCAACCTGACATAATTAATATGAAATTTAATTATTCAGTGGCCTAAACGAAGAATTTGGCTAAAATCCCGTGATCTCGAGTTTGTGCCCAAAGTCCAATTTCTTGGGCCGTTTCCAATGAACCTGCCAAATTTTGACCCAATCCGACACCGTCGCGACAAACGACGAAATTGCCCCTGGAACGATTTTTCTTTGTTAATTTTCTATCCAACACTTCCTCATCCTAACATAATTAATAAGAAATTTAATTATTCAGAGGCGTAAAAGAAGGAATTTGGCTAAAATCCCGTGATCCCGGGTTTATGCCCCGAGTCCAATTTCTCGGGCTGTTTCCAATCAACCTGCCAAATTTCGGCCCATTTCGACACTGTCATGACAAATGACGAAATTACCCTCGATGCGATTTCACTTTGTTAATTTTCTGTCCAACACTTCTTCAACCTGATATAATTAGTACGAAAATTAATTATTTGGAGGCCTAAACGATGGAATTTGGCTAAAATCCCGTGATCCTGAGTCTGTGCCCCGAGTCCAATTTCTCGGGCCGTTTCCAATCAACCTGCCAAATTTCGGCCAATTCCGACTCCGTCGCGACAAATGACGAAATTGCCCCTGGTGCGATTTTTGTTTGTTAATTTCCTGTCCAACACTTCTTCAACCTGACATAATCAATAAGGAAATTAATTATTCGGAGGCCTATACAACGGAACTTGTCTAAATTCCCGTGATCCCGGGTATGTGCCCCGAGTCCAATTTCTCAGGCTGTTTCCAATCAACCTGCCAAATTTCGGTCCATTCCGATAACGTCGCGACAAACGACAAAATTACCCCTGGTGCGGTTTTCCTTTGTTAATTTTCTGTCCAACCCTTCTTCAACCTGACATAATTAATACGAAAATTAATTATTCGGAGGCCTAAACGATGGAATTTGGCTAAAGTCCCATGATCTCAGGTCTGTGCCCTGAGTCCAATTTCTCGGGCCGATTCCAATCAACCTGCCACATTTCGGTCCATTCCGACACCTTCGTGACAAATGGCAAAATTGCCCCTGGTGCGGTTTTGCTTTGTTAATTTTCTTTCCAACACTTTTCAACCTGATATAATTAATACGAAAATTAATTATTCGGAGGCGTAAACGAAGGAATTTGGCTAAAATCCCGTGATCCCGAATCTGTGCCCTGAGTCCAATTTCTCGGGCCGATTCCAATAAACCTGCCACATTTCGGCTCATTCCGACACCTTCATGACAAATGATAAAATTGCCCCTCGTGCGATTTCACTTTGTTAATTTTCTGTCCAACACTTTTCAACTTGACATAATTAATACGAAAGTTAATTATTCGCTGGCCTAAACAAAGGAATTTGGCTAAAATCCCGTGATCCCGAGTCTGTGCATCGAGTCTAATTCCTTGGGCCGTTTTCAATCAACTTACCAAATTTCAGCCCATTCCGGCACCGTCGCGACAAATGATGAAATAGCCCCTGGTGCGATTTTTCTATGTTAATTTTCTATCCAACACTTCTTCAACCTGACATAATTAATACAAAAGTTAATTATTCGCTGGCCTAAACAAAGGAATTTGGCTAAAATCCCGTGATCCCGAGTCTGTGCATCGAGTCTAATTCCTTGGGCCGTTTCCAATCAACATGCCAAATTTCGGCACATTCCGACATCGTCGCGACAAATGACGAAATTGCCCCTGCTGCGGTTTTGCGTTTTTAATTTTCTGTTCAACACTTCTTCAACCTGACATAATTAATACGAAAATTAATTATTCAGAGGCAGAAACGAAAGAATTTGAATAAAATCCCGAGATCTGGGGTACCTTACCCGAGTCCAATTTCTCAGGCCTTCTCCAATCAACCTGCCAAATTTCGACACATTCCGACACCGTCGCAAAAAATGACAAAATTGCCCCTAGTGCGGTTTTGCGTTGTTAATTTTCTGTCCAACACTTCTTCAACCCGACATAATTAATACAGAAATTAATTATTCGTAGGCCTAAACGAAGGAATTTGGCTAAAATCCCAAGATCTTGGGTCTTTGACCAGAGTCCAATTTCTCAGGCCGTTACAAATCAACCTGCCAAATTTCGGCCCATTCCGACATCGTCGCGACAAATAACAAAATTGCTCCTGGTGCGGTTTTTCTTTATTAATTTTCTATCCAGCACTTTTTTAACCTGACATAATAAATAAGGAAATTAATTATTCGGAGGTCTATACGAAGGAACTTGGATAAATTCCCGTGATCCCGTATCTGTGCCTCGAGTCCAATTTCTCGGGCCGTTTCCAATCAACCTGACAAATTTCGGCCCATTCCGACACCATCACGACAAATGACAAAATTACCCCTGGTGCGGTTTTTCTTTGTTAATTTTCTGTCCAACATTTTTTCAACCTGACATAACTAATAAGAAAATTAATTATTCAAAGGCCAAAACGAAGGAATTTGGCTAAAATCCCAAGATCTTGGGTCTTTGACCAGAGTCCAATTTCTTGGGCCGTTACAAATCAACCTGCCAAATTTCGGCCCATTCCGACATCGTCGCGACAAATAACAAAATTGCTCCTGGTGCGGTTTTTCTTTATTAATTTTCTGTCCAACACTTTTTCAACCTGACATAATGAATAAGGAAATTAATTATTCGGAGGCCTAAACGAAGGAATTTGGCTAAAATCCCGTGATACTGGGTCTGTGCCCCGAGTCCAATTTCTCGGGCCGTTTCCAATCAACCTGCCACATTTCCGCCCATTTCGACACCGCAGCGACAAATGACAAAATTGCCCCTGGTGCGGTTTTGCTTTGTTAATTTTCTGTTCAGCACTTCTTCAACCTAACATAATTAATAAGGAAATTAATTATTTGGAGGCCTAAACGAAGGAAATTGGCTAAATCCCATGATCCCGGGTCTGTGCCCTGAGTCCAATTTCTCGGGCCGTTTCCAATCAACCCGCCAAATCTCGGCCCATTTTGACACCGTCGCGACAAATGACAAAATGGCCCCTGGTACGGTTTTTCTTTGTTAATTTTCTGTCCAACACTTCTTCAACCTGACATAATTGATACGAAAATTAATTATTCGTAGGCCTAAGTGAAGGAATTTGGCTAAAATCCTGATATCTCGGGCAAATAACCCGAGTCCAATTTCTCAGGCCGTTACCAATCAACCAGCCAAATTTCGGCCCATTCCGACACCGTAGCGACAAATGAGAAAATTGCCCCTAGTGCGGTTTTGCTTTGTTAATTTTCTGTCCAACAATTCTTCAACCTGACGTAATTAATAAGGAAATTAATTATTCGGATGCCTAAATGAAGGAATTTGGCTAAATCTCGTGATCCCGGGTCTGCGCCTTAAGTCCAATTTTTCGGGCCGTTTCCAATCAACCTGCCAAATTTCGGCCCATTTTGACACCGTCGCGACAAATGACGAAATTGTCCCTGGTGCGGTTTTTCTTTGTTAATTTTCTGTCCAACACTTCTTCAACCTAACATAATTGATACGGAAATTTATTACTCGGTGCCTAAACGACGAAATTTGGCTAAAATCCCGTGATCCCGGGTCTGTGCCCCGAGTCCAATTTCTCGGGCCATTTCCAATCAACCTGCCAAATTTCAGCCCATTCCGACACCATTGCGAAAAATGCCACAATTGCCCCTGGTGCGGTCTTGCGTCGTTAATTTTCTGTTCAACACTTCTTCAACCTGACATAATTAATATGGAAATTAATTATTCATTGGCCTAAACGAAGGAATTTGGCTAAAATCCCATGATCCCGAGTCTGTGCGTCGAGTCTAATTTCTAAGGCCGTTTCCAATCAACCTGCCACATTTCCGCCCATTTCGACACCGCAGCGACAAATGACTAAATTGCCCCTGGTGCAGTTTTGCTTTGTTAATTTTCTCTTCAACACTTCTTCAACCTGACATAATTAATAAGGAAATTAATTATTTGGAGGCCTAAACGAAGGAATTTGGCTAAATCCCATGATCCCGGTTCTGTACCCTGAGTCCAATTTCTCGGGCCGTTTCTAATCAACCCACCAAATCTCGGCCCATTTTGACACCGTCGCGACAAATGACAAAATTGCCCCTGGTACGGTTTTTCTTTGTTAATTTTCTGTCCAACACTTCTTCAACCTGACATAATTGATACGAAAATTAATTATTCATAGGCCTAAGTGAAGGAATTTGGCTAAAATCCTGATATCTCGGGTCAATAACCCGAGTCCAATTTCTCGGGCCGTTACCAATCAACCAGCCAAATTTCGGCCCATTCCGACATAGTAGCGACAAATGAGAAAATTGCCCCTGGTGCGGTTTTGCTTTGTTAATTTTCTGTTCAACACTTCTTCAACCTGACGTAATTAATAAGGAAATTAATTATTCGGAGGCCTAAATGAAGGAATTTGGCCAAATCTCGTGATCCCGGGTCTGCGCCTTGAGTCCAATTTCTCGAGCCGTTTCCAATCAACCTGCCAAATTTCGGCCCATTTTGACACCATCGCGACAAATGACGAAATTGTCCCTGGTGCGATTTTTCTTTGTTAATTTTCTGTCCTACACTTCTTCAACCTGACATAATTGATACGAAAATTTATTACTCGGATGCCTGAACGACGAAATTTGGCTAAAATCCCGTGATCCCGGGTCTGTGCCCCGAGTTCAATTTCTCGGGCCATTTCCAATCAACCTGCCAAATCTCAGCCCATTCCGACACCATTGCGAAAAATGACACAATTGCCCCTGGTGCGATTTTGCGTCGTTAATTTTCTGTTCAACACTTCTTGAACCTGACATAATTAATATGGAAATTAATTATTCATTGGCCTAAACGAAGGAATTTGGCTAAAATCCCATGATCCCGAGTCTGTGCGTCGAGTCTAATTTCTAAGGCCGTTTCCAATCAACCTGCCAAATTTCGGCCCATTCCGACACCGTCGCGACAAATGACGAAATTTCCCCTGGTGCGATTTTTCTTTGTTAATTTTCTGTCCAACACTTCTTCAACCTGACAAAATTAATACAAAAATTAATTATTCGTTGGCCTAAACGAAGGAATTTGGCTAAAATCCCGTGATCCCAAGTCTGTGCGTCGAGTTTGATTTCTAGGGCCGTTTCCAATCAACCTGCCAAATTTTGGCCCATTTCGACACCGTCGCGACAAATGACGAAATTGCCCCTGGTACGATTTTTCTTTGTTAATTTTCTGTCCAACATTTCTTCAACCTCACAAATTAATACAGAAATTAATTATTCGTAGGCCTAAACGAAGGAATTTGGCTAAAATCCCAAGATCTCGGGTTAAGACCCGAGTCCAATTTCTCGGGCCGTTTCCAATCAAACTACCAAATTTCTGCCCATTTGGACACCGTCACGACAAATGACGAAATTGCCCATGGTGCAATTTTCCTTTGTTAATTTACTGTCCAACACTTCTTCAACCTGACATAATTAATAAGGAAATTAACTATTCGAAGGCCCATACGAAGGAACTTGGCTAAATTCCCGTGATCCCGTATTTGTGCCTCGAGTCCAATTTCTCGGGCCGTTTCCAATCAACCTGACAAATTTCGGCCCATTCTGACACCATCACGACAAATGACAAAATTACCCCTGGTGCGATTTTTCTTTGTTAATTTTCTGTCCAACATTTCTTCAACCTGACATAATTAATAGGAAAATTAATTATTCGGAGGCCTAAACGAAGGAATTTGTCTAAAATCCCGTGATACTGGGTCTGTACCCCGAGTCCAATTTCTCGGGCCGTTTCCAATCAACCTGCCACATTTCGGCCCATTCCGACACCGTCGCGACAAATGACGAAATTTTCCCTGGTGCGATTTGTCTTTGTTAATTTTCTTTCCAACACTTTTCAACATGATATAATTAATACAGAAATTAGTTATTCGTAGGCCTAAACGAAGGAATTTGGCTAAAATCCTGAGATCTCGGGTCTTTCACCCGAGTCCAATTTCTCGGGCCATTTCCAGTCAACCTACCAAATTTCGGCCGATTCGGACACCGTCGTGACAAATGACGAAATTGCCCCTGGTGCGGTTTTTCTTTATTAATTTTCTGCCCAACACTTCTTCAACCTGACATAATTAATAAGGAAATTAATTATTCGGAGGTCTATACGAAGGAACTTGGCTAAATTCCCATGATCCCGCATCTGTGCCCCGAGTCAAATTTCTCGGGCCGTTTCCAGTCAACCTTCCAAATTTCGACCCATTCCAACACCATCACGACAAATGACAAAATTGCCCCTGGTGCAGTTTTGCTTTATTAATTTTCTGTCCAGCATTTCGTCAACCTGAAATAATTAATAAGAAAATTAATTATTCGGAGGCCTAAACGAAGGAATTCGGCTAAAATCCTGTGATCCTGGGTCTGTGCCCCGAGTCCAATTTCTCGGGCCGTTTCCAATCAACTTGCCACATTTCACCCCATTCCGTCACCTTCGCGACAAATGACAAAATTTCCCCTAGTGTGGTTTTGCTTTGTTAATTTTCTTTCCAACACTTTTCAACCTGACATAATTAATACGGAAATTAATTATTCGGACGCATAAACGAAGGAATTTGGCTAAAATCCTGAGATCTCGGGTCATCGACCCGAGTCCAATTTCTCGGGCCGTTTCCAATCAACCTGCCAAATTTCGGTCCATTCCGACCCCGTCGCGAAAAATGACAAAATTGCCCCTGGTGCAGTTTTGCGTTGTTAATTTTCTATCCAACACTTATTCAACCTGACATAATTAATACGGAAAATAATTATTCGGAGGCGTAAATGAAGGAATTTGGCTAAAATCCCGAGTTCTTTCTTGGGCCGTTTCCAATCAACTTACCAAATTTCGGCCCATTCCGACATCGTCGCGACAAATGACGAAATAGCCCCTATTGCGATTTTTCTATGTTAATTTTCTGCCCAACGCTTCTTCAACCTGACATAATTAATAAGAAAATTGATTATTCGTTGGCCTAAATGAAAGAATTTGGCTAAAATCTCATGATTCCGAGTCTGTTCGTCGAGTCTAATTTCTTGGGGCCTTTCCAATCAACCTGCCAAATTTTGGCCCATTCCGACACCGTCGCAACAAATGACGAAATTGGTCCTGGCGCGATGTTTCTTGGTTAATTTTCTGTACAACACTACTTCAACATGACATAATTAATACAGAAATTAATTATTCGGAGGCCTAAACGAAAGAATTTGGATAAAATCTCGAGATCTCGGGTCTCTTACTAGTGTCTAATTTCTCGAGCCTTTTCCAATCAACTTACCAAATTTCGGCACATTCCGGCACCATCGCGACAAATGATAGAATTGCCCCTGGTACAGTTTTACGTTGTTAATTTTCTGTCCAACACTTCTTCAACCTGACATAATTAGTATTGAAATTAATTATTTGTAAGCCTAAACGAAGGAATTTGGCTAAAATCCCATGATCTTGGGTCTATGACCCGAGTCCAATTTCTCGGGCCGTTTCCAATCAACCTGCCACATTTCGGCCCATTCTTACACCTTCGCGACAAATGACAAAATTGCCGCTGGTGCGGTTTTGCTTTGTTAATTTTCTTTCCAACACTTTTCAACCTGACATAAATAATACGGAAATTAATTATTCGGAGGCCTAAATGAAGGAATTTGGCTAAAATCCCGAGTCCAATTTCTCGGGCCGTTTCCAATCAACCTGCCGAATTTTGGCCCATTCCAACACCGTCGCGAGAAATGACAAAATTGCCCCTGGTGCGATTTTGCGTTGTTAATTTTCTTTCCAACACTTATTCAACCTGACATAATTAATACGGAAATTAATTATTCGGAGGCCTAAATGAAGGAATTTGGCTAAAATCTCGAGTTCTTTCTTAGGCCGTTTCCAATCAACTTACCAAATTTCGGCCCATTCCAACACCGTCGCGACAAATGATGAAAGAGCCCCTGGTACGATTTTTCTTTGTTAATTTTCGGTCCAACACTTCTTCAACCTAACATAATTAATACGAAAATTAATTATTTGTTGCCCTAAACGAAGGAATTTGGCTAAAATCCCGTGATCCCGAGTCTGTGCATCGAGTCTAATTTCTATGGCCATTTCCAACTAACCCACCAAATTTCGGCCCATTCCGACACCGTCGCGACAAATGACAAAATTTTCCCTGGTACGATTTTTCTTGGTTAATTTTTTGTCCAACACTTCTTCAACCTGACACAATTAATACGAAAATTAATTATTCGGAGGCCAAAATGAAAGAATTTGGATAAAATCTCGAGATCTCGGGTCTCCTACTCGAGTCCAATTTCTCGGGCTTTTCCAATCAACCTGCCAAATTTCGACACATTCCGACAACGTTGCGACAAATGACAAAATTGCCCCTGGTGCGGTTTTGCGTTGTTAATTTTTTGTCCAACACTTCTTCAACTTGACATAATTAATACAGAAATTAATTATTCGTAGGCATAAACGAAGGAATTTGGCTAAAATCCCATGATCTTGGCTCTAAGACCCGAGTTCAATTTCTCGGGCCGTTTCCAATCAACCTGCCAAATTTCGGCCCATTCCGACAACGTCGCGACAAATGACGAAATTGCCCCGGGTGCAGTTTTTCTTTATTAATTTTCTGTCCAACACTTCTTCAACCTGACATAATTAATGAGGAAATTAATTATTCGGTGGCCTATACAAAGGAACTTGGCTCAATTCCCGTGATCCCGTATCTGTGCTCCAAGTCCAATTTCTCGAGCCGTTTGCAGTCAACCTATCAAATTTCGGCCCATTCCGACACCGTCGTGAGAAATGACAAAATTGCCCTTGGTGTGGTTTTACGTTATTAATTTTCTGTCCAACACTTATTCAACTAGATAGAATTAATACGAAAAATAACTTTTCGGAGGCCTAAATGAAGGAATTTGGCTAAAATCCCTAGTTCTCGGGTCTCTGCCTCGAGCCAATTTCTTGGGCGTTTCCAATCAACCTACCAAATTTTGGCCCATACCGACACCGTCGTAAAAAATGACAAAATTACCCCTGGTGCGGTTTTGCTTTGTTAACTTTTCGTCCAGCACTTCTTCAACCAGATATAATTAATATGGAAATTAATTATTCAGAGGCCTGAGTGAAGGAATTTGGCTAAAATCCCGATGTCTCAGGTTGATGACCCGAGTCCAATTTTTCGGACCGTTTCCAATCAACCAGCCAAATTTCAGCCCATTCCGACACCGTCGTGACAAATGACACAATTGCCCCTAGTGCGGTTTTGCGTCGCTAATTTTCTGTCCAACACTTCTTCAACATGACATAACTAATACGAAAATTAATTATTCGGAGGCCTAAACGAAGGAATTTGGCTAAAATCCCATGATCCCGAGTCTGTACCCCGAGTCCAATTTCTCGGGCCGTTTCCAATGAACCTGCCAAATTTCGGCCCAGTCCAACACCGTCGTGACAAAGACGAAATTGCCCCTAAAACGATTTTTCTTTGTTAATTTTCTGTACAACACTTCTTCAACCTGACATAATTAATACGAAAAATAATTATTCGGAGGCCTAAACGAAAAAATTTGGGTAAAATCCCGTGATCCAGGGTCTGTGCCCCGAGTCCAATTTCTCGGGCCATTTCCAATCAACCTACCAAATTTCAGCCCATTCCGACAACGTCACGACAAATTAAAAAAATTGCCCCTGGTGCGATTTTCCTATGTTAATTTTCTGTCCAACACTTCTTCAACCTAGCATAATTAATACGAAAATTAATTATTTGTTGGCCTAAACGAAGGAATTTGGCTAAAATCCTGTGATCCCGAGTCTGTACGTCGAGTCTAATTTCTAGGGCCGTTTCCAATCAACTTGCCAAATTTTGGTCCATTCCGACACCGTTGCGACAAATGATGAAAATACCCCTAGAACGATTTTTCTTTGTTAATTTTATGTCCAACACTTCTTCAACCTGACAAAATTAATACGGAAATTAATTATTCGGAGGCCTAAATGAAGGAATTTGGGTAAAATCCGTGATCCCAAGTCTGTGCCCCGAGTCCAATTTCTCGGGCCGTTTCCAATCAACCTGTCGTGTTTCGGCCCATTCCGACACCGTCGCGACAAATGACGAAATTTTCCCAGGTACGATTTTTCTTTGTTAATTTTCTGTCCAACACTTCTTCAACCTAACATAATTAATACGAAAATTAATTATTTGTTGCCCTAAACAAAGGAATTTGGCTAAAATCCCGTGATCCCGAGTCTGTGCGTCGAGTCTAATTTCTATGGCCATTTCCAACTAACCCACCAAATTTCGGCCCATTCCGACACCGTCGCGACAAATGACAAAATTTTCCCTGGTACGATTTTTCTTGGTTAATTTTTTGTCCAACACTTCTTCAACCTGACACAATTAATACGAAAATTAATTATTCGGAGGCCAAAATGAAAGAATTTGGATAAAATCTCGAGATCTCGGGTCTCCTACTCGAGTCCAATTTCTCGGGCTTTTCCAATCAACCTGCCAAATTTCGACACATTCCGACAACGTTGCGACAAATGACAAAATTGCCCCTGGTGCGGTTTTGCGTTGTTAATTTTTTGTCCAACACTTCTTCAACTTGACATAATTAATGCAGAAATTAATTATTCGTAGGCATAAACGAAGGAATTTGGCTAAAATCCCATGATCTTGCTCTAAAACCCGAGTTCAATTTCTCGGGCCGTTTCCAATCAACCTGCCAAATTTCGGCCCATTCCGACAACGTCGCGACAAATGACGAAATTACCCCGGGTGCAGTTTTTCTTTATTAATTTTCTGTCCAACACTTCTTCAACCTGACATAATTAATGAGGAAATTAATTATTCGGTGGCCTATACAAAGGAACTTGGGTAAATTCCCGTGATCCCGTATCTGTGCTCCAAGTCCAATTTCTCGAGCCGTTTGCAGTCAACCTATCAAATTTCGGCCCATTCCGACACCGTCGTGAGAAATGACAAAATTGCCCTTGGTGTGGTTTTGCGTTATTAATTTTCTGTCCAACACTTATTCAACTAGACAAAATTAATACGAAAAATAACTTTTCGGAGGCCTAAATGAAGGAATTTGGCTAAAATCCCTAGTTCTCGAGTCTCTGCCTCGAGCCAATTTCTTGGGCGTTTCCAATCAACCTACCAAATTTTGGCCCATACCGACACCGTCGCAAAAAATGACAAAATTGCCCCTGGTGCGGTTTTGCTTTGTTAACTTTTCGTCCAGCACTTCTTCAACCAGATATAATTAATATGGAAATTAATTATTCAGAGGCCTGAGTGAAGGAATTTGGCTAAAATCCCGATGTCTCAGGTTGATGACCCGAGTCCAATTTTTCCGACCGTTTCCAACAACCAGCCAAATTTCAGCCCATTCTGACACCGTCGCGACAAATGACACAATTGCCCCTGGTACGGTTTTGCGTCGCTAATTTTCTGTCCAACACTTCAACATGACATAATTAATACGAAAATTAATTATTCGGAGGCCTAAACGAAGGAATTTGGCTAAAATCCCGTGATCCCGGGTCTGTGCCTCGAGTCCTATTTCTTGGGCCATTTTCCAATCAACTTGCCAAATCTAGGCCCATTTCGACACCGTCGCGATAAATGACGAAATTGCCCCGGGTGCAATTTTTCTTTGTTAATTTTCTGTCCAACACTTCTTCAACCTGACATAATTAATACAAAAATTAATTATTCGGAGGCCTAAACGAAGAAATTTGGCTAAAATCCCGTGATCCCGAGTCTGTACCCCAAGTCCAATTTCTCGGGCCGTTTCCAATGAACCTGCCAAATTTCGGCCCAGTCCAACACCGTCGTGACAAAGACGAAATTGCCCCTAAAACGATTTTTCTTTGTTAATTTTCTGTACAACACTTCTTCAACCTGACATAATTAATACGAAAAATAATTATTCGGAGGCCTAAACGAAAAAATTTGGGTAAAATCCCGTGATCCAGGGTCTGTGCCCCGAGTCCAATTTCTCGGGCCATTTCCAATCAACCTACCAAATTTCAGCCCATTCCGACAACGTCACGACAAATTAAAAAAATTGCCCCTGGTGCGATTTTCCTATGTTAATTTTCTGTCCAACACTTCTTCAACCTAGCATAAATAATACGAAAATTAATTATTTGTTGGCCTAAACGAAGGAATTTGGCTAAAATCCTGTGATCCCGAGTCTGTACGTCGAGTCTAATTTCTAGGGCCGTTTCCAATCAACTTGCCAAATTTTGGTCCATTCCGACACCGTTGCGACAAATGATGAAAATACCCCTAGAACGATTTTTCTTTGTTAATTTTATGTCCAACACTTCTTCAACCTAACAAAATTAATACGGAAATTAATTATTCGAAGGCCTAAATGAAGGAATTTGGGTAAAATCCCGTGATCCCAAGTCTGTGCCCCGAGTCCAATTTCTCGGGCCTTTTCCAATCAACCTGTCGTGTTTCGGTCCATTCCGACACCGTCGCGACAAAAGACGAAATTTTCCCAGGTACGATTTTTCTTTGTTAATTTTCTGTCCAACACTTCTTCAACGTAACATAATTAATACGAAAATTAATTATTTGTTGCCCTAAACCAAGGAATTTGGCTAAAATCCCGTGATCCCGAGTCTGTGCGTCGAGTCTAATTTCTATGGCCATTTCCAACTAACCCACCAAATTTCGGCCCATTACGACACCGTCGCGACAAATGACAAAATTTTCCCTGGTACGATTTTTCTTGGTTAATTTTTTGTCCAACACTTCTTCAACCTAACATAATTAATACGGAAATTAATTATTCGGAGGCCTAAACGAAAGAATTTGGATAAAATCCCGAGATCTCGGGTCTTTGACCGGAGTCTAATTTCTAGGGCCTTTTCCAATCAACCTACTAAATTTTGACACATTTCGACACCGTCGTGACAAATGACAAAATTGCCCGTGGTACGATTTTGCGTTGTTAATTTTCAGTCCAACACTTCTTCAACCTAACATAATTAATACAGAAATTAATTATTCGTGGGCCTAAACGAAGGAATTTGGCTAAAATCTCGAGATCTTGGGTCTATGACCCAAGTCCAATTTCTCGGACCATTTCCAATCAACCTGCCAAATTTCGGCCCATTTCGACACCATCGCGACAAATGACGAAATTGTCCCTGGTGCGGTTTTTCTTCGTTAATTTTCTGTCCAACACTTCTTCGACCTGACATAATTAATAAGGAAATTAATTATTCGGAGGCCTATATGAAGGAACTTGGCTAAACTCCCGTGGTCCTGGGTCTGTGCCCCGAGTCCAATTTCTCGGGTCGTTTCCAATCAACCTGCCACATTTCCGCCCATTTCGACACCTTCGCGATAAATGACAAAATTGCCCCTGGTGCGGTTTTGTTTTGTTAATTTTCTTTCCAACACTTTTCAACCTGACATAATTAATACGGAAATTAATTATTCGGAGGCCTAAACGAAGGAATTTGGCTAAACTCCCGAGATCTTGGGTCCATAACCCGAGTCGAATTTCTCGGGCCATTTCAAATCAACTTGCCAAATTTTGGCCCATTCCGACACCGTCACGAGAAATGACAAAATTTCCCCTGGTGCGGTTTTGCGTTGTTAATTTTCTATCCAACACTTCTTCAACCTGACATAATTAATACGGAAATTAATTATTCGTAGGCCTAAACGAAGGAATTTGGCTAAAATCTCGTGGTCCCGAGTCTGTGCATCGAGTCTAATTTCTAGGGCCGTTTCTAATCAACCCACCAAATTTTGGCCCATTTCAACACCGTCGCGACAAATGACGAAATTACCTCTGGTGCGATTTTTCTTGGTTAATTTTCTGTCCAACACTTCTTCAACCTGACAAAATTAATACGAAAATTAATTATTCGGAGGCCTAAGCGGAAGAATTTGGCTAAAATCCCGAGTTCTCGGGTCTCTGCCCCAAGCTAATTTCTCGGGCCTTTTCCAATCAACCTGCTAAATTTCGACCCCATTCTGACACTGTCGTGTCAAATAACAAAATTGCCCCTGGTGCGGCTTTCCGTTGTTAATTTTCTGTCCAACACTTATTCAACCTGACATAATTAATACGAAAATTAATTATTCGGTGGCCTAAATGAAGGAATTTGGCTAAAATCCCGAGTTCTCGTGTCTTTGCCCAGAGTCCAATTTCTCCGGCCATTCCAATCAACCTGCCAAATTTCTGCCCATTCCGACAGCGTCGCGACAAATGACCATATTGCCCCTGGCGCGGTTTTGCTTTGTTAATTTTTTGTCCAACACTTCTTCAACCTGACATAATTAATAAGGAAATTAATTATTCGGAGGCCAAAACAAAAGAATTTGGCTAAAATCCCGTGATCCTGGGTCTGTGCCTCGAGTCCAATTTCTCGGGCCATTTCCAATCAACCTACAAATTTCGGCCCATTCCGACACCGTCGCGACAAATGACAAAATGGCCTCTGATGCAGTTTTGCTTTATTAATTTTCTGTCCAACACTTCCTCAACCAGACATAATTAATACGAAAATTAATTATTCGGAGGCCTAAACGAAGGAATTTGGCTAAAATCCCGAGATCTCGGGTCTATGCCCCGGGTCCAATTTCTAGGGCCGTTTCCACTAAACCTGCCAAATTTCGGTCCATTTCGACACCGTCGCGACAAATGATGAAATTTCCCCTGGAATGATTTTTCTTTGTTAATTTTCTATCCAACACTTATTCAACCTGACATAAATAATACGAAAATTAATAATTCGGAGGCCTAAACGAAGGAATTTAGCTAAAATCCCGAGATCTCGGGTCTTTGACCAAAGTCCAATTTCTTGGGCCGTTTCCAATGGGCCTGCCAAACTTCGGCCCATTCCGACACTGTCACGACAAATGACGAAATTACCCCTGGTGCGGTTTTCCTTTGTTAATTTTCTGTCCAACACTTCTTCAACCTAACATAATTAGTGCAGAAATTAATTATTCGTGGGCCTAAACGAAGGAATTTGGCTAAAATCCCGAGATCCTGGGTCTGTGACCCATGTCCAATTTCTCGGACCGTTTCCAATCAACCTGCCAAATTTCGGCCCATTTCGACACCATCGCGACAAATGACGAAATTGTCCCTGGTGCGGTTTTTCTTTGTTAATTTTCTGTCCATCACTTCTTCAACCTGACATAATTAATAATGAAATTAATTATTCGGAGGCCTATATGAAGGAACTTGGCTAAACTCCCGTGGTCCTGGGTCTGTGCCCCGAGTCCAATTTCTCGGGTCGTTTTCAATCAACCTGCCACATTTCCGCCCATTTCGACACCTTCGCGATAAATGACAAAATTGCCCCTGGTGCGGTTTTGTTTTGTTAATTTTCTTTCCAACACTTTTCAACCTGACATAATTAATACGGAAATTAATTATTCGGAGGCCTAAACGAAGGAATTTGGCTAAACTCCCGAGATCTTGGGTCCATGACCCGAGTCGAATTTCTCGGGCCGTTTCAAATCAACTTGCCAAATTTTGGCCCAGTCCGACACCGTCGCGAGAAATGACAATTTCCCCTGGTGCGGTTTTGCGTTGTTAATTTTCTGTCCAACACTTCTTCAACCTGACATAATTAATACGGAAATTAATTATTCGTTGGCCTAAACGAAGGAATTTGGCTAAAATCCCGTGGTCCCGAGTCTGTGCGTCGAGTCTAATTTCTAGGGCCGTTTCCAATCAACCTACCAAATTTTGGCCAATTCCGACACCGTCGCGACAAATGACGAAATTACCTCTGGTGCGATTTTTCTTGGTTAATTTTCTGTCCAACACTTCTTCAACCTGACAAAATTAATACGGAAATTAATTATTCGGAGGCCTAAACGAAAGAATTTGGCTAAAATCCCGAGTTCTCGGGTCTCTGCTCCAAGCCAAATTCTCGGGCCTTTTCCAATCAACCTGCTAAATTTCGACCCCATTCCGACCCTGTCATGTCAATAACAAAATTGCCCCTGGTGCGGCTTTGCGTTGTTAATTTTCTGTCCAACACTTATTCAACTTGACATAATTAATACGAAAATTAATTATTCGGTGGCCTAAATGAAGGAATTTGGCTAAATTCCCGAGTTCTCGTGTCTTTGCCCAGAGTCCAATTTCTCCGGCCATTCCAATCAACTTTCCAAAATTATGCCCATTCCGACAGCGTCGCGACAAATGACCATATTGCCCCTGGCGCGGTTTTGCTTTGTTAATTTTTTGTCCAACACTTCTTCAACCTGACATAATTAATAAGGAAATTAATTATTCGGAGGCCAAAACAAAGGAATTTGGCTAAAATCCCGTGATCCCGGGTCTGTGCCTCGAGTCCAATTTCTCGGGCCATTTCCAATTAACCTACAAATTTCAGCCCATTCCGACACCGTCGCGACAAATGACAAAATGGCCTCTGATGCAGTTTTGCTTTGTTAATTTTCTATCCAACACTTCTTCAACCAGACATAATTAATACGAAAATTAATTATTCGGAGGCCTAAACGAAGGAATTTGGCTAAAATCCCGAGATCTCGGGTCTATGCCCCGAGTCCAATTTCTAGGGCCGTTTCCACTAAACCTGCCAAATTTCGGTACATTTCTACACCGTCGTGACAAATGATGAAATTGCCCCGGGAATGATTTTTCTTTGTTAATTTTCTATCCAACACTTATTCAACCTGACATAATTAATACGAAAATTAATAATTCGGAGGCCTAAACGAAGGAATTTAGCTAAAATCCCGAGATCTCGGGTCTTTGACCAAAGTCCAATTTCTTAGGCCGTTTCCAATGAGCCTGCCAAACTTCGGCCCATTCCGACACTGTCACGACAAATGATGAAATTACCCCTGGTGCGATTTTCCTTTGTTAATTTTCTGTCCAACACTTCTTCAACCTAACATAATTAATACAGAAATTAATTATTCGAAGCCCTAAACGAATGAATTTGGCTAAAATCCCGAGTTCTCGGGTCTCTGCTGCAAGCCAATATCTCAGGCCGTTTCCAATCAACTTGTCAAATTTCGGTCCATTCCGACACCGTTGCGACAAATGAGGAAATTGCCCCAGGTGCGGGTTTTCTTTGTTAATTTTCCGTCCAACACTTCTTCAACCTGGCATAATTAATAAGGAAATTAATTATTCGAAGGCCTAGATGAAGGAATTTGGCTAAAGTCCCGTGATCCCATGTCTGTGCCCCGAGTCCAATTTCTCTGGCCGTTTCCAATCAACCTGCCAAATTTCAACTCATTCTGACACCATCGCGACAAATGATAAAATTGCCCATGGTGCGATTTTGCGTTATTAATTTTCTGTCCAACACTTCTTCAACCTGACATAATTAATGAGGAAATTAATTATTCGGAGGCCTAAACGAAGGAATTTGGCTAAAATCCCGTGATCCTGGGTCCGTGCCCTGAGTCCAATTTCTCGGGCCGTTTCCAACCAACCTGCCACATTTCGGCCCATCTGACACCTTCACGAGAAATGAGAAAATTGCCCCTGGTGCGGTTTTGCTTTGTTAATTTTCTCTCCAGTACTTTTCAACCAGACATATAATTAATACGGAAATTAATTATTCAGAGGCCTAAACAAAGGAATTTGGCTAAAATCCCGAGATCTCAGGTCTATGAGCCGAGTCCAATTTTTTGGGCTGTTTCCTATCAACCTGCTAAATTTCGGCCCATTCCGACACCGTCGCAACAATTGACAAATTTTCCCCTTGTGCGGTTTTGCGTTGTTAATTTTCTATCCAACACTTATTCAACCAGACATAATTAATATGGAAATTAATTATTCGGAGGCCTAAACGAAGGAATTTTTCTAAAATCCCGAGATCTTGGGTCAATGACCCGAGTCCAATTTCTCGGGCCGTTTCCAATCAACCTGCAATATTTCAGCCTATTCCGACACTGTCGCGACAAATGACGAGATTACCCCTGGTGCAGTTTTTTTGTTATTTTTCTGTCCAACACTTCTTCAACCTGACATAATTAATAAGGAAATTAACTGTTCGGAGGCCTAAACGAAGAAATTTGACTAAAATCTCATGATCTCCGGGTCTGTGCCCCTAGTCCAATTTCTCGAGCTTTTGCCAATCAACCTGAAAAATTTCAGCCCATTCCGATAACGTCGCGACAAATGATAAAATTGCCTCTGGTGCGGTTTTGCTTTGTTAATTTTCTATCCGACCCTTCTTCAACCTGACATAATTAATACAAAAATTAATTATTCAGAGTCATAAACGAAGGAATTTGGCTAAAAACCAGAGATCTCGGGTCTTTGACCCGAGCCCAATTTCTCGGGCCGTTTCCAATCAACCTACCAAATTTCAGGCCATTTCAACACCACTGCGACAAATGACAAAATTTCCCCTGGGGCGGTTTTGCTTTGTTAATTTTCTGTCCAACACTTCTTCAACCTGACATAATTAATAGGGAAATTAATTATTCGGAGGCATAAATGATGGAATTTGGCTAAAATCTCGTGATCCTGGTTCTGTGCCCCGAGTCCAATTTCTTGGGCCGTTTCCAATCAACCTGCTACATTTCGGCCCATTTCGACACCGTCGCGACAAATGACAAAATCACCCCTGGTGCGATTTTGCTTTGCTAATTTTCTTTCCTACACTTTTCAACCTAACATAATTAATACGAAAATTAATTATTCAGAGGCTTAAACGAAGGAATTTGGCTAAAATCCCGAGTTCTCAGGTCTCTACCTCGAGCCAATTTCTCGAGTCATTTCCAATCAACCTGCCAAATTTCGGCCCATTCCGACACCCCGCGTCAAATGACAAAATTGCCCCTGGTTCGATTTTGCTTTGTTAATTTTCTGTCCTACACTTCTTCAACCAGATATAATTAATAAGGAAATTACTTATTCAGAGGCCTAAACGAAGTAATTTGGCTAAAATTCCGTGATCCCGAGTCTGTGCACCGAGTCCAATTTCTCGAGCCGTTTAAAATCAACTTGCAAATTTCGGCCCATTCCGACACCGTCGCGACAAATGACAAAATGGCCCCTGGTACGGTTTTGCTTTGTTAATTTTATGTCCAACACTTCTTCAACCTAACATAATTAGTAAGGAAATTAATTATTCAGAAGCCAAAATGAAGGAATTTGTCTAAAATCCTGAGATCTCGGGTCTTAGACCTGAGTCCAATTTCTTGGGCCATTTCCAATCAACCTGCCAAATTTTGGCCCATTCAGACACCGTCGCAACAAATGACAAAATTGCCCCTGGTGTGGTTTTTCTTTATTAATTTTCTGTCCAACGCTTCTTCAACCTGACATAATTAGTACGGAAAATAATTATTCGGAGGCCTATACAATGGAATTTGGCAAAAATCCCGTGATCCCGAGTCTATGCCTTGAGTCCAAGTTCTCGGGCCGTTTCCAATCAACCTGTCAAATTTTGGACCTTTCCAACGACGTCGCAACAAATGACGAAATTGCCCTTGGTGCGATTTTTCTTTGTTAATTTTCTGTCCAACACTTCTTCAACCTGAGATAATTAATACGAAAATTAATTAATCGGAGGCCTAAACGAAGGAATTTGGCTAAAATCCTGAGATCTCGAGCCTTTGACCCGAGTCCAATTTCTCAGGCCGTTTCCAATCAAGCTGCCAAATTTTGGCCCATTTCGACACCGTCATGACAAATGAAGAAATTACCCTGGTGCGGTTTTGCTTTCTTAATTTTCTGTCCAACACTTATTCATCCTGACATAATTAATAAGGTAATTAATTATTCGGAGGCCCAAACGAAGGAATTTGGGTGAAATCCCGTGATCCCGGGTCTGTGCTCCGAGTCCAATTTCTTGGGTTGTTTCCAATCAACCTACAAATTTCGGCCCATTTCGACACCATCGCGATAAATGACAAAATGGCCCTTGGTGCGGTTTTGCTATGTTAATTTTCTGTCCAACACTTTTCAACCAAACATAATTCATACGGAAATTAATTATGCGGAGGCCTAAACCAAGGAATTTGGCTAAAATCCCGAGATCTCGGGTCTTTGACCCGAGTCCAATTTCTCGGGCCGTTTCCAATCTACCTGCCAAATTTCGGGCCATTCAGACCCAGTCACGACAAATGACAAAATTGCCCCTGGTGCGATTTTGCGTCGTTAATTTTCTGTCCAACACTTCTTAGACCTGACATAATTGATACGGATATTAATTATTCGGAGGCCTAAACGAATGAATTTGGCGAAAATCCCGTTATCCCGGGTCTGTGCCCCAAGTCCTATTCCTCGGGCCGTTTCCAATCAACTAGCCAAATCTCCGCCCATTCCGACACTGTCGTGATAAATGACGAAATTGCCCCTGCTGTAGTTTTTCTTTGTGTTATTTTTCTATCCAACACTTCCTCAACCTGACATAATTAACAAGGAAAATAATTATTCAGAGGCCTAAACAAAGGAATTTGGCTAAAATCTCGAGTTCTCGGGTCTCTGCCCCGACCTAATTTCTTGGGCCGTTTCCAATCGGCCTAGCGAATTTCGGCCCATTCTGACGCCGTCGTGACAAATGAAAAAATTGCCCCTGGTGCGGTTTTCCTTTGTTAATTTTTTGTCCAACACTTCTTCAACCTGACATAATTTATAAGAAAATTAATTATTCAGAGGCCTAAATGAAGGAATTTGGCTAAAATCCTAAGATCTTGGGTCATACCTAGTCCAATTTCTCGGGCCGTTTCCAATCAAACTGTCAAATTTCAGCCCATTCCGACATCGTCGCGACAAATGACAAAATTGCCCCTGGTGCGGTTTTGCATTGTCAATTTTCTATCCAACACTTATTCAACTTGACATAATTAATACGGAAAATAATTAGTCGGAGGCCTAAACGAAGGAATTTGGCTAAAATCCCGAGATCTCGAGTTTCTGCCTCGAGTCCAATTTCTCGGTCCATTTCCAATCAATCTGCCAAATTTCGGCTCATTTCAATACCGTCGCGACAAATGACGAAATCGCCCCTCGTGCAATTTTTCTTTATTAATTTTCTGTCCAACACTTATTCAACTTGACATAATTAATATGGAAATTAATTATTCGGAGGGCTAAACGAAGGAATTTGGCTAAAATCCCAAGATCTCGGGTCAAAGACCCAAGTCCAATTTCTCGGGCCGTTTGCAATCAACCTGCCAAATTTCGGCCCATTCCGACACCGTCGCGACAAATGACAAAATTGCCCCTAGTGCGGTTTTGATTTGTTAATTTTCTGTCCAACGCTTCTTCAACCTGGCATAATTAATATGGAAATTAGTTATTCGGATGCCTAAACGAAGCAATTTGGCTAAAATCCCGAGTCCAATTTTTCGGGCCATTTCCAATCAACCTGCCAAATTTTGGCCCATTCCGACACCGCTGCGTCAAATGACAAAATTGTCCCGGGTTCGATTTTGCTTTGTTAATTCTCTGTCCAACACTTCTTCAACCTGACATAATTAATAAGGAAATTAATTATTTGGAGGCCTAAACGAAGTAATTTGGCTAAAATCCAGTGATCCCAGGTCTGTGCCCCGAGTCCAATTTCTCAGGCCGTTTAAAATCAACTTACAAATTTCCGCCCATTCCGACACCGTCGCGACAAATGACAAAATGGCCCCTGGTTCGATTTTGCTTTGTTAATTTTCTGTCCAACACTTCTTCAGCATGACATAATTAATAAGGAAATTAATTATTTGGAGGCCTAAATGAAGGAATATGGCTAAAATCCCGTGATCCGGGTTTGTGCCCCGAGACCAATTTCTCGGGCCGTTTCCAATCAACTAGCAAATTTCGGCCCATTCCGACATCGTCGTGACAAATGACGAGATCGCCCTGGTGTGGTTTTGCTTTGTTAATTTTCTGTTCGACACTTTTTCAACCTGACATAATTAATACAGAAATTTATTATTCGTACGCCTAAACAAATGAATTCGGCTAAAATCTCAAGATCTCAGGTCTTTGACCCGAGTCCAATTTCTCGGGTCATTTCAAATCAACTTGCCAAATTTTGGCCCATTCCGACACCATCGCGACAAATGATGAAATTGCCCCTGGTGCGGTTTTTCTTTTGTTAATTTTCTATCCAACACTTCTTCAACCTGACATAATTAATAAGGAAATTAATTATTCGGAGGCCGAAATGAAGGAATTTGGCTAAAATCCCGTAATCCCGTGTCTGTACCCCTAGTCCAATTTCTCAGGCCGTTCGAGCCGTTTCCAATCAACCTGCCAAATTTCGGGCTATTTCGACACCGTTGTGACAAATGACAAAATTGCCCCTGGTGC
Organism: Olea europaea var. sylvestris; assembly: GCF_002742605.1. Taxonomy (NCBI): domain Eukaryota; kingdom Viridiplantae; phylum Streptophyta; class Magnoliopsida; order Lamiales; family Oleaceae; genus Olea; species Olea europaea. The sequence continues at coordinate 11,602,189 of NC_036255.1, read as the reverse complement.
GGTTTTGCTTCGTTAATTTTTTGTCCAACACTTCTTCAACCTGACATAATTAAGAAGGAAATTAATTATTCGGAAGCCTAAATGAAGGAATTTGGCTAAAATCCCGTGATCCTGGGTCTGTGCCCCGAGCCCAACTTCTCGGGCCATTTCCAATCAACCTGCCAAATTTCGGTCCATTCCGACACCGTAGCGACAAATGACAAAATTACCCCTGGTGCGATTTTGACTTGTTAATTTTCTGGCCACACTTCTTCAACATGACATAATTAATACGAAAATTAATTATTCAGAGGCCTAAACGAAGCAATTTGGTTAAAATCCCGAGTTCTCGGGTCATTGCCCCGAGTTCAATTTTTCGGGCCGTTTCCAATCAACCTACCAAATTTCGGCCCATTTCGACACCGCCGCGTCAAATGACAAAATTACCCTTGGTTCGATTTTTCTTTGTTAATTTTCTGTCCAGTACTTCTTCAACTTGACATAATATTTCTCAGGCCGTTTCCTATCAACTAGCAAATTTCGGCCCATTCCGACATCGTCGTGACAAATGACGAGATCGCCCTGGTGTGGTTTTGCTTTGTTAATTTTCTGCTCGACACTTTTTCAACCTGACATAATTAATACAGAAATTTATTATTCGTACGCCTAAACAAATGAATTCGGCTAAAATCTCAAGATCTCAGGTCTTTGACCCGAGTCCAATTTCTCGGGTCATTTCAAATCAACTTGCCAAATTTTGGCCCATTCCGACACCATCGCGACAAATGACGAAATTGCCCCTGGTGCTGTTTTTCTGTTGTTAATTTTCTGTCCAACACTTCTTCAACCTGACATAATTAATAAGGAAATTAATTATTCGGAGGCTGAAACGAAGGAATTTGGCTAAAATCCCGTAATCATATGTCTGTACCCCGAGTCAAATTTCTCAGGCCGTTCGAGCCGTTTCCAATCAACCTGCCAAATTTCGGGCTATTCCGACACCGTTGTGACAAATGACAAAATTGCCCCTGGTGCGGTTTTGCTATGTTAATTTTTTGTCCAACACTTCTTCAACCTGACATAATTAAGAAGGAAATTAATTATTCGGAAGCCTAAATGAAGGAATTTGGATAAAATCCTGTGATCCAGGGTCTGTGCCCCGAGTCCAATTTCTCGGGCCGTTTCCAATCAACTTGCAAATTTCGGCCCATTCCGACATCGCCGCTACAAATGACGAGATAGCCCTGGTGTGTTTTTGCTTTGTTAATTTTCTGTCCAACACTTTTTCAACCTAACATAATTAATACAGAAATTTATTATTCGTACGCCTAAACAAATGAATTCGGCTAAAATCTCGAGATCTCAGGTCTTTGACCCGAGTCCAATTTCCCGGGTCGTTTCAAATCAACCTGCCAAATTTTGACCCATTCCGACACCATCGCGACAAATGACGAAATTGCCCCTGGTGCGGTTTTTCTTTTGTTAATTTTCTGTCCGACACTTCTTCAACCTGACATAATTAATAAGGAAATTAATTATTCGGAGGCCGAAACGAAGGAATTTGGCTAAAATCCCGTAATCCCGTGTCTGTACCCCGAGTCCAATTTCTCAGGCCGTTCGAGCCGTTTCCAATCAACCTGCCAAATTTCGGGCTATTTCGACACCGTTGTGACAAATGACAAAATTGCCCCTGGTGCGGTTTTGCTTTGTTAATTTTTTGTCCAACACTTCTTCAACCTGACATAATTAAGAAGGAAATTAATTATTCGGAAGCCTAAATGAAGGAATTTGGCTAAAATCCCGTAATCCCGTGTCTGTACCCCGAGTCCAATTTCTCAGGCCGTTCGAGCCGTTTCCAATCAACCTGCCAAATTTCGGGCTATTTCGACACCGTTGTGACAAATGACAAAATTGCCCCTGGTGCGGTTTTGCTTTGTTAATTTTTTGTCCAACACTTCTTCAACCTGACATAATTAAGAAGGAAATTAATTATTCGGAAGCCTAAATGAAGGAATTTGGCTAAAATCCCGTAATCCCGTGTCTGTACCCCGAGTCCAATTTCTCAGGCCGTTCGAGCCGTTTCCAATCAACCTGCCAAATTTCGGGCTATTTCGACACCGTTGTGACAAATGACAAAATTGCCCCTGGTGCGGTTTTGCTTTGTTAATTTTTTGTCCAACACTTCTTCAACCTGACATAATTAAGAAGGAAATTAATTATTCGGAAGCCTAAATGAAGGAATTTGGCTAAAATCCCGTAATCCCGTGTCTGTACCCCGAGTCCAATTTCTCAGGCCGTTCGAGCCGTTTCCAATCAACCTGCCAAATTTCGGGCTATTTCGACACCGTTGTGACAAATGACAAAATTGCCCCTGGTGCGGTTTTGCTTTGTTAATTTTTTGTCCAACACTTCTTCAACCTGACATAATTAAGAAGGAAATTAATTATTCGGAAGCCTAAATGAAGGAATTTGGCTAAAATCCCGTAATCCCGTGTCTGTACCCCGAGTCCAATTTCTCAGGCCGTTCGAGCCGTTTCCAATCAACCTGCCAAATTTCGGGCTATTTCGACACCGTTGTGACAAATGACAAAATTGCCCCTGGTGCGGTTTTGCTTTGTTAATTTTTTGTCCAACACTTCTTCAACCTGACATAATTAAGAAGGAAATTAATTATTCGGAAGCCTAAATGAAGGAATTTGGCTAAAATCCCGTAATCCCGTGTCTGTACCCCGAGTCCAATTTCTCAGGCCGTTCGAGCCGTTTCCAATCAACCTGCCAAATTTCGGGCTATTTCGACACCGTTGTGACAAATGACAAAATTGCCCCTGGTGCGGTTTTGCTTTGTTAATTTTTTGTCCAACACTTCTTCAACCTGACATAATTAAGAAGGAAATTAATTATTCGGAAGCCTAAATGAAGGAATTTGGCTAAAATCCCGTAATCCCGTGTCTGTACCCCGAGTCCAATTTCTCAGGCCGTTCGAGCCGTTTCCAATCAACCTGCCAAATTTCGGGCTATTTCGACACCGTTGTGACAAATGACAAAATTGCCCCTGGTGCGGTTTTGCTTTGTTAATTTTTTGTCCAACACTTCTTCAACCTGACATAATTAAGAAGGAAATTAATTATTCGGAAGCCTAAATGAAGGAATTTGGCTAAAATCCCGTAATCCCGTGTCTGTACCCCGAGTCCAATTTCTCAGGCCGTTCGAGCCGTTTCCAATCAACCTGCCAAATTTCGGGCTATTTCGACACCGTTGTGACAAATGACAAAATTGCCCCTGGTGCGGTTTTGCTTTGTTAATTTTTTGTCCAACACTTCTTCAACCTGACATAATTAAGAAGGAAATTAATTATTCGGAAGCCTAAATGAAGGAATTTGGCTAAAATCCCGTAATCCCGTGTCTGTACCCCGAGTCCAATTTCTCAGGCCGTTCGAGCCGTTTCCAATCAACCTGCCAAATTTCGGGCTATTTCGACACCGTTGTGACAAATGACAAAATTGCCCCTGGTGCGGTTTTGCTTTGTTAATTTTTTGTCCAACACTTCTTCAACCTGACATAATTAAGAAGGAAATTAATTATTCGGAAGCCTAAATGAAGGAATTTGGCTAAAATCCCGTAATCCCGTGTCTGTACCCCGAGTCCAATTTCTCAGGCCGTTCGAGCCGTTTCCAATCAACCTGCCAAATTTCGGTCCATTCCGACACCGTTGCGACAAATGACAAAATTACCCCTTGTGCGATTTTGATTTGTTAATTTTCTGGCCAACACTTCTTCAACCTGACATAATTAATACGAAAATTAATTATTCGGAGGCCAAAACAAAGCAATTTGGCTAAAATCACGAGTTTTCGAGTTCAATTTTTCAGGCCGTTTCCAATCAACCTGCCAAATTTCGGCCCATTCCGACATTGCCGCGTCAAATGACAAAATTACCCCTGGTCCGGTTTTGCTTTGTTAATTTTTTGTCCAACACTTCTTCAACCTGAAATAATTAATAAGGAAATTAATTATTCGAAGGCCTAAACGAAGTAATTTGGCTAAAATTTCGTGATCCCGGGTCTGTGCCCCGAGTCCAATTTCTCGGGCCGTTTCCAATCAACCTGCAAATTTCGGCCCATTTTGACACCGTTGCGACAAATGACAAAATGGCCCCTGGTGCGGTTTTGCTTTGTTAATTTTCTTTCCAACACTTCTTCAACCCGACATAATTAACAAGGAAATTAATTATTCGGAGCCCAAAACGAAGGAATCAGGCTAAAATCCTGAGATCTAGTCCTATTTCTTGGGCTATTTCCAATCATCCTGCTAAATTTCGGCCCATTCCGACACCATCACGACAAATGACGAAATTGCCCCGGGTGCGGTTTTTCTTTGTTAATTTTCTGTCCAACACTTCTTCAACCTGACATAATTAATATGGAAAATAATTATTCGGAGGCCTAAACGAAGGAATTTGGTTAAAATCCCATGATCCCGAGTCTATGCCCCGAGTCAAAGTTCTCGGGCCACTTCCAATCAACCTGCCAAATCTTGGTCCATTCGAACACCGTCGCTACAAATGATGAAATTGCCCCTGAGGCGATTTTTCGTGGTTAATTTTCTGTCCAACACTTCTTCACCCTGACATAATTAATACGAAAATTAATTATTCGGACGCCTAAACGAAGGAATTTACTAAAATCACGTGATCCTGGGTCTGTGCCCCGAGTCCAATTTCTCGGGCCGTTTCCAATCAACTTGCAAATTTCGGCCCATTCCGACATCGCCGCGACAAATGACGAAATGGCCCCTGGTGTGGTTTTGCTTTGTTAATTTTCTGTTTAACACTTTTTCAACCTGACAAAATTAATACAGAAATTTATTATTCGTACGCCTAAACGAAGGAATTTGGCTAATCCCGAGATCTCGGGTCTTTTACCCTAGTCCAATGTCTCGGGTCATTTCAAATCAACCTGTCAAATTTCGGCCCATTCCGATACCATCGCGAAAAATGACGAAATTGACCCTGTTGCGATTTTTCTTTGTTAATTTTCTTTCCAATACTTCTTCAACCTGACATAATTAATAAGGAAATTAATTATTCGGAGTCCTAAATGAAGGAATTTGGCTAAAATCCCGTAATCCCGTGTCTGTACCCCGAGTCCAATTTCTCAGGCCGTTCGAGCCGTCTCCAATCAACCAGCCAAATTTCTGGTTATTCCGACACCGTTGCGACAAATGACAAAATTGCCCCTGGTGCAGTTTTGCTTTGTTAATTTTCTGTCCAACACTTCTTCAACCTGAGATAATTAATAAGGAAATTAATTATTCGGAGGCCTAAATGAAGGAATTTGGCTAAAATCCCGTGATCCTAGGTCTGTGCCCCGAGTCCAATTTCTCGGGCCATTTCCAATCAACCTGCCACATTTCGGCCCATTCCGATACCTTTGCGACAAATGACAAAATTGCCCCTGGTGCGGTTTTGCTTTGTTAATTTTCTTTCCAACACTTTTCAATCTGACATAATTAATACGAAAATTAACTATTTGGAGGCCTAAACGAAGGAATTTAGCTAAAATCCTAAGTTCTCGGGTCTTTGCCTCTAACCAATTTCTCGGGCCATTTCCAATCAACCTGCCAAATTTCGGCCCATTTCGACACCGTCGCGACAAATGACAAAATTTCCCCTGGTGTGGTTTTGATTTGTTAATTTTTTGTCCAACACTTCTTCAACCTGACATAATTAATACGGAAATTAATTATTCGGAGGCCTAAACGAAGCAATTTGGCTAAAATCTCGAGTTCTCGGGTCATTGCCCCGAGTTCAATATTTCCGGCCATTTCCAATCAACGTGCCAAATTTTGGCCCATTCCGACACCGCCGCGTCAAATGACAAAATTGCCCCTGGTTCAATTTTGCTTTGTTAATTTTCTGTCCAACACTTCTTCGACCTGACATAATTAATAAGGAAATTAATTATTCAGAGGCCTAAACGAAGTAATTTGGCTAAAATCCTGTGATCCCGGGTCTGTTCCCCTAGTCCAATTTCTCGGGCTGTTTCCAATCAACCTGTAAATTTCGGCCCATCCGACACCGTCGTGACAAATGACAAAATGGCCCCTGGTGCGGTTTTGCTTTGTTAATTTTCTTTCCAACACTTCTTCAACCTGACATAATTAACTAGGAAATTAATTATTCGGAGGCCAAAATGAAGGAATCTGGTTAAAATCCTAAGATCTCGGGTCTTTGACCCGAGTCCAATTTCTTTGGCTGTTTCCAATCAGCCGGCTAAATTTTGGCCCATTCCGATACCGTCCCGACAAATGACAAAATTGCCCCAGGTGCGGTTTTTCTTTGTTAATTTTCTGTCCAACATTTCTTCAACCTGACATAATTAATATGGAAAATAATTATTCGGAGGCCTAAACGAAGGAATTTGGCTAAAATCCCGTGATCCCGAGTCTGTGCCCCGAGTCCAAGTTCTCGGGCCGCTTCCAATCAACCTGCCAAATCTTGGCCCATTCCAACACCGTCACTACAAATGACGAAATTGCCCCTGGGGCGATTTTTCTTTGTTAATTTTCTGTCCAACACTTCTTCAACCTGACATAATTAATACAAAAATTAATTATTCGGAGGCCTAAATGAAGGAATTTGGCTAAAATACTGAGATTACGGGTCAACAACCCGAGTCCAATTTCTTGGGCCGTTTCCAATCAACCTGCCAAATTTCGGCCCATTCTGACATCGTCGCAACGAATGACAAAATGGCCCCTGGTGCGGTTTTGCTTTGTTATTTTTCTGTCCAACAATTTTCAACTAGACATAATTAATACGAAAATTAATTATTCGGAGGCCTAAACGAAGGGATTTGGCTAAAATCCCGTGATCCCGAGTATGTGCCCCGAGATCAAGTTCTCAGGCCGCTTCCAATCAACCTGCTAAATCTTGGCCCATTCCAACACCCTCGCTACAAATGACGAAATTGCCCCTGGGGCAATTTTTCTTTGTTAATTTTCTGTCCAACACTTCTTCAACCTGACATAATTAATACGAAAATTAATTATTCGGAGGCCTAAACCTAGGAATTTGGCTAAAATCCTGAGATCTCGGGTCGATGACCCGAGTCCAATTTCTAGGGCCGTTTCCAATCAACCTGCCAAATATCGGTCCATTCCGACGCCGTCGTGACAAATGACAAAATGGCCCCTGGTGCAGTTTTGCTTTGTTAATTTTTTGTCCAACACTTTTCAACCAGACATAATTAATACGGAAATTAATTATTCGGAGGCCTAAACGAAGGAATTTGGCTAAAATCCTGAGATCACGGGTCATCGACCCAAGTCCAATTTCTCAGGACGTTTCCAATCTACCAGCCAAATTTCGGGCTATTTTGACACCGTTGCGACAAATGACAAAATTGCCCCTGGTGCGGTTTTGTGTCGTTAATTTTCTGTCCAACACTTCTTCAACTTCACATAATTAATACGGATATTAATTATTCAGAGGCTTAAACGAAGGAATTTAGCTAAAATTCCGTGATCCCGGTTCTGTACCCCGAGTCCTATTTCTCGGGCCATTTCTAATCAACATGCCAAATTTCGGCCCATTCCGACACCGTCGCAACAAATGACGAAATTGCCCCTGCTGTTGTTTTTCTTTGTTATTTTTTTGTCCAACACTTCTTCAACCTAACATAATTAACAAGGAAATTAATTATTCGAATGCCTAACCGAAGGAATTTGGCTAAAATCCCGTAATCTCGGGTCTGTACCCCGAGTCTGATTTCTCGGGCTGTTTCCAATCAACCTGCCAAATTTCGGCCCATTTCGACACCGTCGTGACAAATGACAAAATTGCCCCTGGTTCGATTTTGCTTTGTTAATTTTCTGTCCAACACTTCTTCAACCTAACATAATTAATAAGGAAATTAATTATTCGGAGGCCTAAACGAAGGAATTTGACTAAAATCCCGTGATCCTGGGTCTCTGCCCCGACTCCAATTTCTCGGGCCGTTTCCAATAAACATGCCAAATTTCGGCCCATTTCGACACCGTCGCGACAAATGACAAAATTGCCCCTGGTGCGGTTTTGCTTTGTTAATTTCTGTCCAACACTTCTTCATCCTGACATAATTAATACAGAAATTAATTATTCGTAGGACTAAATGAAGGAATTTGGCTGTAATCCCGAGATCCCGGGTCATTGACCGAGTCCAATTTCTCGGGCCATTTCCAATTAACCTAACAAATTTCGGCCCATTCCAGCACCGTCTCGACAAATGATAAAATTACCCCTGGTGCGATTTTGCGTTGTTAATTTTCTGTCCAACACTTCTTCAACCTGACATAATTAATAAGGAAATTAGTTATTCGGAGGCCTAAACGAAGGAATTTGGTTAAAATCCCGTGATCCTGGGTCTGTGTCCCGAGTCCAATTTCTCGAGATGTTTCCAATCAACCTGCCAAATTTTGGCCCATTGCGACACCGTCGCGACAAATGACAAAATTGTCCATGGTACGATTTTTCTTTGTTAATTTTCTATCCAACACTTATTCAACCTGACATAATTGATATGGAAATTAATTATTCAGAGGCCTAAACGAAGGAATTTGGCTAAAATCCCATGATCCCGGGTCTGTGCCCTGAGTCCAATTTCTCAAATCGTTTCCAATCAACCTACCAAATTTCGACCCATTCCGACACCGTCGCGACAGATGACAAAATTGGCCCTAGTGCGGTTTTGCGTCGTTAATTTTCTGTCCAACACTTTTCAACCAGACATAATTAATACGGAAATTAATTATTCGGAGGCCTAAACGAAGGAATTAGGCTAAAATCTCAAGATCTCGAGTACAAAACCCGAGTCCAATTTCTCGGGCCGTTTCCAATCAACCTTCCAAATTTGGACCCATTTCGACACCGTCGCGACAAACGACAAAATTGCCCCTGGTATGATTTTGCGTTATTAATTTTTAGTCCAACACTTATTCAACCTGACATAATTAATACGAAAAATAATTATTCGGAGGCCTAAACGAAGGAATTTGGCTAAAATCCCGAGTTCTTAGGTCTCTACCCTGAGCCAATTTCTTGGCCCGTTTCCAATCAACCTACCAAATTTCGGCCCATTCCGACACCGTCACAAAAAATGACAAAATTGCCCCTGGTGCGATTTTGCTTTGTTAATTTTCTGTCCAACACTTCTTCAACCGGACATAATTAATACGGAAATTAATTATTCGGAGGCCTAAACGAAGGAATTTGGCTAAAATCCTGAGATATCGGGTCATGACTCGAGTCCAATTTCACGGGACGTTTCCAATCAACTGACCAAATTTTGGCCCATTCCGACACTGTCGCGACAAATGACAAAATTGCCCCTGGTACGATTTTGCGTTGTTAATTTTATGTCCAACACATATTCAACCTGACATAATTAATACAGAAAATAATTATTCGAAGGCCTAAACGAAGGAATTTGGCTAAAATCCCAAGTTCCCGGGACTTGCCCCGAGCCAATTTCTTGGGCCGTTTCCAATCAACCTACCAAATTTCGGCCCATTCCGACACCGTCGCGACAAATGACAAAATTGCCCCAGGTGCGATTTTGCTTTGTTAATTTTCTGTCCAACACTTATTCAACCTGACATAATTAATACGAAAAATAATTATTCGGAGGCCTTCTCGGGTCTTTGCCCCGAGCCAATTTCGTGGCCCGTTTCCAATTAACCTACCAGATTTCGGTCCATTGCCACACCGTCGCGATAAATGACAAAATTGCCCCTGGTGCGGTTTTACTTTGTTAATTTTCTGTCCTACACTTCTTCAACCTGACATAATTAATACAGAAAATAATTATTCGAGGGCCTAAACGAAGGATATTGGCTAAAATCCCGTGTTCTCAGGTCTGTACCCCGAGTCCAATTTCTTAGGCCGTTTCCAATCAACCTGCCAATTTTCGGCCCATTCCGACACCTTCGCAACAAAAGATTGTCCCTAGTGCAGTTTTTCTTTGTTAATTTTCTGCCCAACACTTCTTCAACCTTACATAATTAATACGAAAATTAATTATTCAGAGTCCTAAATGAAGGAATTTATCTAAAATCCCGAGATCTCGGGAACATTACCCGAGTCCAATTTCTCGGGCCGTTTCCAATCAACCTGCCAAATTTCGGCTCATTCCGACACCATCGCAACAAATGACAAAATTGCCCCGGTACGATTTTGCGTTGTTAATTTTCTGTCCAACACTTATTCAACCTGACATAATTAATATGAAAAATAATTATTCGGAGGCCTAAACGAAGGAATTTGGCTAAAATCACGAGTTCTTGGGTCTCTCCCCGAGCCAATTTTTTGGGCCGTTTCCAATCAACCTACCAAATTTCAGCCCATTTCGACACCGTCACGACAAATCACAAAATTGCCCCTAGTGCGGTTTTGCTTTATTAATTTTCTGTCCAGCACTTCTTCAACCTGACATAATTAATACGGAAATTAATTATTCGGAAGCCTAAACCATGTAATTTGGCTAAAATCCAGTGATCCCAGGTCTGTGCCCTGAGTCCAATTTCTCGGGCCGTTTCCAATCAATCTGCCAAATTTCGGCCCATTCCGACATCATCGCGACAAATGACTAAGTTGCCCCTAGTGCGATTTTTCTTTGTTAATTTTCTGTCCAACCCTTCTTCAACCTAAAATAATTAATAAGGAAATTAATTATTCGGAGGCCTAAATGAAGGAATTTGGCTAAATTCCCGTGATCCCGGGTTTGTACCTCGAGTCCAATTTCTCTGGCTGTTTCCAATCAACCTGCCAAATTTCGGCCCACTCGGACACCGTCGTGACAAATGACAAAATTGCCCCTGGTGCGGTTTTGCTTCGTTAATTTTCTATCCAGCACTTCTTCAACCTGACATAATTAATACTAAAATTAATTATTCGGAGACCTAAACGAAGAAATTTGGCTAAAATCCCAAGATCTCAGGTCTTTAACCCGAGTCCAATTTCTCGGGCCGTTTCCAATCCACATGCCAAATTTCGGCACATTCCGACACCGTCGCGACAAATGACAAAATTGTCCCTGGTGTGGTTTTACGTTGTTAATTTTCTATCCAACACTTATTCAACAAAATATAATTAATACGGAAATTAATTATTCGGAGGCCTAAACGAAGGAATTTGGCTAAAATCCCGAGATCTCGAGTCAAAGACACGAGTCCGATTTCTCGGGCCGTTTCCAATCAACCTGCCAAATTTCGGCCCATTCCTACACTGTCGTGACAAATGACGAAATTGCCCCTGGTGCTGTTTTTTTTTGTTATTTTTCTGTCCAACACATCTTCAACCTGACATAATTAATAAGGAAATTAACTGTTCGGAGGCCTAGACGAAGGAATTTGGCTAAAATCCCGTGATCCCGGGTCTGTGCCCCTAGTCCAATTTCTCGGGCCGTTTCCAATCAACCTGCCAAATTTCGACCCATTCCGATAACGTCGGGACAAATGACAAAATTGCCTCTGGTGCGGTATTGCTTTGTTAATTTTCCGTCCAACACTTCTTCAACCTGACATAATTAATACTGAAATTAATTATTCGGAGGCCTAAACGAAGGCATTTGGCTAAAATCCCGTGATCCCGAGTCTGTGCCCCGAGTCCAATTTCTCAGTTCGTTCCCAATCAACCCGCTAAATTTTGGCCCATTCCGACACCGTCGTGACAAATGATGAAATTGCCCCTGGTACGATTTTTCTTCGTTAATTTTCTGTCCAACACTTCTTCAACCTGACATAATTAAACAAAAAACTAATTATTCAGAGGCCTAAACGAAGGAATTTGTCCAAAATCCCATGATCCCGGGTCTGTGCCCCGAGCCCAATTTCTCGGGCCGCTTCCAATCAACCTGCCAAATTTCGGCCCATTCCGACACCGTCGCGACAATTGGCAAATTACCCCTGGTGCGATTTTTCTTTATTAATTTTCTATCCAACACTTCTCAACCTGACAAAATTAATACAGAAATTTATTACTCGGAGGCCTAAACCAAGGAATTTCGCTAAAATCCCGTGATCCTGGGTCTGTGCCACGAGTCCGATATCTCAGGCAGTTTCCAATCAACCTGCCAAATTTTGGCCCATTCCAACACCGTCGCGACAAATGACGAAATTACCCCTGGTGCGATTTTTCTTTGTTAATTTTCTGTCCAACACTTCTTCAACCTTAAATAATTAATAAGGAAATAAATTATTCGGAGGCCTAAACGAAGAAATTTAGCTAAATCCCATGATCCCGGGTCTGTGCCCCGAGTCCAATTTCTCGGGCCGTTTCCAATCAACCTGCAAATTTCGTCCCATTCCGACACCGTCGCGATAAATGCCAAAATGGCCCCTTGTACGATTTTGCTTTGTTAATTTTCTGTTAATCATTTCTTGAACCTGACATAATTAATAAGGAAATTGATTATTCAAAGGCCTAAACAAAGGAATTTGGCTAAAATCCCAAGATCTCGGGTCTTTGATCCGAGTCCAATTTCTTGAGCCATTTCCAATCAACCTGCCAAATTTCGGCCCGTTCAACACCGTCGCAAGAAATGAATAAATTGCCCCTGGTGCAATTTTTCTTTGTTAATTTTCTGTCGAACACTTCTTCAACCCGACATAATTAATACGAAAATTAATAATTCGGAGGCCTAAACGAAGGAATTTGGCTAAAATCCCGTGATATCAAGTTTGTGCCCCGAGTCCAATTTCTCAGGCCATTTCCAATCAACCAGCCAAATTTCGACCCATTCCGACACCATCGCGACAAATGATGAAATTGCCCCTGGTGCGATTTTTCTTTGTTAATTTTCTGTCCAACACTTCTTCAACCTGAAATATTTAATAAGGAAATTAATTATTCGGAGGCCTAAACGAAGGAAATTGGCTAAAATCCCCGTGATCCTGGGTCTGTGCCCCGAGTCCAATTTTTTAGGCCGTTTCCAAATCAACCTGTCGAATTTCTGCCCATTCCGACATCGTAGCGAGAAATTACGAAATTGCCCATTGTGTGGTTTTGCGTTGTTAATTTTCTATCCAACACTTATTCAACCTGACATAATTAATAAGGAAAATAATTATTCGGAGGCCTAAATGAAGGAATTTGGCTAAAATCTCGAGTTCTCGATTTTTTGCCCTGAGCCGATTTCTTGGGCCGTTTTCGATCAACCTATCAAATTTCGGCCAATTCCAACACCATCACGACAAATGACAAAATTGCCCCTAGTACGGTTTTGCTTTGTTAATTTTCTGTCAACTCTTCTTCAACCTGACATAATTAATACGGAAATTAATTATTCGGAGGCCCAAGTGATGGAATTTGACTAAAATCCCGATATCTTGGGTCTATGATGCAAGTCCAATTTCTTTGGCCGTTTCCAATCAACCAGCCAAATTTCGGCCCATTCCGACACCGTAGCGACAAATGACAAAATTGCCCCTGGTGCGGTTTTGCTTTGTTAATTTTCTGTCCAATACTTCTTCAACCTGACATAATTAATAAGGAAATTAATTATTCGGAGGCCTAAACGAAGGAATTTAGCTAAATCCCGTGATCCCGGGTCTGTGGCCCGAGTCCAATTTCTCGGGCCGTTTCCAATCAACCTGCCAAGTTTCGGCCCATTTTGACACCGTCGTGACAAATGACAAAATTACCCCTGGTGCGGTTGTTCTTTGTTAATTTTCTGTCCAACTCTTCTTCAACCTGACATAATTGATGCGGAAATTAATTATTCGGAGGCCTAAATGACGAAATTTGACTAAAATCCCGGGATCCCGGGTTTGTGCCCAGAGTCCAATTTCTCGGGCCATTTCCAATCAACCTGCCAAATTTTGGTCCAGTCCGACACCGTCGCGACAAATGACGAAATTGCCCCTGGTGCGGTTTTGCGTTGGTAATTTTCTTTCCAACACTCCTTCAACCTGACATAATTAATACAGAAATTAATTATTCGTAGGCCTAAACGAAGGAATTTGGGTAAAATCCCGAGATCTTGGGTCTATGACCCAAGTCAAATTTCTCGGGCCGTTTCCAATCAACCTGCCAAATTTCGGCCCAGTTCGACACCGTCGCGACAAATGACGAAATTGTTCCTGGTGCGGTTTTTCTTTGTTAATTTTCTGTCCAACACTTCCTCAACCTGACATAATTAATAAGGAAATTAATTATTCGGAGGCCTATACGAAGGAACTTGGCTAAAATCCCGTGATCCTGTATCTGTGCCCCGAGCCCAATCTCCCGGGCCGTTTCCAATCAACCAGCCAAATTTTGGCCCATTCCAACACCGTTGCGACAAATGACAAAATTGTCCCTTGTGCGGTTTTGCTTTGTTAATATTCTGTCCAATACTTCTTCAATCTGACATAATTAATAAGAAAATTAATTGTTCGGAGGCCTAAACGAAGGAATTTGGCTAAAATCCCTTGGTCCTGGGTCTGTGCCCCGAGTCCAATTTCTCGGACTGTTTCCAATCAACCTGCCGCATTTCAGCCCATTTCGACACCTTCGTGACAAATGACAGAATTGCCCCTAGTGCGGTTTTGCTTTGTTAATTTTCTTTCCCGCACTTTTCAACCTGATATAATTAATACGGAAAATAATTATTCGGAGGTCTAAATGAAGGAATTTGCCTAAAATCCCGTGATCCCGGGTCTATGACCCAAGTCCTATTTCTCGGGCCGTTTCCAATCAACTTGCCAAATTTCGGCCCATTCCGACACCGTCGCGACAAATGACGAAATTGCCTCTGGTGCAATTTTTCTTTGTTATTTTTCTGTCCAACACTTCTTCAACCTGACATAATTAACACGAAAATTAATTATTCGGAGGCCTAAATGAAGGAATTAGGCAAAAATCCTGTGATCTCGAGTCTGTGCCCCGAGTCAAATTTCTCGGACCGTTTCCAATGAACCTGCCAAATTTCGGCCAATTCTGACTCTGTCACGACAAATGATGAAATTGCCCTTGGAACAATTTTTCTTTGTTAATTTTCTATCCAACACTTCTTCAACCTGACATAATTAATACGAAAATTAATTATTCAGAGGCCTAAACGAAGCAATTTGGCTAAAATCCAGTGATCCCGGGTCTGTGCGTTGAGTCTAATTTCTAGGGCTGTTTCCAATCAACCTGCCAAATTTCGGCCCATTCCAACACCGTCACGACAAATGACGAAATTGCCCCTCGTGCGATTTTTCTTAGTTAATTTTCTGTCCAACACTTCTTCAACCTGACATAATTAATACGGAAATTAATTATTAGGAGGCCTAAACAAAAGAATTTTGATAATATCCCGAGATCTCGGGTCTTTGACCCGAGTCCAATCTCTCGGGCCTTTTCCAATCAACTTGCCAAATTTTGGAACATTCCGACACCGTCGTGACAAATGACAAAATTGCCTCTGATGCGGTTTTACGTTGTTAATTTTCTGTCCAACACTTCTTCAACCTGACATAATTAATAAATTAATTAATTATTCTTGGGCCTAAACAGAGGAATTTGGCTAAAATCCCGAGATCTTGGGTCTATGACCCGAGTCCAATTTCTCGGGCCGTTTCCAATCAACCTGCCAAATTTCGGTCCATTTCGACATCGTCGCGACAAATGACGAAATTGTCCCTGGTGCGGCTTTTCTTTGTTAATTTTCTGTCCAAGACTTCTTCAACCAGACATAATTAATAAGGAAAATAATTATTCGGAGGCCTATATGAAGGAACTTAGCTAAAATCCCTGATCCCGTATCTGTGCCCAGAGCATAATTTCTCGGGCAGTTTCCAATCAACCTGACAAATTTCGGCCCATTCCTGCAACGTCGCGACAAATGATAAAATTGCCCCTGGTGCGATTTTACTTTGTTAATATTCTGTCCAACACTTCTTCAACCTGACATAATTAATAAGAAAATTAATTATTCGGATGCCTAAACGAAGGAATTTGGCTAACATCCCGTGGTCCTGGGTCTGTGCCCCAAGTCCAATTTCTCGGGCCGTTTCCAATCAACTTGCCACATTTCGGCCCATTCCGACACTGTCGCGACAAATGAAGAAATTGCCCATGGTGCGGTTTTGCTTTGTAAATTTTTTGTCCAACACTTCTTCAACCTGACATAATTGATACGGAAATTAATTATTCGAAGGCCTAAACAACGAAATTTGGCTAAAATCCCGAGATCCCGGGTCTATGCCCCGAGTCCAATTTCTCGGGCCATTTCCAATCAACCTGCCAAATTTCAGCCCATTCCGACACCGTCGCGACAAATGACGAAATTGCCCCTGTTGCGGTTTTGCGTTGGTAATTTTCGATCCAACACTCCTTCAACCTGACATAATTAATACAGAAATTAATTATTCGTAGGCCTAAACGAAGGAATTTGGGTAAAATCTCGAGATCTGGGACCCAAGTCAAATTTCTCGGGCCGTTTCCAATCAACCGGCCAAATTTCGGCCCAGTTCGACACCGTCGCAACAAATGACAAAATTGTTCCTGGTGCGATTTTTCTTTGTTAATTTTTTGTCCAACCCTTCTTCTGCCTGACATAATTAATAAGGAAATTAATAATTCTGAGGCCTATACGAAGGAACTTGGCAAAAATCCCGTGATCCCGTATCTATGCCCCGAGTCCAATTTCCCGGGCCGTTTCCAATCAACCAGCCAAATTTCGGCGCATTCCGTCAACGTCGCAACAAACGACAAAATTGCCCCTGGTGCAGTTTTGCTTTGTTAATATTCTGTCCAACACTTCTTCAACCGGACATAATTAATAAGAAAATTAATTATTCGGAGGCCTAAACGAAGGAATTTGGCTAAAATCCCGTGGTCCTAGGTCTGTGCCCCGAGTCCAATTTCTTGGGCCGTTTCCAATCAACCTGTCGCATTTCAGCCCATTCCAACACCTTCGCGACAAATGACAAAACTGCCCCGGGTGCGGTTTTGCTTTGTCAATTTTCTTTCCAACACTTTTCAACCTGATATAATTAATACGGAAAATAATTATTCGGAGGCCTAAATGAAGGAATTTGCCTAAAATCCCGTGATCCCGAGTCTGTGACCCAGTCCTATTTCTCGGGCCGTTTCCAATCAACTTGCCAAATTTTGGCCCATTCCGACACCGTCGCGACAAATGAAGAAATTGCCCCTGGTGCAATTTTTCTTTGTTAATTTTCTGTCCAACACTTCTTCAACCTGACATAATTAATACAAAAATTAATTATTCGGAGGCCTAAACGAAGGAATTTGGCAAAAATCCTGTGATCTCGAGTCTGTGCCCCGAGTCAAATTTCTTGGACTGTTTCCAATGAACCTGCCAAATTTCAGCCCATTCTGACACCGTCATGACAAATGATGAAATTGCCCTTGGAACGATTTTTCTTTGTTAATTTTCTGTCCAGCACGTCTTCATCCTGACATAATTAATACGAAAATTAATTATTCAGAGGCCTAAACGAAGCAATTTGGCTAAAATCTAGTGATCCCAGGTCTGTGCATCGAGTCTAATTTCTAGGGCCGTTTCCAATCAACCTGGCAAATTTCGGCCTATTCCGACACCATCTCGACAAATGACGAAATTTCCCCTCGTGTGATTTTTCTTAGTTAATTTTCTGTCTTACACTTCTTCAACCTGACATAATTAATACGGAAAATAATTATTCGGAGGCCTAAACGAAAGAATTTTGATAAAATCCCGAGATCTCGAGTTTTGACCCGAGTCCAATCTCTCGGGCCTTTTCCAATCAACCTGCCAAATTTCGACACATTTCGACACCGTCGCGACAAATGACAAAATTGCCCCTGGTTCGGTTTTACGTTGTCAATTTTCTGTCCAACACTTCTCCAACCTGACATAATTAACACAAAAATTAATTATTCTTGGGCCTAAACAAAGGAATTTGGCTAAAATCCCTAGATCTTAGGTCTATGACTCGAGTCCAATTTCTCGGGCCGTTTCCAATCAACCTGCCAAATTTCGGTCCATTTTGACATCGTCGCGACAAATGACGAAATTGTCCCTGGTGCGGCTTTTCTTTGTTAATTTTCTATCCAACACTTCTTCAACCTGACATAATTAATAAGGAAAATAATTATTCGGAGGCCTATACGAAGGAACTTGGCTAAAATCCCTGATCCCATGTCGATGCCCAGAGTATAATTTCTCGGGCAGTTTCCAATCAACTTGACAAATTTCGGCCCATTCCGACAACGTCATGACAAATGAAAAAATTGCCCTTGGTGCGGTTTTGCTTTGTTAATATTCTGTCCAACACTTCTTCAATCTGACATAATTAATAAGAAAATTAATTATTCGGAGGCCTAAACGAAGGAATTTGGCTAAAATCCCGTGGTCCTGGGTTTGTGCCCCAAGTCCAATTTCTCGGGCCGTTTCCAATCAACCTGCCACATTTTGGCCCATTCCGACACCATCGCGACAAATGACAAAATTGCCCATGTTGCAATTTTGCTTTGTTAATTTTCTGTCCAACACTTCTTCAACCTGACATAATTAATACGGAAATTAATTATTCGGAGGCCTAAGTGATTGAATTTGGCTAAAATCCCGATATCTCTGGTCTATGACCCAAGTCCAATTTCTCGGGCCGTTTCCAATCAACCAACCGAATTTGGGCCCATTCCGACACCGTAGCGACAAATGACAAAATTGCCCCCAGTGCGATTTTGCTTTGTTAATTTTCTGTCCAACACTTCTTCAACCTGACATAATTAATAGGGAAATTAATTATTCGGAGGCCTAAACGAAGGAATTTGGCTAAATCCCGTTATCCCTGGTCTGTGCCCCGAGTCTAATTTCCCGGGCCGTTTTCAATCAACCTGCCAAATTTCGGCCCATTTTGACACCGTCACAACAAATGACAAAATTACACCTGGTGCGGTTGTTCTTTGTTAATTTCCTGTCCAACACTTCTTCAACCTGACATAATTGATACGAAAATTAATTATTCGGAGGCCTGAACGAAGAAATTTATCTAAAATCCCGAGATCCCAGGTCTGTGCCCTGAGTCCAATTTCTTGGGCCGTTTCCAATCAACCTGCCAAATTTCGGCCCATTCCGACACCGTCGCGACAAATGACGAAATTGTCCCTGGTGCAATTTTGCGTTGGTAATTTTCTGTCCAACACTTCTTCAACCTGATATAATTAATACAGAAATTAATTATTCGTAGGCCTAAACGAAGGAATTTGGCTAAAATCCCGAGATCTTGGGTCTATGACACAAGTCTATTTCTCGGGCCGTTTCCAATTGACCTGCTAAATTTCGGCCCATTTCGACACCGTCGTGACAATTGACGAAATTATCCCTCGTGCGGTTTTTCTTTGTTAATTTTCTGTCCAACACTTCTTCAACCTGACATAATTAATGAGGAAATTAATTATTCGGAGGCCTATACGAAGGAACTTGGCTAAAATCCCGTGATCCCGTATCAGTGCCCCGAGTCCAATTTCCAGGGCCGTTTCCAATCAACTTGCCAAATTTCGGCCCATTCCGACACCGTCGTGACAAGTGATAAAATTGTCCCTGGCGCGGCTTTGCTTTGTTAATATTCTGTCCAACACTTGTTCAACCTGACATAATTAATAAGAAAATTAATTATTCGGAGGCCTAAACGAAGGAATATGGCTAAAATCCCATTGTCTTGGGTCTGTGCCTCGAGTCCAATTTCTCGAACCGTTTTCGATCAACCTGTCGCGTTTCGGTCCATTCCGACACCATCGCGACAAATGACGAAATTGCCCCTGGTGCAATTTTTCTTTGTTAATTTTCTGTTCAACACTACTTCAACCAGAAATAATTAATGCGGAAATTAATTATTTGGAGGCCTGAACGAAGGAATTTGGCAGAAATCCTGTGATCCCGAGTCTGTGCCCCGAGTCCAATTTCTTGGACCGTTTCCAATGAACCTGCCAAATTTCGGCCCATTCCGACACTGTCACGACAAATGAAGAAATTGCCCCTGGAACGATTTTTCTTTGTTAATTTTCTGTCCAACACTTCTTCAACCTGACATAATTAATAGAAAATTAATTGTTCGGAGGCCTAAACGAAGCAATTTGGCTAAAATCCAATGATCCCGGGTCTGTACGTCGAGTCTAATTTCAAGGGCCATTTTCAATCAACCTGCCAAATTTTGGCCAATTCCGACACCGTTGCAACAAATGACGAAATTGCCCCCCATGCGATTTTTCTTAGTTAATTTTCTGTCCAACACTTCTTCAACCTGACGTAATTAATACGAAAATTAATTATTCGGAGGCCTAAATGAATGAATTTGGATAAAATCCCGAGATCTCGGGTCTTTGACTCGAGTCCAATTTCTCAGGCCTTTTCCAATCAACGTACCAAACTTCGGCACATTCCGACACTGTCGCGACAAATGACAAAATTGCCTCTGGTGCGGTTTTACGTTGTTAATTTTCTGTCCAACACTTCTTCAACCTGACATAATTAATACATAAATTAATTATTCTTGGGCCTAAACAGAGGAATTTGGCTAAAATCCCGAGATCTTGGGTCTATGACCCGTGTCCAATTTCTCGGGCCGTTTCGAGTCAACCCGCCAAATTTCGGCCCATTCCGACACCGTCGCGACAAATGACAAAATTGCCCCTGGTGCAATTTTACGTTTTTAATTATCTGTCCAACACTTATTCAACCTGACATAATTAATACGAAAATTAGTTATTCAAAGGCCTAAACGATGGAATTTGCCTAAAATCCTGACATCTCGTGTCTTTGCCCTGAGTCCAATTTCTCGGGCCGTTTCCAATCAACCTGCCAAATTTCGGCCCATTCCGACACCGTCGCAACAAATGACAAAATTACCCCTGGTGCGGTTTTTCCTTCTTAATTTTCTGTCCAACACTTCTTCAACCTGACATAATTAATAAGGAAATTAATTATTCGGAGGCCTAAACGAAGGAATTTGGCTAAAATCTTGTGATCACGGGTCTGTGCCCCGAGTCCAATTTCTCGGGCCATTTCCAATCAACCTTCAAATTTCGGCCCATTCCGACACCGTCGCGACAAATGACAAAATGGCCCCTGGTGCGGTTTTGCTTTATTAATTTTCTGTCCAACACTTCTTCAACTTGACATAATTAATACGGAAATTAATTATTCGGAGGCCTAAACGAAGGAATTTGACTAAAATCTCGGGATCTCGGGCCACAGACCCGAGTCCAATTTCTCGGGTCGTTTCCAATCAACTTGCCAAATTTCGGTCCATTCCGACACCGTCACGGCATATGACGAAACTGCCCCAGGTGTGGTTTTTCTTTGTTAATTTTCTGTCCAACATTTCTTCAACCTGACATAATTTATACGGAAATTAATTATTCAGAGGCCTAAATGAAGGAATTTGGCTAAAATCTCGTGATCCCGGGTCTGTGCCCCGAGTCCAATTTTTCGGGCCGTTTCCAATCAACCTGCCAAATTTCGGCCAATTCCCACACCGTCGCGACAGATGACGAAAGTGCCCCTGGTGCAGTTTTTCTTTGCCAGTTTTCTATCCAACACTTCTTCAACCTGACATAATTAATGCGGAAATAAATTATTCGGAGGCCTAAACGAATGAATTTACTAAAATACCGTGATCCCGGGTCTGTGCCTCGAGTCCAATTTCTCGGGCCGTTTCCAATCAACCTGCCAAATTTCAGCCCATTCCAACACCGTCGCGACAAATGAAAAAATGGCCCATGGTACGGTTTTGCTTTATTAATCTTCTGTCCAACAATTCTTCAACCTGACATTATTAATACGGAAATTAATTATTCAGAGGCCTAAACGAAGGAATTTGGCTAAAATCCTGAGATCTTGGGTTTTCGTCCCGAGTCCAATCTCTCGAGCCGTTTCCAATCAACTTGGCAAATTTTGGCCCATTTTGACACTGTCGCGTTAAATGACAAAATTGCCCCTGATACGGCTTTGCTTTGTTAATTTTATGTC
Organism: Olea europaea var. sylvestris; assembly: GCF_002742605.1. Classification (NCBI taxonomy): domain Eukaryota; kingdom Viridiplantae; phylum Streptophyta; class Magnoliopsida; order Lamiales; family Oleaceae; genus Olea; species Olea europaea. Next base: position 11,580,233 of record NC_036255.1, on the reverse strand, counting down.
AAACACTTCTTCAACCTGACATAATTAATTATTCGAGGGCCCAAACGAAAGAATTTGGCTAAAATCCCGAGATCTTTGGCCTCAGTCCCGAGTCCAATTTCGCGGGCCGTTTCCAATCAACCTTCAAATTTCGGCCCATTCCAACAATCGTCGTGACAAATGGCAAAATGGCCCCTGGTGCGGTTTTGGTTTATTAATTTTTTTGTCCAACACTTCTTCAACCTAACATAATTAATACGAAAATTAATTATTCGGAGGCCTAAACGAACGAATTTGACTAAAATCCCGAGATCTCGGGCCATAGGCCCGAGTCCAATTTCTCGGGTCGTTTCCAATCAACTTGCCAAATTTCGGCCCATTCCGACACCGTCGCGACATATGACGAAATTGCCCCAGGTGTGGTTTTTCTTTGATAATTTTCTGTCCAACATTTCTTCAACTTGACATAATTTATACAGAAATTAATTATTCAGAGGCCTAAATGAAGGAATTTGGCTAAAATCTCGTGATCCCGAGTCCAATTTTTCGGGCCGTTTCCAATCAACCTGCCAAATTTCGGCCCATTCCCACACCGTCGCGACAAATGACGAAATTGCCCCTGGTGCGATTTTTCTTTGCCAGTTTTTTATCCAACACTTCTTCAACCTGACATAATTAATACAGAAATAAATTATTCTGAGGCCTAAACGAATGAATTTGCTAAAATATCGCGATCCCGGGTCTGTGCCTCGAGTCCAATTTCTCAGGTCGTTTCCAATCAACCTGCCAAATTTCGGCCCATTCCAACATCGTCGCGACAAATGAAAAAATGGCCCCTGGTGCGGTTTTGCTTTATTAATTTTCTGTCCAACATTTCTTCAACATGACATAATTAATACGGAAATTAATTATTCGGAGGCCAAAACGAAGGAATTTAGCTAAAATCCCGAGATCTCGGGTTTTCGTCCCGAGTCCAATTTCTCGGGCCGTTTCCAATCAACTTGGCAAATTTCGGTCCATTCCGACACTGTCGCGTCAAATGACAAAATTGCCCCTGGTGCGGTTTTGCTTTGTTAATTTTCTGTCAAACACTTATTCAACCTGACATAATTAATACGAAAATTAATTCTCCGAGGGTCCAAACGAAAGAATTTGGCTAAAATCCCGAGATCTCCGGTCTCGGCCCCGAGTCCAATTTCGTGGTCCCTTTCCAATCAACCTGCCAAATTTCAGCCCATTCTGACACTGTTGCGACAAATAACAAAATCGCCCTTGGTGTGGTTTTTCTTCGTTAATATTCTGTGCAACACTTCTTCAACTTGACATAATTAATACGGAAAATAATTATTTGAAGGCCTAAACAAAGGAATTTGGCTAAAACCCCAAAATCTCCGGGGTTTATGCCCCGAGTCCGATTTCGCGGGCCGTTTCCAATCAACCTGCCAAATTTCGGCCCATTCCAACACTGTCATGACCAATGACAAAAATACCCCTGGTGCAGTTTTTCTTTGTTAATTTTCTGTCCAACACTTCTTCAACCTTACATAATTAATACGAAAATTAATTATTTGGAGTCCGGAACGAAGGAATTTGGCTAAAATCCCGAGATCCTGGGTCTCTGCCTCGAGTCCAAATTCTCTGGCCGATTCCAATCAACCTGCCAAATTTCGGCCCATCCGACACTGTCGCGACCAATGACAAAATTGCCCCTGGTGCGGTTTTTCTTTGTTAATTTTCTGTCCAACACTTCTTCAACCTTACATAATTAATACGAAAATAAATTATTCGGAGGCCAAAACGAAGGAATTTGGCTAAAATCCCGTGATTCCGGGTCTATGCCCTGGGTCCAATTTCTCGGCCCGTTTCAAATGAACCTGCCAAATTTCATCCCATTTTGACACCGTCGCAACAAATGACAAAATTGCCCCTAGTACGGTTTTCCTTTGTTAATTTTTTGTCCAACATTTCTTCGACCTGACATAATTAATACGGAAACTAATTATTTGGAGGCCTAAATGAAGGAATTTGGCTAAAATCCCGTGATTTCAGATCTGTGCCTCGAGACCAATTTCTCGACTCCTTTCCAATCAACCAGCCAAATTTCGGCCCATTTCGACACTGTCGCGACCAATGACGAAATTGCCCCTGGTGCGTTTTTCTTCGTTAATTTTCGGTCCAACACTTCTTCAGCCTGACATAATTAATACGGAAATAAATTATTCGGAGGCCTAAACGAAGGAATTTGGCTAAAATCCCGTGATCCTGGGTCTGTGCCCCGAGTCCTATTTCTCGGGCCGTTTCCACTCAACCTGCCAAATTTCAGCCCATTCCGACACCGTCACAACAATTGACAAAATTGTCCCTGGTGCTATTTTTCTTTGTTAATTTTCTGTGCAACACTTCTTCAACCTGACATAATTAATAAGGAAATTAATTATTCGGAGGCCTAAACGAAGGAATTTGGCTAAAATCCCGTGATTCCGGATCTGTGCCCTGAGTCCAATTTCACGGGCTGTTTCCAATCAACTTGCCAAATTTCGGCCCATTCCGATACCGTCGAGATAAATGACAAAATTACCCCTTGTGCGGTTTTGCTTTGTTAATTTTCTGTCCAGCACTTCTTCAACCTGACATAATTAATAAGGAAATTAATTATTCGGAGGCCTAAACGAAGGAATTTGGCTAAAATCCCGTGATTCCGGATCTGTGCCCTGAGTCCAATTTCACGGGCTGTTTCCAATCAACTTGCCAAATTTCGGCCCATTCCGAAACCGTCGAGATAAATGACAAAATTACCCCTTGTGCGGTTTTGCTTTGTTAATTTTCTGTCCAGCACTTCTTCAACCTGACATAATTAATACGAAAATTAATTATTCAGAGGCCTAAACGAAGAAATTTGGCTAAATTCCCGAGATATTGGGTCCTTGACCCGAGTCCAATTTCTAAGGCCGTTTCCAATGGACATAGCAAATTTAGGCCCATTCCGACACCGTCTCGACAAAAGACAAAATTGCCCATGGTGCTGTTTTGCGTTGTTAATTTTCTGTCCAACGCTTATTCAACCTGACATAATTAATACGAAAATTAATTATTTGGTGGCCTAAACGAAGGAATTTGGCTAAAATCCCGTGATCTCGGGTCCTTCACCCGTGTCCAATTTCTCGGGCCGTTTCCAGTCAACCCGCCAAATTTCGGCCCATTCCGACACCGTCGCGACAAATGACAAAATTGCCCCTGGTGCAATTTTACGTTTTTAATTATCTGTCCAACACTTATTCAACCTGACATAATTAATACGAAAATTAGTTATTCGAAGGCCTAAATGATGGAATTCGCCTAAAATCCTGACATCTCTTGTCTTTGCCCTGAGTCCAATTTCTCGGGCTGTTTCCAATCAACCTGCCAAATTTCAGTCCATTCCGACACCGTCGCAACAAAAGCCAAAATTACCCTTGGTGCGGTTTTTCCTTCTTAATTTTCTGTCCAACACTTCTTCAACCTGACATAATTAATAAGGAAATTAATTATTCGGAGGCCTAAACGAAGGAATTTGGCTAAAATCCCGTGATCACGGGTCTGTGCCCCGAGTCCAATTTCTCGGGCCATTTCCAATCAACCTTCAAATTTCAGCCGATTCCGACACCGTAGCGACAAATGACAAAATGGCCCCTGGTGCGGTTTTGCTTTATTGATTTTCTGTCCAACACTTCTTCAACCTGACGTAATTAATACGAAAATTAATTGTTCGAGGGCCCAAACGAAAGAATTTGGCTAAAATCCCGAGATCTCCGGTCTCAGTCCCGAGTCCAATTTCGCGGGCCGTTTCCAATCAACCTTCAAATTTCGGCCCATTCCGACACCGTCGCGACAAATGACAAAATGGCCCCTGGTGCGGTTTTGGTTTATTAATTTTTTGTCCAACACTTCTTCAACCTGACATAATTAATACGGAAATTAATTATTCGGAGGCCTAAACAAAGGAATTTGACTAAAATCCCGAGATCTCGGGCCATAGACCCGAGTCCAATTTCTCGGGTCATTTCCAATCAACTTGCCAAATTTCGGCCCATTCCGACACCGTCGCGACATATGACGAAATTGCCCCAGGTGTGGTTTTTCTTTGTTAATTTTCTATCCAACATTTCTTCAACCTGACATAATTTATACGGAAATTAATTATTCAGAGGCCTAAATGAAGGAATTTGGCTAAAATCTCGTGATCCTGAGTCCAATTTTTCGGGCCGTTTCCAACCAACCTGCCAAATTTCGACCCATTCCCACACCATCGCGACAAATGATGAAATTACCCCTGGTGCGGGTTTTCTCTGCAAGTTTTCTATCCAACACTTCTTCAAACTGACATAATTAATACGGAAATAAATTATTCGAAGGCCTAAACGAATGAATTTGCTAAAACACCGTGATCTCGGGTCTGTGCCTCGAGTCCAATTTTTCGGGCCGTTTCCAATCAACCTGCCAAACTTCGGCCCATTCCAACACCGTCGTAACAAATGAAAAAATGGCCCCTGGTGCGGTTTTGCTTTATTAATTTTCTGTCCAACACTTCTTCGACCTGACATAATTAATAAGGAAATTAATTATTTGGAGGCCTAAACGAAGGAATTTGGCTAAAATCCCGTGATTCCGGATTTGTGCCATGAGACCAATTTCACGAGTCCTTTCCAATCAACCTGCCAAATTTCAGCCCATTCCGACACTGTCGCGACCAATGACGAAATTGCCCCCGGTGCGGTTTTTCTTCATTAATTTACGGTCCAACACTTCTTCAACCTGACATAATTAATACGGAAATAAATTATTCGGAGGCATAAACGAAGGAATTTGACTAAAATCCCGAGATCTCGGGCAATAGACCCGAGTCCAATTTCTCGGGTCGTTTCCAATCAACTTGCTAAATTTCGGCCCATTCCGACACCGTCGCGACATATGACGAAATTGCCCCAGGTGTGGTTTTTCCTTCTTAATTTTCTGTCCAACACTTCTTCAACCCGACATAATTAATGAGGAAATTAATTATTCGGAGGCCTATACGAAGTAATTTGGCTAAAATCCCGTGATCACGGGTCTGTGCCCCGAGTCCAATTTCTCGGGCCGTTTCCAATCAACCTTCAAAGTTCGGCCCATTCCGACACCGTCCCGACAAATGACAAAATGGCCCCTGGTGCGGTTTTGCTTTATTAATTTTCTGTCCAACAATTCTTCTACCTTACATAATTAATACGAAAATTAATTATTCAAAGGCCTAAACGAAGGAATTTGACTAAAATCCCGAGATCTCGGACCATAAACCCGAGTCCAATTTCTCGGGTCGTTTCCTATCAACTTGCTAAATTTCGGCCCATTCCGACACCGTCGCGACATATGACGAAATTGCCCCAGGTGTGGTTTTTCTGTGGTTTTTCTTTGTTAATTTTCAGTCCAATATTTCTTCAACCTGACATAATTAATACGGAAATTAATTATTCAGAGGCCTAAATGAAGGAATTTGGCTAAAATCTCATGATCCCGGGTCTGTGCCCCGAATCCAATTTTTTCGGGCCGTTTCCAATCAACTTGCCAAACTTCGGCCCATTCCAACACCGTCGTAACAAATGAAAAAATGGCCCCTGGTGCGGTTTTGCTTTATTAATTTTCTGTCCAACACTTCTTCGACCTGACATAATTAATAAGGAAATTAATTATTTGGAGGCCTAAACGAAGGAATTTGGCTAAAATCCCGTGATTCTGGATTTGTGCCATGAGACCAATTTCACGAGTCCTTTCCAATCAACCTGCCAAATTTCAGCCCATTCCGACACTGTCGCGACCAATGACGAAATTGCCCCTGGTGCGGTTTTTCTTCATTAATTTACGGTCCAACACTTCTTCAACCTGACATAATTAATACGGAAATAAATTATTCGGAGGCGTAAATGAAGGAATTTGACTAAAATCCCGAGATCTCGGGCCATAGACCCGAGTCCAATTTCTCGGGTCGTTTCCAATCAAATTGCTAAATTTCGGCCCATTCCGACACCGTCGTGACATATGACGAAATTGCCCCAGGTGTGGTTTTTCCTTCTTAATTTTTTGTCCAACACTTCTTCAACCCGACATAATTAATGAGGAAATTAATTATTCGGAGGCCTATACGAAGTAATTTGGCTAAAATCCCGTGATCACGGGTCTGTGCCCCGAGTCCAATTTCTCGGGCCGTTTCCAATCAACCTTCAAAGTTCGGCCCATTCCGACACCATCCCGACAAATGACAAAATGGCCCCTGGTGCGGTTTTGCTTTATTAATTTCCTGTCCAACAATTCTTCTACCTGACATAATTAATACGAAAATTAATTATTCAAAGGCCTAAACGAAGGAATTTGACTAAAATCCCGAGATCTCGGACCATAAACCCGAGTCCAATTTCTCGGGTCGTTTCCAATCAACTTACTAAATTTCGGCCCATTCCGACACCGTCGCGACATATGACAAAATTGCCCCAGGTGTGGTTTTTCTGTGGTTTTTCTTTGTTAATTTTCAGTCCAATATTTCTTCAAACTGACATAATTAATACGGAAATTAATTATTCAGAGGCCTAAATGAAGGAATTTGGCTAAAATCTCATGATCCCGGGTCTGTGCCCCGAGTCCAATTTTTCGGGCCGTTTCCAATCAACCTGCCAAACTTCGGCCCATTCCAACACCGTCGTAACAAATGAAAAAATGGCCCCTGGTGCGGTTTTGCTTTATTAATTTTCTGTCCAACACTTCTTCGACCTGACATAATTAATAAGGAAATTAATTATTTGGAGGCCTAAACGAAGGAATTTGGCTAAAATCCCGTGATTCCGGATTTGTGCCATGAGACCAATTTCACGAGTCCTTTCCAATCAACCTGCCAAATTTCAGCCCATTCCGACACTGTCGCGACCAATGACGAAATTGCCCCCGGTGCGGTTTTTCTTCATTAATTTACGGTCCAACACTTCTTCAACCTGACATAATTAATACGGAAATAAATTATTCGGAGACGTAAACGAAGGAATTTGACTAAAATCCCGAGATCTCGGGCCATAGACCCGAGTCCAATTTCTCGGGTCGTTTCGAATCAACTTGCTAAATTTCGGCCCATTCCGACACCGTCGCGACATATGACGAAATTGCCCCAGGTGTGGTTTTTCCTTCTTAATTTTCTGTCCAACACTTCTTCAACCCGACATAATTAATGAGGAAATTAATTATTCGGAGGCCTATACGAAGTAATTTGGCTAAAATCCCGTGATCACGGGTCTGTGCCCCGAGTCCAATTTCTCGGGCCGTTTCCAATCAACCTTCAAAGTTCGGCCCATTCCGACACCGTCCCGACAAATGACAAAATGGCCCCTAGTGCAGTTTTGCTTTATTAATTTTCTGTCCAACAATTCTTGTACCTGACATAATTAATACGAAAATTAATTATTCAAAGGCCTAAACGAAGGAATTTGACTAAAATCCCGAGATCTCGGACCATAAACCCGAGTCCAATTTCTCGGGTCGTTTCCAATCAACTTGCTAAATTTCGGCCCATTCTGACACCGTCGCGACATATGACGAAATTGCCCCAGGTGTGGTTTTTCTGTGGTTTTTCTTTGTTAATTTTCAGTCCAATATTTCTTCAACCTGACATAATTAATACGGAAATTAATTATTCAGAGGCCTAAATGAAGGAACTTGGCTAAAATCTCATGATCCCGGGTCTGTGCCCCGAGTCCAATTTTTCGGGCCGTTTCCAATCAACCTGCCAAATTTAGGCCCATTCCCACACCGTCACGACAAATGACGAAATTGCCCCTGGTGCGGTTTTTCTTTGTTAGTTTTCTATCCAACGCTTCTTCAACCTGACATAACTAATATGGAAATAAATTATTCGGCCTAAACGAAGGAATTTGCTAAAATCCCGTGATCCCGGGTCTGTGCCTCGAGTCCAATTTCTCGGGCCGTTTCCAATCAACCTGCCAAATTTTGGCTTATTCCAACACCGTCGCGACAAATGACAAAATTGTCCCCGCTGAGGTGTTACGTTGTTAATTTTCTATCCAACACTTATTCAACCTGACATAATTAATACGAAAATTAATTATTCGGAGGCCTAAATGAAGGAATTTGGCTAAAATCCCGAGTTGTCGGGTCCGTGCCCCGAGCTGAATTCTCGGGCCGTTTCCAATCAACCTGCCTAATTTCGGCCCATTCCGACACCATTGTGACAAATGACAAAATTGCCCCGGGTGCGGTTTTGCGTTGTTAATTTTCTGTTCAGCACTTATTCAACCCGACCTAATTAATACGAAAATTAATTATTCGAAAACCTAAACGAAGGAATTTGGCTAAAATCCAGAGATTTCGGGTCTTTGCCTCGAGTCCAATTTCTCGGGCCGTTTCCAATCAACCGGCCAAATTTCGGCACATTCCGACGCCATCGCGACAATTGACAAAATTTCCCCTGGTGCGGTTTTACGTTGTTAATTTTCTATCCAACACTTCTTCAACCTGACATAATTAATACGAAAATTAATTATTCAGAGGCCTAAACAAAGGAATTAGGCTAAAATCCTGAGATCTCGGGTCTATGATTCGAGTCCAATTTCTAGGGCCGTTTCCAATCAACCTGCCAAAATTTCGGCCCGTATCGACACCGTCGCGACAAATGACAAAAATTTCCCCTGGTGCTGTTTTGTGTTGTTAATTTTCTGTCCAACACTTATTCAACCTGACATAATTAATACGAAAATTAATTATTCAGAGGCCTAACTGAAGGAATTTAGCTGAAATCCCGAGTTCTCGGGTCGTTGCCCCAAGCCAATTTCTCGGGCCGTCTCCAATCAACCTGCCAAATTTCGGCCCCTTTCGATACCGTCGCGACAAATGACAAAATTGCCCATGGTGTGGTGTTGCTTTATTAATTTTCTGTCCAACACTTCTTCAACCTGACATAATTAATACGGAAATTAATTATTTAGAGGCCTAAACGAAGGAATTTGGCTAAAATCCCGAGATCTCGGGTTTTCGTCCCGACTCCAATTCCTCGGGCCATTTCCAATCCTCCTGCCGAATTTCGGCCCATTCCGACATCATCGCGATAAATGACAAAATTGCCCATGGTGCTGTATTGTTTTGTTAATTTTCTGTCCAACACTTCTTCAACCTGACATAATTAATTATTCGGAGGCCAAAATGAAGGAATTTGACTAAAATCCCATGATATCTGGTCTTTGCCCCGAGTCCAATTTCTCAGGCCATTTCCAATCAACTTGGCAAATTTCGACCCATTTCGACACCGTCGCTTCAAATGACAAAATTGCCCCTGGTGCGGTTTTGCTTTGTTAATTTTCTGCCTAATACATCTTCAACCTAACAAAATTAATACGGAAAAAAATTATTCGAGGGCCCAATCGAAAGAATTTTGCTAAAATCCCGAGATCTCCGGTCTTAGCCCCGAGTCCAATTTCACGGGCCGTTTCCAATCGACCTGCCAAATTTCGGCCCATTCCGACATGTCGCGACAAATGACAAAATTGCCCCTGGTGCTGTCTTGCTTTGTTAATTTTCTGTCCAACACTTCTTCAAATTGACATAATTAATTATTCGGAGGCCAAAATGAAGGAATTTGACTCCCGCGATCCCGGGTCTTTGCCCCGAGTCCAATTTCTCGGGCAGTTTCCAATAAACTTGGCACATTTTGGCCCATTTCGACACCTTCGCGACAAATGACAAAATTGCCCCTGGCGCGGTTTTGCGTTGTTAATTTTCTGTCCAACACTTATTCAACCTGACATAATTAATACGAAAATTAATTATTCGGAGGCCTAAACTAAGGAATTTGGCTAAAATCCCGAGATCTCGGGTCTTTGTTCCAAGTCCAATTTCTAGGGCCGTTTCCCATCAACCTGGCAAATTTCGGCCCATTCCGACACCGTCGCGGCAAATGACAAAATTGCCCCTGTGCAGTTTTTCATTGTTAATTTTCCGTCCAACACTTTTTCAACCTGAGATAATTAAAACGAAAATTAATTATTCGGAGGCCTAAACGACGAAATTTGGCTAAAATCTCAAGATCTCGGTTGTATGCCCCGAGTCCAATTTCCCAGGCCATTTCCAATCAACCTGCCAAATTCCGGCCCATTTCAACACTGTCGCGACCAATGTCAAAATTGCCCCTAGTGCGGTTTTTCTTTGTTAATTTTTGTCCAACACTTCTTCAACCTTACATAATTAATACGAAAATTAATTATTCGAAGGCCTAAACGAAGGAATTTAGCTAAAATCCCGAGATCCCGAGTCTCTGCCTCGAGTCTAATTTCTCGGGCTGTTTCCAATCAACTTGCCAAATTTCGGCACATTCCGACGCTGTCGCGACCAATGACGAAATTGCCCCTGGTGCGGTTTTTCTTCGTTAATTTTCTGTCCAACACTTCTTCGACCTGAAATAAGTAATACGGAAATAAATTATTCGGAGGCCTGAACGAAGGAATTTGGCTAAAATCCCGTGATCCCGGGTCTGTGCCCCGAGTCCAATTTCTCGGCCCGTTTCCAATCAACCTGCCGAATTTTGGCCCATTCCCACTCCGTCGCGACAAATGACAAAATTGCCCCTGGTACGGTTTTGCTTTGTTAATTTTCTGTCCATCACTTCTTCAACCTGACATAATTAATAACGAAATTAATTATTCGGAGGCCAAAATGAAGGAATTTGGCTAAAATCCTGTGATCCCAGGTCTTTGCCCCGAGTCCAATTTCTCGGGTTGTTTCCAATCAACCTGCCAAATTTCGGCCCATTCCCACATCGTCACAACAAATGCCAAAATTGCCCCATCTGCAGATGAAGGAATTTGGCTAAAATCCTGTGATCCCAGGTCTTTGCCCCGAGTCCAATTTCTCGGGTTGTTTCCAATCAACCTGCCAAATTTCGGCCCATTCCCACACCGTCACAACAAATGCCAAAATTGCCCCATCTGCGGTTTTGCTTTGTTAATTTTCTGTGCAGCACTTCTTCAACCTGACATAATTAATAAGGAAATTAATTATTCGGAGGCCTAAACAAAGGAATTTGGCTAAAATCCCGTGAACCCTGGTCTGTGCCCCGAGTCCAATTTCTCGGGCCGTATCCAATCAACCAGCAAGTTTCGGCCCATTTCTACATCATCGCGACAAATGACAAAATGGCCCCTTGTGCGATTTTGCTTTCTAATTTTCTGTCCAACACTTCTTCAACTTGACATAATTAATACGAAAATTAATTATTCGGAGACCTAAACGTCGGAATTTGGCTAAAATCCCGAGATCTTGGGCCTTTGGCCGAAGTCCAATTCCTCGGGCCGTTTCCAATCAACCTGCCGAATTTCGGCCCATTCCCACTCTGTCGCGACAAATGACAAAATTGCCCCTGGTACGGTTTTGTTTTGTTAATTTTCTGTCCAACACTTCTTCAACTTGACATAATTAATAACGAAATTAATTATTCGGGGGCCAAAATGAAGGAATTTGGCTAAAATCCTGTGATCCCAAGTCTTTGCCTCGAGTCCAACTTCTCGTGCTGTTTCCAATCAACCTGCCAAATTTCGGCCCATTCCGACATCGTCGCGACAAATGCCAAAATTTCCCCATCTGCAGTTTTGCTTTGTCAATTTTTTGTACAGCACTTCTTCAACCTGACATGATTAATAAGGAAATTAATTATTCAGAGGCCTAAACGAAGGAATTTGGCTAAAATCCCGTGAACCCTGGTCTGTGCCCCGAGTCCAATTTCTCGGGCCGTATCCAATCAACTAGCAAGTTTCGGCCCATTTCGACATCATCGCGACAAATGACAAAATGGCACCTGATGCGATTTTGCTTTTTAATTTTCTGTCCAACACTTCTTCAACCTGACATAATTAATACGAAAATTAATTATTCGGAGGCCTAAACGTAGGAATTTGGCTAAAATCCCGAGATCTCGGGTCTTTGGCCAGAGTCCAATTCCTCGGGCCGTTTCCAATCAACCCGCCGAATTTTGGCCCATTCCCACTCCATCGCGACAAATGACAAAATTGCCCCTGGTACGATTCTGCTTTGTTAATTTTCTGTCCAACACTTCTTCAACCTGACATAATTAATAACAAAATCCTAAATAGGGATCCTTGCATTTTTGACTATCTATAATATGGTTTAAACGGTTCCTTCGTTTAATAGAATATTTTTACTGTAGAAAGTTTCAAATTCAGGATCTTCCGCACATTCAACGGTCAAAACTCATGCGTTGGGCTCCTTTTCTTAGATAATAAGTTCTACTTTTCATTTTCTAATTTTAAGGGGGAAAGGTGGTGGTTTAATTCGATGGTGTTTAAGAAGGAGTTAGTTTCAAAAAACTTTTTCTGAATTATTCGGAGGCCAAAACGAAGGAATTTGGCTAAAATCCTGTGATCCCAGGTCTTTGCCCCGAGTCCAATTTCTCGGGTTGTTTCCAATCAACCTGCCAAATTTCGGCCCATTCCCACACCGTCACAACAAATGCCAAAATTGCCCCATCTGCAGTTTTGCTTTGTTAATTTTCTATGCAGCACTTCTTCAACCTGACATAATTAATAAGGAAATTAATTATTCGGAGGCCTAAACGAAGGAATTTGGCTAAAATCACGTGAACCCTGGTCTGTGCCCCGAGTCCAATTTCTCGGGCCGTATCCAATCAACCAGCAAGTTTCAACCCATTTCAACATCATCGCGACAAATGACAAAATGGCCCCTGGTGCGATTTTGCTTTTTAATTTTCTGTCCAACACTTCTTCAACTTGACATAATTAAAACGAAAATTAATTATTCGGAGGCCTAAACGTAGGAATTTGGCTAAAGTCCCGAGATCTCGGGTCTTTGGCCCGAGTCCAATTCCTTGGGCCGTTTCCAATCAACCTGCCGAATCTCGGCCCATTCCCACTCCGTCGCGACAAATGACAAAATTGCCCCCGGTACGGTTTTGCTTTGTTAATTTTCTGTCCAACACTTCTTCAACCTGACATAATTAATATCGAAATTAATTATTCGGAGGCCAAAACGAAGGATTTTGGCTAAAATCCTGCGATCCCAGGTCTTTGCCCCGAGTCCAATTTCTCGGGCCGTTTCCAATCAACTTGGCAAATTTCGGCCCATTCCGACACCGTCGCGACAAATGACAAAATCGTCCCTGGTGGGGTTTGCTTTGTTAATTTTCTGTCAAACACTTCTTCAACCTGGCATAATTAATACGGAAATTAATTATTCGAGGGTCCAAACGAAAGAATTTGGCTAAAATCCTGAGATCCCAGGTCTTAGCCCCGAGTCCAATTTCACGGGCCGTTTCCAATCAACCTGTCAAATTTCGGCCCATTTCGACACTATCGCGGCAAATGACAAAATTACCCCTAGTGCGGTTTTGCTTTGTTAATTTTCTATCAAACACTTCTTCAACTTGACATAATTAATACGAAAATTAATTATTTGAGGGCCCAAACGAAAGAATTGGCTAAAATCCCGAGATCTCGTGTCTCAGCCTTGAGTCCAATTTCGCGGGCCGTTTCCAATCAACCTGTCAAATTTCGGCCCATTCCGACACCGTCGCGAAAAATGGCAAAATTGCCCCTGGTGCGATTTTTCTTTGTTAATTTTCTGTCCAACATTTCTTCAACCATACATAATTAATACAAAAATCAATTATTCGGAGGCCTAAGCGAAGGAATTTGGCTAAAATCCCGAGATCTCGGGTCGTTGACCTGAGTCCAATTTCTAGAGCTATTTCTAATCAACCTGGCGAATTTCGGCCCATTCCGACACGATCGCGACAAATGACAAAATTACCCCTGGCGCGATTTTGCGTTGTTAATTTTCTGTCCAACGCTTATTCAACCTGACATAATTAATACGAAAATTAATTATTCGGAGGCCTAAACTAAGGAATTTGGCTAAAATCCCAAGATCTCGGGTCTTTGACCCGAGTCCAATTTCTAGGGCCGTTTCCAATCAAACTGGCAAATTTCGGCCCATTCCGACACCGTCGCGACAAATGACAAAATTTCCCCTGGTGCGGTTTTACGTTTTTAATTATCTATCCAACACTTATTCAACCTAACATAATTAATACGAAAATTAATTATTCAAAGGCCTAAACGATGGAATTTGGCTAAAATCCTGAGATCTCGTGTCTTTCCCCTGGGTCCAATTTCTCAGGCTGTTTCCAATCAACCTGCCAAATTTCGGCCCATTCCGACAACGTCGCGACAAATGACAAAATTGCCCCTGGTGCTATTTTGCTTTATTAATTTTCTGTCCAACACTTCTTCAACCTGACATAATTAATAAGGAAATTAATTATTCGGAGGCCTAAACGAAGTAATTTGGCTAAAATCCAGTGATCCCGGGTCTGTGCCCCGAGTCCAATTTCTCGGGCCGTTTCCAATCAACCTTCAAATTTCGGCCCATTCCGACACCATCGCGACAAATGACAAAATGGCCCCTGGTGCGGTTTTGCTTTATTAATTTTTTATCCAACACTTCTTCAACCTAACATAATTAATCCGGAAATTAATTATTCGGAGGCCTAAATGAAGAAATTTGGCTAAAATCCTGAGATCTCGGGTCTTTAACCAAAGTCCAATTTCTAGGGCCGTTTCCAATCAACCTGGCAAATTTTGGCCCATTCCGACACTGTCACGACAAATGATAAAACTGCTCATGGTGTGGTTTTGCGTTGTTAATTTTCTATCCAACACTTATTCAACTTGACATAATTAATACGAAAATTAATTATTTGGAGGCCTAAACGAAGGAATTTGGCTAAATCTCGAGATCTCGGGTCTTTTGCCCTAGTCCAATTTCTCAGGCTGTTTTTAATCAACCTGCCAAATTTCGGGCCATTCCGACACCATCGCGACAAATGACAAAATTACCCCTGGTGCGATTTTACGTTTTTAATTATTTGTCCAACACTTATTCAACCTGACATACGAAAATTAATTATTCAAAGTCCTAAACAATGGAATTTGGCTAAAATCCCGAGATCCCATGTCTGTGCCCGAGTCCAATTTCTCGAGCAGTTTCCAATCAACCTTCAAATTCGGCCCATTCCGACACCGTCGCAACAAATGACAAAATTGCCCCTGGTGCGGTTTTACTTCATTAATTTTCTGTCCAACACTTCTTCAACCTAACATAATTAATACGAAAATTAATTATTCGGAGGCCTAAACGAAGGAATTTGGCTAAAATCCCGTGATCCCGGGTTTGTGCCCCGAGTCCAATTTCTCGGGTCGTTTCCAATCAACCCTCAAATTTCGGCCCATTCCGACACCGTCGCAACAAATGACGAAATTGCCCCACCTGCGATTTTTCTTTGTTAATTTTCGGTCCAACACTTCTTCAACTTGACATAATTAATACGGAATTAATTATTCAGAGGCCTAAATGAAGGAATTTGGCTAAAATCCCGTGATCCCGGGTCCAAGTCCAATTTTTTGGGCCGTTTCCAATCAACCTGCCAAATTTCGGCCCATTCCGACACCATCGCGACAAATGACGAAATTGCCCCTGGTGCGGTTTTTTGTTGTTAGTTTTCTGTCCAACACTTCTTCAACTTGACATAATTAATAAGGAAATAAATTATTCGGAGGCCTAAACGAAGGAATTTGGCTAAAATCCCATGATCCCGGGTCTGTGCCCCGAGTCCAATTTCTCGGGTCGTTTCCAATTAACCTGCCAAATTCGGGCCCATTTCGACACCATAGCGACAAATGACAAAATTGCCCCTAGTTCGGTTTTGCGTTGTTAATTTTCTGTCCAACACTTATTCAACCTGACATAATTAATACGAAAATTAATTATTCGGAGGCCTAAACGAAGGAATTTGGCTAAAATCCCGAGTTGTCGGGTCTGTGCCCTGAGCAAATTTCTTGGGCCATTTCCAATCAACCTGCTAAATTTCGGGACATTCCGACGCCGTGGCAATAAATGACAAAATTGTCCACGGTGCAGTTTTGCGTCGTTAATTTTCTATCCAACACTTCTTCAACCTGACATAATTAATAAGGAAATTAATTATTCGGAGGCCTAAACGAAGGAATTTGGCTAAAATCCCGTGATCCCGTGTCTGTGCCCCGAGTCCAATTTCTCCGACCGTTTCCAATCAACCTTCAAATTTCGGCCTATTTCGACACCATCGCGAATAATGACAAAATGGACCCTGGTGCGATTTTACTTTATTAATTTTCTGTCCAACACTTCTTCAACCTGACATAATTAATACGGAAATTAATTATTCGGAGGCCTAAACGAAGGAATTTTTGCTAAAATCCCGAGATCTAGGGTCATAGACCCGAGTCCAATTTCTAGGGCCGTTTCCAATCAACTTGCCATATTTCGGTCCATTCCGACACCGTTGCGACAAACGACGAAATTGCCTCAGGTGCGGTTTTTCTTTGTTAATTTTCTGTCCAACACTTCTTCAACCTGACATAATTAATACGAAAATTAATTATTCAGAGGCCTAAATGAAGGAATTTGGCTAAAATCCCGTGATCCCAGGTCGGTGCCCCGAGTCCAATTTTTCGGGCCGTTTCCAATCAACCTGCCAAATTTCGACCCATTCTGACACCGTCGCGACAAATGATGAAATTGCCCCTGGTGCGGTTTTTCTTTGTTAGTTTACTGTCCAACACTTCTTCAACCTGACATAATTAATACAGAAATAAATTATTTGGAGGCCTAAACGAAGGAATATGGCTAAAATCCCGTGATCCCGGGTCTGTACCCCGAGTCCAATTTCTCGGGCTGTTTCCAATCAACCTGCCAAATTTCGGCCCATTTCGACACCGTCGCAACAGATGACAAAATTGCCCCTGTGCGATTTTGCGTTGTTAATTTTCTGTCCAACACTTATTCAACCTGACATAATTAATACGAAAATTAATTATTCGAAGGCCTAAACGAAGGAATTTGGGTAAAATCTCGAGTTGTCGGGTTTGTGCCCCGAGCCAATTTCTCGGGCCGTTTCCAATCAACCTGCCAAATTTCGGCCCATTCCGACACTGTCGCTACAAATAACAAAATTGCCCATGGTGCGGTTTTGTTTTATTAATTTTCTATCCAACACTTCTTCAACCTGACATAATTAATACGAAAATTTATTATTCGGAGGCCTAAATGAAGGAATTTGGCTAAAATCCCGAGATCTTGGGATTTCGCCCCGAGTCCAATTCCTCGGGCTGTTTCCAATCAACCTGCCAAATTTCGGCCCATTCCGACACCATCGCGACAAATGATGAAATTGCCCCTGGTGCGATTTTTCTTTGTCAGTTTACTGTCCAACACTTCTTCAACCTGACATAATTAATACAGAAATAAATTATTTCGAGGCCTAAACGAAGGAATTTGGCTAAAATCCCGTGATCCCGGGTCTATACCCCGAGTCCAATTTCTCGGGCCGTTTCCAATCAACCTGCCAAATTTCGGCCCATTCCGACACCGTCGCAACAGATGACAAAATTGCCCCCGGTGCGATTTTGCGTTATCATTTTACTGTCCAACACTTATTGAACCTGACATAATTAATACGAAAATTAATTATTCGAAGGCCTAAACGAAGGAATTTGGCTAAAATCCAGGGATCTTGGGTTTTCGCCCCGAGTCCGATTCCTCGGGTCGTCTCCAATCAACCTGCCAAATTTCGGCCCCTTCCGACACCGTCGCTACAAATAACAAAATTGCCCATGGTGCGGTTTTGTTTTATTAATTTTCTGTCCAACACTTCTTCAACCTGACATAATTAATACGAAAATTTATTATTCGGAGGCCTAAATGAAGGAATTTGGCTAAAATCCCGAGATCTTGGGATTTCGCCCCGAGTCCAATTTCTCGGGCCGTTTCCAATCAACCTGCCGAATTTCGGCCCATTCCGACACCGTCGCGACAAATGACAAAATTGCCCCTGGTGCTATTTTGCTTTGTTAATTTTCAGTCCAACACTTCTTCAACCTGACATAATTAATAAGGAAATTAATTATTCGGAGGCCAAAATGAAGGAATTTGGCTAAAATCTCGTGATCCTGGGTCTTTTCCCCGAGTCCAATTTCGCGGGCCGTTTCCAATCAACTTGGCAAATTTTGGCCCATTCCGACACCGTTGCGTCAAATGACAAAATTACCCCTAGTGCGGTTTTGCGTTGTTAATTTTCTGTCCAAAACTTATTCAACCAGAGATAATTAATAAGAAAATTAATTATTCGGAGGCCTAAACGAAAGAATTTGGCTAAAAGCCCGAGGTCTCAGGTATTTGACCTGAGTCCAATTTCTAGGGCCATTTCCAATCAACTTGGCAAATTTCTGTCCATTCCGACACCGTCGCGACAAATGACAAAACGCCCCCTTCGATTTTTCTTTGTTAATTTTCTGTCCAACACTTCTTCAACCTGACATAATTAAAAAGGAAATTAATTATTCGGAGGCCTAAAAGAAGGAATTTGGCTAAAATCCCGTGAACACGGTTCTTAGACCCGAGTCCAATTTCTCGGGCCATTTCCAATCAACCTGCCAAATTTCAGCCCATTCCAACACCGACGCGACAAATGACAAAATCGTCCCCGGTGCGATTTTGCGTTGTTAATTTTCTGTACAACACTTATTCAACCTGACATAATTAATACGAAAATTAATTATTCGGAGGCCTAAACGAAGAAATTTGGCAAAAATCCCGACATCTTGGGTCCTTAGCCAGAGTTCAATCTCTAGGGCCGTTTCCAATCAACCTGGCAAATTTTGGCACATTCCGACACCGTCGCGACAAATGACAAAATTGCCCATGGTGCAGTTTTGCGTTGTTAATTTTCTGTCCAACACTTATTCAACTTGACATAATTAATACGAAAATTAATTATTCGGACGACTAAACGAAGGAATTTGGCTAAAATCCCGAGATCTCGGGTCTTTTGCACTAGTCCAACTTCTCGGGCCGTTTCCAATCAACCTGCGAAATTTCGGCACATTTCGACAACGTCGCGACAAATGACAAAATTGCCCCTGATGTGGTTTTGCTTTCTTAATTTTCTGTCCAACACTTCTTCAACCTGACATAATTAATAAGGAAATTAATTATTCAGAGGCCTAAATGAAGGAATTTGGCTTAAATCTCGTGATCCCGGGTCTGTGCCCCGAGTCTAATTTCTCGGGCCGTTTTCAATCAACCTTCAAATTTCGGCCCATTCCGACACCATCTCGACAAATGACAAAATGGCCCCTGGTGCGGTTTTGCTTTATTAATTTTCTATCCAACACTTCTTCAACCATACATAATTAATCCGGAAATTAATTATTCCAAGGCCTAAATGAAGGAATTTGGCTAAAATCCCGAGATCTCAGGTCATAGACCTGAGTCCAATTTCTTGGGCCGTTTCCAATCAACTTGCCAAATTTCGGCCCATTCCGACACCGTCGCGACAAATGACGAAATTACGCCAAGTGTGGTTTTTCTTTGTTAATTTTCTGTCAACACTTCCTCAACTTTACATAATTAATACGAAAATTAATTATTCAGAGGCTTAAATGATGGAATTTGGCTAAAATCCCGTGATCCGGGGTCTGTGCCCCGAGTCAAATTTTTCGAGCCGTTTCCAATCAACCTGAAAAATTTCGGCCCATTCCGACGCTGTCGCGACAAATGATGAAATTGCCCCTGGTCCGATTTTGCGTTGTTAATTTTCTGTCCAAAACTTATTCAACCAGACATAAATAATACGAAAATTAATTATTCGGAGGCCTAAATGAAGGAATTTGGCTAAAATCCCGAGATCTTAGGTACTTGACCCGAGTCCAATTTCTAGGGCCGTTTCCTATCAACCTGCCAAATTTCGATCCATTCCGACACCGTCGCGATAAATGACAAAACGGCCCATTCGATTTTTCTTTGTTAATTTTTTGTCCAACACTTCTTCAACCTGACATAATTAATGAGGAAATTAATTATTCAGAGGCCTAAACAAACGAATTTGGCGAAAATCCCGTGAACACGGTTCTTAGACCCGAGTCCAATTTCTCGGGCCGTTTCCAATCAACCTGACAAATTTCAGCCCATTCCGACACCGTCGCGACAAATGACAAAATCGCCCACGGTGCGATTTTGCGTTGTTAATTTTCTGTACAACACTTATTCAACCTGACATAATTAATACGAAAATTAATTATTCGGAGGCCTAAACGAAGGAATTTGGCAAAAATCCCGAGATCTCGGGTCCTTAGCCAGAGTCCAATTTCTAGGGCCGTTTCCAATCAACCTGGCAAATTTTGGCCCATTCCGACACCGTCGTGACAAATGACAAAATTGCCCATGATGCAGTTTTGCGTTATTAATTTTCTATCCAACACTTATTCAACTTGACATAATTACTACGAAAATTAATTATTCGGAGGCCTAAACGAAGGAATTTAGCTAAAATCCCGAGATCTCGGGTCTTTTGCCCTAGTCCAATTTCTCGGACCGTTTCCAATTAACCTGCCAAAATTTGGCCCATTAAGACACCGTCGCGACAAATGACAAAATTATCCCTGGTGCGGTTTTACGTTTTTAATTATCTGTCCAACACTTATTCAACCTGACATAATTAATACGAAAATTAATTATTCGAAGGCCTAAACGATGGAATTTGGCTAAAATCCCAAGATCTCGTGTCTTTGCCCTGAGTCCAATTTCTCGGGCCGTTTCCAATCAACCTGCAAAATTTCGGCACATTTCGACACCGTCGCGACAAATGAGAAAATTGCCCCTGGTGCGGTTTTACTTTCTTAATTTTCTGTCCAACACTTCTTCAACTTGACATTATTAATAAGGAAATTAATTATTCAGAGGCCTAAACGAAGGAATTTGGCTAAAATCTCGTGATCCCGGGTCTGTGCCCCGAGTCCAATTTCTCGGGCCGTTTTCAATCAACCTTCAAATTTCGGCCCATTTCGACACCATCAAGACAAATGACAAAATGGCCCCTGGTGCGGTTTTGCTTTATTAATTTTTTGTCCAACACTTCTTCAACCATACATAATTAATGCGGAAATTAATTATTCCGAGGTCTAAATGAAGGAATTTAGCTAAAATCCCGAGATCTCGGGTCATAGACCGGAGTCCAATTTCTCGGGCCGTTTCCAATCAACTTGCCAAATTTCGGCCCATTCCGACACCGTCGCGACAAATGACGAAATTACCCTAGGTGCAGTTTTTCTTTGTTAATTTTCTATCCAATACTTCCTCAACTTTACATAATTAATACGGAAATTAATTATTCAAAGGCCTAACTGATGGAATTTGGCTAAAATCCCGTGATCCGAGGTCTGTGCCCCGAGTCCAATTTTTCGAGCCGTTTCCAATCAACCTGCCAAATTTCGGCCCATTCCGACACCGTCGCGACAAATGACGAAATTGCCCCTGGTCCGGTTTTGCGTTGTTAATTTTCGGTCCAAAACTTATTCAACCAGACATAATTAATACGAAAATTAATTATTCGGAGGCCTAAACGAAGAAATTTGGCTAAAATCCCGAGATCTCAGGTACATGACTTGAGTCCAATTTCTCGAGCCGTCTCCAATCAACCTAGCAAATTTCGGTCCATTCCAACACCGTCGCAACAAATGACAAAACGGCCCCTTCGATTTTTCTTTGTTAATTTTTTGTCCAACACTTCTTCAACCTCACATAATTAATAAGGAAATTAATTATTCAGAGGCCTAAACAAAGGAATTTGGCTAAAATCCCGTGAACACGATTCTTAGACCCGAGTCCAATTTCTCGGGCCGTTTCCAATCAACCTGCCAAATTTCAGCCCATTCCAACACCGTCGAGACAAATGACAAAATCGCCCCCCGTGCGATTTTGCGTTGTTAATTTTCTGTTCAACACTTATTCAACCTGACATAATTAATACGAAAATTAATTATTCGGAGGCCTTAACGAAGGAATTTGGCAAAAATCCCGAGATCTCGGGACCTTAGACAGAGTCCAATTTCTAGGGCCGTTTCCAATCAGCCTGGCAAATTTTGGCCCATTCCGACACCGTCAAGACAAATGACAAAATTGCCCATGGGGCAGTTTTGCGTTGTTAATTTTCTATCCAACACTTATTCAACTTGACATAACTAATATGAAAATTAATTATTCGGAGGCCTAAACGAAGGAATTTGGCTAAAATCCTGAGATTCGGGTCTTTTGCCCTAGTCCAATTTCTCGAGCCGTTTCCAATTAACCTGCCAAATTTTGGCCCATTCCGACACCATCGCGACAAATGACAAAATTGCCCCTGGTGTGGCTTTACGTTTTTAATTATTTGTCCAACACTTATTCAACCTGACATAATTAATACGAAAATTAATTATTCGAAGGCCCAAATGATGGAATTTGGCTAAAATCCTGAGATCTCGTGTCTTTGCCCTGAGTCCAATTTCTCAGGCCGTTTCCAATCAACCCGACGAATTTCGGCCCATTCTGGCACCGTCGCGACAAATGACAAAATTGCCCCTGGTACGGTTTTGCTTTCTTAATTTTCTGTCCAACACTTCTTCAACCTGACATAACTAATACGAAAATTAATTATTCGAAGGCCTACACGATGGATTTTGGCTAAAATCCCGAGATCTCGTGTCTTTGCCCTGAGTCCAATTTCTCGGGCCGTTTCCAATCAACCTACAAAGTTTCGGCACATTTCGACACCGTCGCGACAAATGACAAAATTGCCCCTGGTGCGATTTTGCTTTCTTAATTTTCTGTCCAACACTTCTTCAACCTGACATAATTAATAAGGAAATTAATTATTCAGAGGCTTAAACGAAGGAATTTGGCTTAAATCTCGTGATCTCGGGTTTGTACCCCGAGTCCAATTTCTCGGGCCGTTTTCAATCAACCTTCAAATTCCGGCCCATTCCGACACCATCACGACAAGTGATTAAATGGCCCTTGGTGCGGTTTTGCTTTATTAATTTTCTGTCCAACAATTCTTCAACCATACATAATTAATACGGAAATTATTTATTCCGAGGCCTAAATGAAGGAATTTGGCCAAAATCTCGAGATCTCAGGTCATAGACCCGAGTCCACTTTCTCGGGCTGTTTCCACTCAACTTGCCAAATTTCGGCCTATTCCGACACCGTCGCGACAAATTACGAAATTACCGCAGGTGCGGTTTTTCTTTGTTAATTTTCTGTCCAACACTTCCTCAACTTTACATAATTAATACGGAAATTAATTATTCAGAGGCCTAAATGATGGAATTTGGCTAAAATCCCGTGATCCGGGGTCTGTGCCTTGAGTCCAATTTTTCGAGCCGTTTCCGATCAACTGGCCAAATTTCAACCCATTCCGACACCGTTACGACAAATGACGAAATTGCCCCTGGTCCGATTTTTCTTTGCTAGTTTTCTGTCCAGCACTTCTTCAACCTGATATAATTAACACGGAAATAAATTATTCAGAGGCCTAAACGAAGGAATTTGGCTAAAATCCTTTGATCCCGGGTATGTGCCCCGAGTCCAATTTCTCGGGTCGTTTCCAATCAACCTGCCAAATTTCGGCCCATTCCGACACCATCGCGACAAATGACAAAATTGACCCCGGTGCAGTTTTACGTTGTTAATTTTTTGTCCAACACTTATTCAACCTGACATAATTAATACGAAAATTGATTATTCAGAGGCCTAAACGAAGGAATTTGGCTAAAATCTCGAGTTGTCGGGTCAATGCCCCGAGCCAATTTCTCTGGCCGTATCCAATCAACCGGCCAAATTTCGGCCCATTCCGACACCGTCGCGACAAATAAAAAAATTGCCCTTGGTACGGTTTTGCGTTGTTAATTTTCTATTCATCACTTATTCAACGTGACCTAATTAATACGAAAATTAATTATTCGGAGGCCTAAACGAAGGAATTTAGTTAAAATTCCGTGATCCCGGGACTGTGCCCTGAGTCCAATTTTTTGGACCGTTTCCAATCAACCTGTCGAATTTTGTCCCATTCCGACACCGTCGCGACAAATGACAAAATTGCCCCTAGTACGGTTTTGCTTTGTTAATTTTCTATTCATCACTTATTCAACCTGACCTAATTAATACGAAAATTAATTATTCGGAGGCCTAAACGAAGGAATTTGGCTAAAATTCCGTGATCCTGGGATTGCGCACTGAGTCCAATTTTTTGGGCCGTTTCCAATCAACCTGTCGAATTTCGGCCCATTCCGACACCGTCGCGACAAATGACAAAATTGCCCCTGGTGTGGTTTTGCTTTGTTAATTTTCTGTCCAACACTTCTTCAACCTGACATTGTTAATAAGGAAATTAATTATTCGAAGGCCTAAACGATGGAATTTGGCTAAAATTCCAAGATCTCGTGTCTTTGCCCTGAGTCCAATTTCTCGAGCCGTTTCCAATCAACCTGCCAAATTTCGGCCCATTCCGACACTGTCGCGACAAATGAGAAAATTACCCCTGGTGTGGTTTAGCTTTCTTAATTTTCTGTCCAACACTTCTTCAACCTGACATAATTAATAAGGAAATTAATTATTCGGAGGCCTAAATGAAGGAATTTGGCTAAAATCCCGTGATCCCGAGTCTGTGCCCTGAGTCCAATTTCTTGGGCCGTTTCCAATCAACTTTCAAATTTCTGCCCATTCCGACACCGACGCGACAAATGACAAAATGGCCCATTGTGCGGTTTTGCGTTGTTAATTTTCTATCCAACACTTATTCAACTTGACATAATTAATATGAAAATTAATTATTCAGAGGCCTAAATGAAGGAATTTGGCTAAAATCCCAAGATCTCGGGTTTTTTGCCCTAGTCCAATTTCTCGGGCCGTTTCCAGTCAGCTTGCCAAATTTCGGCCCATTTCGACACCATCGCGACAAATGACAAAATTGTCCCTGGTACAGTTTTACGTTTTTAATTATCTATCCAACACTTATTCAACCTGACATTATTAATACGAAAGTTAATTATTCGAAGGCCTAAACGATGGAATTTGGCTAAAATCCCAAGATCTCGTGTCTTTGCCCTGAGTCCAATTTCTCGGGCCGTTTCCAATCAACCTGCAAAATTTCGGCCCATTCCGACACCGTCGCGATAAATGAGAAAATTGCCCCTAGTGTGGTTTTGCTTTCTTAATTTTCTGTCCAACACTTCTTCAACTTGACATAATTAATAAGGAAATTAATTCGGAGGCCTAAACGAAGGAATTTGGCTAAAATCCCGTGATCCCAGGTTTGTGCCTCGAGTCAAATTTCTTGGGATGTTTCCAATCAACCATCAAATTTAGGCCCATTCCGACACTGTCGCGACAAATGACAAAATGGCCCCTGGTAAGGTTTTGCTTTATTAATTTTCTGTCCAACACTTCTTCAACCTGACATAATTAATACGAAAATTAATTATTCGGAGGCCTAAACAATGGAATTTGGCTAAAATCCTGAGATCTAGGGTCGTTGACCCAAGTCCGATTTCTTGGGCCGTTTCCTATCAACTTGCCAAATTTCGGCTCATTCCGACACCGTCGTGACAAATGACGAAATAGTTCCAGGTGCGGTTTTTCTTTGTTAATTTTCTGTCCAACACTTCTTCAACTTGACATAATTAATGCGGAAATTAATTATTCGGAGGCCTAAATGAAGGAATTAGGCTAAAATCTCGTGATCCCGAGTCTGTGCCGCGAGTCCAATTTTTCTGGCCGTTTCCAATCAACTTGTCGAATTTCGGCCCATTCCGACACCGTCGCGACAAATGACAAAATTGCCCCTGGTGTGGTTTTGCTTTCTTAATTCTCTGTCCGACGCTTCTTCAACCTGACATAATTAATAAAGAAATTAATTATTCGGAGGCCTAAACGAAGGAATTTGGCTAAAATCCAGTGATCCCGGGTCTGTGCCTCGAGTCCAATTTCTCGGGTCGTTTCCAATCAACCTTCAAATTTCGACCCATTCAACACCACCGCGACAAATGACGAAATTGCCCCACGTGCAATTTTTCTTTGCTAATTTTCTGTCCAACACTTCTTCAACTTGACATAATTAATACGGAAATTAATTATTTAGAGGCCTAAATGAAGGAATTTGGTTAAAATCCCGTGATCCCGGGTCTGTGCCCCGAGTCCAATTTTTTGGGCCGTTTCCAATCAACCTGCCAAATTTCGACCCATTCCGACACCGTCGTGACAAATGACGAAATTACCCCTGGTGCGATTTTTCTTTGTTAGTTATCTGTCCAACACTTATTCAACCTGACATAATTAATATGGAAATTAATTATTCGGAGGCCTAAACGAAGGAATTTGGCTAAAATCCCGAGTTGTCGGGTCCGTGCCCTGAGCAAATTTCTTGGGCCGTTTCCAATCAACCTGCTAAATTTCGGGACATTCCGACGCCGTCGCGACAAATGACAAAATTGTACAAGGTGCAGTTTTGTGTTGATAATTTTTTGTCCAACACTTCTTCAACCTGGCATAATTAATAAGGAAATTAATTATTCGGAGGCCTCAACAAAGGAATTTGGCTAAAATCCCATAATCCCGTGTCTATGCCCCGAGCCAAATTTCTTGGGCTATTTCCAATCAACCTTCAAATTTCGGCCCATTTCGACACCATCGCGACAAATGACAAAATGGCCCCTGGTGCGGTTTTACTTTATTAATTTTCTGTCCAACACTTCTTCAACCTGACATAATTAATACGGAAATTAATTATTCGGAGGCCCAAATGATGGAATTTGGCTAAAATCCCGTGATCCCGGGTCTGTACCCCGAGTCCAATTTCTCGGGTCGTTTCCAATCAAACTTCAAATTTCGGCCCATTCCGACACCATCGCGACAAATGACAAAATGGCCCCTGGTGCGGTTTTACTTTATTAATTTTCTGTCCAACACTTCTTCAACCTGACATAATTAATACGGAAATTAATTATTCGGAGGCCCAAATGATGGAATTTGGCTAAAATCCCGTGATCCCGGATCTGTACCCCGAGTCCAATTTCTCGGGTCGTTTCCAATCAAACTTCAAATTTCGGCCCATTCCGACACCGTCGCGACAAATGACGAAATTGCCCCACGTGCGGTTTTACTTTGTTAATTTTCTGTCCAACACTTCTTCAACTTGACATAATTAATACGGAAAATAATTATTCAGAGGCCTAAATGAAGGAAATTGGCTAAAATTCCGTGATCCCGGGTCTGTGCCCCGAGTCCAATTTTTCGGGCTGTTTCCAATCAACCTGCCAAATTTCGGCCCATTCCGACAACGTCGCGACAAATGACGAAATTGCCCCTAGTGCGGTTTTTCTTTGTTAGTTTTCTGTCCAACACTTCTTCAACCTCACATAATTAATACGAAAATAAATTATTCGGAGGCCTAAACGAAGGAATTTGGCTAAAATCCTGTGATCCCGGGTCTGTGCCCTGAGTCCAATTTCTCGGGTCGTTTTCAATCAACCTGCCAAATTCGGGCCCATTTCGACACCATAGCGACGAATGACAAAATTGCCCCTGGTGCGGTTTTGCGTTGTTAATTTTCTGTCCAATACTTATTCAACCTGATATAATTAATACGGAAATTAATTATTCGAAGGCTTAGACGAAGAAATTTCGCTAAAATCCCGAGTTGTCATGTCCGCGCCCTGAACAAACTTCTTGGGTCGTTTCCAATCAACATGTTAAATTTCGGGACATTCCGACACCGTCGTGACAAATGACAAAATTTTACATGGTGCAGTTTTGTGTTGTTAATTTTCTGTCCAACACTTCTTCAACTTGACATAATTAATAAGGAAATTAATTATTCAGAGGCCTAAACGAAGAAATTTGGCTAAAATCCCGTGATCTCGTGTCTGTGCCCCGAGTCCAATTTCTCGGGCCGTTTCCAATCAACCTTCAAATTTCAGCCCATTCCGACACCGTCGCGACAAATGACAAAATGGCCCTTGGTGTGGTTTTACTTTACTAATTTTCTGTCCAACACTTCTTCAACCTGACATAATTAATACGGAAATTAATTATTCGGAGGCCTAAATTAAGGAATTTGGCTAAAATCCCGAGATCTTGGGTCATTGCCCCGAGTCCAATTTCTAGGGCCGTTTCCAATCAACTTGCCATATTTCGGCCCATTCCGACACCGTTGCGACAAACGACAAAATAGCCCCAGGTGCGATTTTTCTTTGTTAATTTTCTGTCCAACACTTCTTCAACCTGACATAATTAATATGAAAATTAATTATTCAGAGGCCTAAAGGAAGGAATTCGGCTAAAATCCCTCGGGTCCGTGCCCCGAGTCCAATTTTTTGAGCCGTTTCCAATCAACATGCCAAATTTCGGCCCATTCCGACACTGTCGCGACAAATGATGAAATTGCCCCTGGTGCGGTTTCTCTTTGTTAGTTTTCTTTCCAACACTTCTTCAACCTGACATAATTAATATAGAAATAAATTATTTGGAGTCCTAAACGAAGGAATTTGACTAAAATCCCGTGATCCCGGGTCTGTACCCCGAGTCCAATTTCTCGGGCCGTTTCCAATCAACCTGCCAAATTTCGGCCCATTCCGACACCATCGCCTCAAATGAAAAAATTGCCCCGGGTGCGATTTTACGTTGTTAATTTTCTATCCAACACTTATTTAACCTGACATAATTAATACGGAAATTGATTATTTGGAGGCCTAAACGAAGGAATTTGGCTAAAATCTCGAGTTATCGGGTCTAAGCCCCGAGACAATTTCTCGGGCTATTTCCAAAAAACCTGCCAGATTTCGGCCCATTCCGACACCGTCGCGACAAATGACAAAATTGTCCCTAGTGCGGTTTTGCGTTGTTAATTTTCTATTCATCACTTATTCAACCTGACCTAATTAATACGAAAATTAATTATTCGGAGGCCTAAACGAAGGAATTTTACTAAAATCCGGTGATCCCGTGTTTGTGCCCAAGTCCAATTTTTCGGGCCGTTTCCAATCAACCTGCCAAATTTCGGCCAATTTCGACACCGCGCGACAAATGACTAAATTTCCCTTGGTGCGGTTTTACTTCGTCAATTTTCTGTCCAACACTTCTTCAACCTGACGTAATTAATACAGAAATTAATCATTCGAGGGCCCAAACGAAAGAATTTGGCTAAAATCCAATTTCACGGGCCGTTTCCAATCGACCTGTCAAATTTCGGCCCATTCCGAAATTGTCGAGACAGATGACAAAATTGCCCCCGGTGCGGTTTTGCTTTGTTAATTTTTTATCCAGCACTTCTTCAACCTGACATAATTAATACAAAAATTAATTATTCGAAGGCCTAAATGAAAGAATTTGGCTAAAATCCAGAGATCTCGGGTTTTCGCCCCGAGTCCAATTCCTTGGGCCATCTCCAATCAACCCGCCAAGTTTCGGGACATTCCGACGCCGTCGCGTTAAATGACAAAATTGTACACGATGCGGTTTTGCGTTGTTAATTTTCTATCCAAGACTTCTTCAACCGGACATAATTAATACGAAAATTAATTATTCGGAGGCCTAAAAGAAGGAATTTGGCTAAAATCCCATGATCCCAGGTCTGTGCCCCAAGTCCAATTTCTCGGGCCGTTTCCAATCAATTTCTAAATTTCGGCCCATTCCGACACCGTCGTGACAAATGACAAAATGGCCCCTGGTGCAGTTTTGCTTTATTAATTTTCAATCCAACACTTCTTCAACCTGACATAATTAATACGAAAATTAATTATTCGGAGGCCTAAATTAAGGAATTTGGCTAAAATCCCGAGATCTCGGGTCATTGCCCCGAGTCCAATTTCCAGGGCCGTATCCAATCAACCTACCAAATTTCGGCTCATTCCTATACCGTCGCAACAAATGACAAAATTGCCCCGGGTGCGGTTTTGCGTTGTTAATTTTCTGTCCAACACTTCTTCAACCTGACATAATTAATAAGGAAATTAATTAATCGGAGGCCTAAACAAAGGAATTTGACTAAAATCTTGAGTTGTCGGGTCCGTTCCCTGAGCCAATTTTTCGGGCCGTTTCCAATCAACCTGCCAAATTTCGGCCCATTCCGACACCGTCGCGACAAATGACAAAATTGCCCCTGGTGCGATTTTGCGTTGAATTTTCTGTTCAACACTTATTCAACCTGACCTAAATTAATTACTCGGAGGCCTAAACGAAGGAATTTGGCTAAAATTTCGTGATCCCGGGTCTATACCCCTAGTACAATTTTTCGGGCCGTTTCCAATCAACTTGCCAAATTTTGACTCATTCCGACACCGTCGTGACAAATGGCAAAATTGCTCCGGGTGTGGTTTTGCGTTGATAATTTTTGGTCCAACACTTCCTCAACCTGACATAATTAATAAGGAAATTAATTATTAGGAGGCCTAAATAATGGAATTTGGCTAAAATCTCGAGTTGTCGGGTCCGTTCCCCGAGACAATTCCTCGGGCCATTTCCAATCAACCTACCAAATTTCGGCCCATTCCGACACCGTCGCGACAAATAACAAAATTTCCCCTGGTGCGGTTTTGCGTTGTTAATTTTCTGTTCAGCACTTATTCAACCTGACCAAAATTAATTATTCGGAGGCCTAAACGAAGGAAATTGGGCTAAAATCCCGTGATCCCGAGTGTGTGCCCCGAGTCCAATTTTTTGGGCCGTTTCTAATCAACCTGCCAAATTTCGACCCATTCCGACACCGTCACGACAAATGTCAAAGTTGCGCCTGGTGCGGTTTTGCTTTGTTAGTTATATGTCCAACACTTCTTCAACCTGACATAATTAATAAGGAAATTAATTATTCAGAGGCCAAAACGACGAAATTTGGCTAAAATCCCATGATCCTGGGTCTTTGCCCCGAGTTCAATTTCTACGGCCGTTTCCAATCAACTTGGCAAATTTTGTCCCATTTCGACAGGGTCGCGACAAATGACAAAATTGCCCCTGGTGCGGTTTTCTTTGTTAATTTTCTGTCAAACACTTCTTCAACCTAACATAATAAATACGGAAATTAATCATTTGAAGGCCCAAACGACAGAATTTGGCTAAAATCGCGAGATCTCGGGTCTTGACCCCGAGTCCAATTTCGCGGGTTGTTTCCAATCAACCTGCCAAATTTCGGCCCATTCCGACACCATCGCGACAAATGACAAAATTGCCCCTGGTGCGGTTTTTCTTTGTTAATTTTCTATCCAACACTTCTTCAACCTGACATTATTAATTAGGAAATTAATTATTCAGAGGCCTAAATGAAGGAATTTGGCTAAAATCCCGTGATCCCGAGTCTGTGCCCCAAGTCCAATTTTTCGGGCCGTTTCAAATCAGCTTGCCAAATTTCGGCCCATTCCGACACCGTCGTGACAAATGACGAAATTGCCCCTGATGCGGTTTTTCTTTTTGTTAGTTATCTGTCCAACACTTCTTCAACCTGACATAATTAATAAGGAAATAAATTATTCGGAGGCCTAAACAAAGGAATTTGGCTAAAATCGCATGATCCTGGGTCTGTGCCTCAAGTCCAATTTCTCGGGGGTTTCCAATCAACCTACCAAATTTCTGCCCATTCCGACATTGTCATGACAAATGACAAAATTGCCCATGGTGAGGTTTTGCTTTGTCAATTTTTTATCCAACACTTCTTCAACCTGACATAATTAATAAGGAAATTAATTATTCGGAGGCCTCAACGAAGGACTTTTGCTAAAATCCCGTGATCCCGAGTCTGTGCCCCGAGTCCAATTTCTCAGGCCGTTTTCAATCAACCTGCCAGATTTCGGCCCATTCCGACACCGTCGTGACAAATGACAAAATTGCTCCTGGTGCGGTTTTGCTTTGTTAATTTTCTGTCCAGCACTTCTTCAACCTGACATAATTAATACGGAAACTAATTATTCGAAGGCCTAAACGAAAGAATTTGGCTAAAATCCGAAGATCTCGGGTTTTCGCCCCGAGTCCAATTCCTCGGGCCGTCTCCAATCAACCCGCCAAGTTTCGGGACATTCCGACGCCGTCGCGAGAAATGACAAAATTGTACACGATGCGGTTTTGCGTTGTTAATTTTCTGTCCAACACTTCTTCAACCGGACATGATTAATATGAAAATTTATTATTCGGAGGCCTAAACGAAGGAATTTGGCTAAAATCCCAAGATCTTGGGATTTCGCCCCGAGTACAATTCCTCAGGCCGTTTCCAATCAACTTACCGAATTTCGGCCCATTCCGACACGGTCGCGACAAATGACAAAATTTCCCCTGGTGCTGTTATGCTTTGTTAATTTTCTGTCCAACACTTCTTCAACCTGACATAATTAATAAGGAAATTAATTATTCAGAGGCCAAAATGAAGGAATTTGGCTAAAATCTCGTGATCCTGGGTCTTTGCCCCGAGTCCTGTTTCGCGGGCCGTTTCCAATCACCTTGGCAAATTTTGGCCCATTCCGACACCGTTGCGTCAAATGACAAAATTGCCCCTGGTGCGATTTTGCGTTGTTAATTTCCTGTCCAAAACTTATTCAACCAGACATAATTAATATGGAAATTAATTATTCGGAGGCCTAAATGAAGGAATTTGGCTAAAATCCCGAGATCTCAGGTATTTGACCCGAGTCCAATTTCTAGGGCCGTTTCCAATCAACCTGGCAAATTTCGGTCCATTCCGACACCGCCGCGACAAATGACAAAACGGCCACTTCGATTTTTCTTTGTTAATTTTCTGTCCAACACTTCTTCAACCTGACATAATTAATAAGGAAATTAATTATTCGGAGGCCTAAACGAAGGAATTTGGCTAATATCCCGTGAACACGGTTCTTAGACCCGAGTCCAATTTCTCGGGCCGTTTCCAATCAACCTGCCAAATTTCAGCCCATTCCGACACCGTCGCGACAAATGACAAAATTACCCCCGGTGCGATTTTGCGTTGTTAATTTTCTGTCCAACACTTATTCAACCTGACATAATTAATACGAAAATTAATTATTCAGAGGCCTAAACGAAGGAATTTGGCAAAAATCCCGAGATCTCAAGTCCTTAGCCAGAGTCCAATTCCTAGGGCCGTTTCCAATCAACCTGGCAAATTTTGCCCCATTCCGACACCGTCGCGACAAATGAAAAAATTACCCATGGTGCAGTTTTGCGTTGTTAATTTTCTATCCAACAGTTATTCAACTTGACATAATTAGTACGAAAATTAATTATTCGGAGGCCTAAACGAAGGAATTTAGCTAAAATCCCGAGATCTCGGGTCTTTTGCCCTAGTCCAATTTCTCGGACCGTTTCCAATTAACCTGCCAAATTTTGGCCCATTCAGACACCGTCGCGACAAATGACAAAATTGCCCCTGGTGCGGTTTTACATTTTTAATTATCTGTCCAAGACTTATTCAACCTAACATAATTAATACGAAAATTAATTATTCGAAGGCCCAAACGATGGAATTTGGCTAAAATCCCGAGATCTCGTGTCTTTGCCCTGAGTCCAATTTCTCGGGCCGTTTCCAATCAACCTGCCAAATTTCGGCACATTTCGACACCGTCTCGACAAATGACAAAATTGCCCCTGGTGTGGTTTTACTTCTTAATTTTCTGTCCAACACTTCTTCAACCTGACATAATTAATAAGGAAATTTATTATTCAGAGGCCTAAACGAAGGAATTTGGCTAAAATCTCGTGATCCCGGGTCTGTGCCCCGAGTCCAATTTCTCGAGCCATTTCCAATCAACCATCAAATTTCGGCCCATTCCGACACCATTGCGACAAATGACAAAATGGCCCCTGGTGCAGTTTTGCTTTATTAATATTCTGTCAAACACTTCTTCAACCATACATAATTAATGCGGAAATTAATTATTCCGAGGTCTAAATGAAGGAATTTAGCTAAAATCCCGAGATCTCGGGTCAAAGACCCGAGTCCAATTTCTCGGGCCGTTTCCAATCAACTTGCCAAATTTCGCCCATTCCGACACCGTCACGACAAATGACGAAATTACCCTAGGTGCGGTTTTTCTTTGTTAATTTTCTGTCCAACACTTCCTCAACTTTACATAATTAATACGGAAATTAATTATTCAGAGGCCTAAATGATGGAATTTGGCTAAAATCCTGTGATCCTGGGTCTATGCCCCGAGTCCAATTTTTCGAACCGTTTCCAATCAACCTGACAAATTTCGGCCCATTCTGACACCGTCGCAACAAATGAAGAAATTACCCCTGGTCCGGTTTTTCTTTGCTAGTTTTCTGTCCAACACTTCTTCAACTTGACATAATTAACATGGAAATAAATTATTCGGAGCCCTAAACGAAGGAATTTGGCTAAAATCCTGCAATCCCGGGTCTGTGCTCCGAGACCAATTTCTCGGGCCGTTTCCAATCAACCTGCCAAATTTTGGCCCATTCCGACACCGTCGCGACAAATGACAAAATTGACCCTGGTGCAGTTTTGCGTTGTCAATTTTCTGTCCAACACTTATTCAACCTGACATAATTAATCCGGAAATTAATTATTCGGAGGCCTAAACAAAGGAATTTGGCTAAAATCCCGAGATGTCGGGTCTATGCCCCGAGCCAATTTCTCGGGCCGTTTCCAATCAACCTGCCAAATTTTGGCCCATTCCGACACCGTCGCGACAAGTGAAAAAATTGCCACTGGTACGGTTTTGCGTTGTTATTTTTATATTCATCCCTCATTCAACCTGACCTAATTAATACGAAAATTAATTATTCGGAGGCCTAAACGAAGAAATTTGGCTTAAATCCCGTGATCTCGGGACTGTGCCCTGAGTCCAATTTTTTGGGCCGTTTCCAATCAACCTGCCGAATTTCGGCCCATTCCGACACCGTCGCGACAAATGACAAAATTGCCCCTGGTGCGGTTTTGCTTTCTTAATTTTCTGTCCAACACTTCTTCAACCTGACATTGTTAATAAGGAAATTAATTATTCAGAGGTCAAAATGAAGGAATTTGGCTGAAATCCCGTGATCCTGGGTCTTTGCCCCGAGTCCAATTTCTCGAGGCCGTTCCCAATCAACTTGGCAAATTTCGGCCCATTCCGACGCTGTCGCGACAAATGACAAAATTGCCCCTGTTGCGGTTTTACTTTCTTAATTTTCTGTCCAACACTTTTTCAACCAGACATAATTAATAAGGAAATTAATTATTCGGAGGCCTAAACGAAGGAATTTGGCTAAAATCCCGTGATCCCGAGTATGTGCCCCGAGTCCAATTTCTTGGGCCGTTCCCAATCAACTTTCAAATTTCAGCCCATTCCGACATCGACGCGACAAATGACAAAATAGCCCATGGTGCGGTTTTGCGTTGTTAATTTTCTGCTCAACACTTATTCAACTTGACATAATTAATACGAAAATTAATTATTCAGAGGCCTAAACGAAGGAATTTGGCTAAAATCCTGAGATTTCGAGTATTTTGTCCTAGTCCAATTTCTCGAGCCGTTTCTAGTCAACCTGCCAAATTTTGGCCCATTCAGACACCGTCGCGACAAATGACAAAATTGCCCCTGGTGCGGTTCTACGTTTTTAATTATCCGTCCAACACTTATCCAACCTGACATAATTAATACGAAAATTAATTATTTGAAGGCCTAAACGATGGAATTTGGCTAAAATCCCAAGATCTTGTGTCTTTGCCCTGAGTCCAATTTCTCGGGCCGTTTCCAATCAACCTGCCAAATTTCGGCCCATTTCGACACCGTCACGACAAATGAGAAAATTGCCCCTGGTGTGGTTTTGCTTTCTTAATTTTCTGTCCAACACTTCTTCAACCTGACATAATTAATGAGAAAATTAATTATTTGGAGGCCTAAACCAAGGAATTTGGCTAAAATCCCGTGATCCCAGGTCTGTACCCTGAGTCCAATTTCTTGGGCAGTTTCCAATCAACCATCAAATTTCGGCCCATTCCGACACCATCGCGACAAATGACAAAATGGCCCCTGGTGAGGTTTTGCTTTTTTAATTTTCGGTCCAACACTTCTTCAACCTGACCTAATTAATACGGAAATTAATTATTTGGAGGCCTAAATGAAGGAATTTGGCTAAAATCCTGAGATCTAGGGTCGATGACCCGAGTCCAATTTCTAGGGCCGTTTCCAATCAACTTGTCAAATTTTGGCCCATTCCGACACTGTCGTGACAAATGACGAAATTGTCCCAGGTGCGATTTTTCTTTGTTAATTTTCTGTCCAACACTTCTTCAACTTGACATAATTAATACGGAAGTTAATTATTCAGAGGCCTAAATGAAGGAATTTGGCTAAAATCCAGTGATCCCGGGTCTGTGCCCCGAGTCCAATTTCTCGGGCCGCTTCCAATCAACCTACCAAATTTCGGCCCACTCCGACACCATCGCGACAAATGACAAAATTGGACCTGGTGCAATTTTTCGTTGTTAATATTCAGTCCAACACATCCTCAACCTGACATAGTTAATAAGGAAATTAATTATTCGGAGGCCTAAATGAAGGAATTTTGCTAAAATCTCGTGATCCCGGGTCTGTGCCCCGATTCCAATTTCTCGGGCCGTTTCCAATCAGCCTGCCAAATTTCGGCCCATTCCGACACCGTCGCGACGAATGACAAACTTGCCCCTAGTGCGATTTTGCGTTGTTAATTTTTTGTCCAACACTTCTTCAACCTGACATAATTAATATGCATATTAATTATTCGGAGGACTAAACGAAGGAATTTGGCTAAATCCCGTGATACCGAGTCTGTGCCCCGAGTCCAATTTCTCTGGCTGTTTCCAATCAACCTACCAAATTTCGGCCCATTCCGACACCGTCGCGACAAATGCCAAAATTGCCCCTGGTGCGGTTTTGCTTTCTTAATTTTCGGTCCAACACGTCTTCAACTTGACATAATTAATAAGGAAATTAATTATTCGGAGGCCTAAAAGAAGGAATTTGGCTAAAATCCCATGATCCCGGGTCTGTGCCCCGAGTCCAATTTCTCGGGCCGTTTCCAATCAATTTCTAAATTTTGGCCCATTCCGACACCGTCGTGACAAATGACAAAATGGCCCCTGGTGCGGTTTTGCTTTATTAATTTTCAATCCAACACTTCTTCAACCTGACATAATTAATACGAAAATTAATTATTCGGAGGCCTAAATTAAGGAATTTGGCTAAAATCCTGTGTTCCCGGGTCTGTCCCCCGAGCCAATTTCTCGGGCCGTTTCCAATCAACCTGCCAAATTTCGGCCCATTCCGACACCGTCGCGACAAATGACAAAATTGCCCCGGGTGCGGTTTTGCGTTGTTAATTTTCTGTCCAACACTTCTGTGCCCCGAGTCCAATTTCCAGGGCCGTATCCAATCAACCTACCAAATTTCGGCTCATTCCTATACCGTCGCAACAAATGAAAAAATTACCCCGGGTGCGGTTTTGCGTTGTTAATTTTCTGTCCAACACTTCTTCAACCTGACATAATTAATAAGGAAATTAATTAATCGGAGGCCTAAACAAAGGAATTTGGCTAAAATCTTGAGTTGTCGGGTCCGTTCCCCGAGCCAATTTCTCGGGCCGTTTCCAATCAACCTGCCAAATTTCGGCCCATTCCGACACCGTCGCGACAAATGACAAAATTGCCCCTGGTGCGATTTTGCGTTGAATTTTCTGTTCAGCACTTATTCAACCTGACCTAAATTAATTATTCGGAGGCCTAAACGAAGGAATTTGGCTAAAATCCCGTGATCCCGGGTCTATACCCCTAGTACAATTTTTCGGGCCTCGTCCAATCAACCCGCCAAATTTTGGCTCATTCCGACCCCGTCGTGACAAATGACAAAATTGCTCCGGGTGTGGTTTTGCGTTGATAATTTTTTGTCCAACACTTCTTCAACCTGACATAATTAATAAGGAAATTAATTATTAGGAGGCCTAAACAATGGAATTTGGTTAAAATCCCGAGTTGTCGGGTCCGTTCCCCGAGACAATTCCTCGGGCCATTTCCAGTCAACCTACCAAATTTCGGCCCATTCCGACACCGTCGCGACAAATAACAAAATTACCCCTGGTGCGGTTTTGCGTTGTTAATTTTCTGTTCAGCACTTATTCAACCTGACCAAAATTAATTATTCGGAGGCCTAAACGAAGGAAATTGAGCTAAAATCCCGTGATCTCGGGTGTGTGCCCCGAGTCCAATTTTTTGGGCCGTTTCTAATCAACTTGCCAAATTTCGACCCTTTCCGACACCGTCGCAACAAATGACAAAGTTGCCCCTAGTGCGGTTTTGCTTTGTTAATTTTTTGTCCAACACGTCTTCAACCTGACATAATTAATAAGGAAATTAATTATTCAGAGGCCAAAACGATGGAATTTGGCTAAAATCCCATGATCCTAGGTCTTTGCCCCGAGTCCAATTTCTACGGCCGTTTCCAATCAACTTGGCAAATTTTGTCCCATTTCGACAGGGTCGCGACAAATGACAAAATTGCCCCTGGTGCGGTTTTGCTTTGTTAATTTTCTATCAAACACTTCTTCAACCTGACATAATAAACAAGGAAATTAATCATTTGAAGGCCCAAACGACAGAATTTGGCTAAAATCGCGAGATCTCGGGTCCTAACCCCGAGTCCAATTTCGTGGGTTGTTTCCAATCAACCTGCCAAATTTCGGCCCATTCCGACACCATCGCGACAAATGACAAAATTGCCCCTGGTGCGGTTTTTCTTTGTTAATTTTCTATCCAACACTTCTTCAACCTGATATAATTAATTAGGAAATTAATTATTCAGAGGCCTAAATGAAGGAATTTGGCTAAAATCCCGTGATCCCGGGTCTGTGCCCCAAGTCCAATTTTTCGGGCCGTTTCAAATCAGCTTGCCAAATTTCGGCCCATTCCGACACCGTCGCGACAAATGACGAAATTGCCCCTGGTGCGGTTTTTCTTTGTTAGTTATCTGTCCAACGCTTCTTCAACCTGACATAATTAATAAGGAAATAAATTATTCGGAAGCCTAAACGAAGGAATTTGGCTAAAATCTCGTGATCCCGGGTCTGTGCCTCGAGTCCAATTTCTCGGGTGGTTTCCAATCAACCTACCAAATTTCTGCCCATTCCGACACTGTCGTGACAAATGACAAAATTGCCCATGGTGCGGTTTTGCTTTGTTAATTT
Organism: Olea europaea var. sylvestris; assembly: GCF_002742605.1. Classification (NCBI taxonomy): domain Eukaryota; kingdom Viridiplantae; phylum Streptophyta; class Magnoliopsida; order Lamiales; family Oleaceae; genus Olea; species Olea europaea. The sequence continues at coordinate 11,541,116 of NC_036255.1, read as the reverse complement.
TCTATCCAACACTTCTTCAACCTGACATAATTAATAAGGAAATTAATTATTCGGAGGCCTCAACGAAGGACTGTGCCCCAAGTCCAATTTCTCGGGCCGCTTTCAATCAACCTGCCAGATTTCGGCCCATTCCAACACCGTCGTGACAAATCAAAATCGCACCAGGGGCAATTTTGTCATTTATCGCGATGGTGTCGGAATGGATCAAAATTTGGCAGGTTGATTGGAAACGGCCCGAGAAATTGTCTCGGGGAACGGACTCGACAACTCGGGATTTTAGCAAAATTTCTTCGTTTAGGCCTCCGAATAATTAATTTCCTTATTAATTATGTTAGGTTGAGGATGTGTTGGACTGAAAATTAACAATGAAAAATCGCACCAGGTCCAATTTTGTCATTTGTCGCGATGGTGTCGGAATGGTCCGAAATTGGGCAGGTTGATTGGAAGCGGCCCGAGAAATTAGACTTAGGGCACAGACCCGGTATCACGGGATTTTAGCAAAATTCCTTCGTTTAGGCCTCCGAATTATTAATTTCCTTATTAATAATGTCAGGTTGACGACGTGTTGGACAGAAAATTAACAAAGCAAAATTTCTGTTCAGCACTTATTCAACGTGACCTAATTAATACGAAAATTAATTATTCGGAGGCCTAAACGAAGGAATTTGGCCAAAATCCCGTGATCCCGGGTCTACACCCCGAGTCCAATTTTTCGGACCGTTTCCAATCAACCTGCCAAATTTCGGCTCACTCCGACCGACACCGTCGCGACAAATGACAAAATTGCCCCTGGTGCGGTTTTGCTTTGTTAATTTTCTGTCAAACACTTCTTCAACCTAACATAATTAATACGAAAATTAATCATCTGAGGGCCCAAACGAAAGAATTTGGATAAAATCCCGAGATCTCAGGTCTCAGCCCCGAGTCCAATTTCGCGGGCCGTTTCCAATCAACCTGCCAAATTTCGGCCCATTCTGACGCCGTCGTGACAAATAAAAAAATTGACCCTGGTGCGATTTTGCGTTGTTAATTATCTCTTCAGCACTTATTCAACCTAACCTAAATTAATCAACCGAAGGCCTAAACGAAAGAATTTGGCTAAAATCCCGTGATCCCAGGTCTATGCCCCGAGTCCAATTTTTCGGGCCGTTTCCAATCAACCTTCCAAATTTTGGCTCGTTCCGACACCATCGCGACAAATGACAAAATTACCTCGGGTGCGGTTTTGCGTTGTTAATTTTCTGTCCAACACTTCTTCAACCTTACATAATTAATAAGGAAATTAATTATTCGGAGGCCTAAACAAAGGAATTTGGCAAGAATCCCGAGTCGTCGGGTCCGTTCCCCGAGCCAATTTCTCGAGCCGTTTCCAATCAACTTGCCAAATTTTGACCCATTCTGACACCGTTACGACAAATGACAAAATTGCCCCTGGTGCGGTTTTGCGTTGTTAATTTTCTGTTCAGCACTTATTCAATCTGACCTAAATTAATTATTCGGAGGTCTAAACGATAGAAATTTGGCTAAAATCCTGTGATCCTGGGTCTGTGCCCCAAGTCCAATTTTTTGGGCCGTTTCGGGATTTCAGCCAAATTTCCCGACACCGTCGCGACAAATGACAAAATTACCCCTGGTGCAGTTTTTCTTTGTTAATTTTCTGTCCAACACTTCTTCAACCTGACAAAATTAATTAGGAAATTAATTATTCAGAGGCCAAAATGAAGGAATTTGGCTAAAATCCCGTGATCCTGGGTCTTTACCCCGATTCCAATTTCTCGGGCCGTTTCCAATCGACCTAGCAAATTTCGGCCCATTTCGACACTGTGGCGACAAATGACAAAATTGCCCCTGGTGCGATTTTTCTTTGTTAATTTTCTGTCCAACACTTCTTCAACCTAACATAATTAATATGGAAATTAATCATTCGAGGGCCCAAACGAAAGAATTTGGCTGAAATCCCGAGATCTCGGGTCTCAACCCCAGTCCAATTTCGCGGGCCGTTTCCATTTAACCTGTCAAATTTCGGCCCATTTCGACACCGTCGCGACAAATGACAAAATTGCCCCTGGTGCGATTTTTCTTTGTTAATTTTATGTTCATCACTTCTTCAACCTGACATAATTAATACGGAAATTAATTATTTGGGGGCCTAAATGAAGGAATTTGGCTAAAATCCCAAGATCACGTGTCATAGACCCAAGTCCAATTTCTAGGGCCGTTTCAGAACAACCTAGCAAATTTTGGCCCATTCCGACACCGTCGCGACAAATGACAAAATTGCCCCTGGTGCGGTTTTGCGTTGTTAAATTTCTGTCCAACACTTATTCAACCCTACATAATTAATACGAAAATTAATTATTCGGAGGCCTAAACGAAGGAATTTGGCTAAAATCCCGAGATCTCGGGCCAAAGACCCGAGTCCAATTTCTTAGACTGTTTCCAATCAACTTGCCAAATTTCGACCCATTTCAACATCGTCACGACAAATGATGAAATTGCCCCAAGTGCCATTTTTTTTGTTAATTTTCTGTCCAACCCTTCCTCAACCGGACATAATTAATACGAAAATTAATTATTCAGAGGCCTAAATGAAGGAATTTGGCTAAAATTCCGTGATCCCGGGTCTGTGTCCCGAGTCCAATTTTTCGAGATGTTTCCAATCAACCTGCCAAATTTCGGCCCATTCCAACACCGTCGCAACAAATGTCAAAATTGCCCCTGGTGCCGTTGTTCTTTGTTAATTTTCTGTCCAACACTTCTTCAACCCGACATAGTCAATACGAAAATAAATTATTCGGAGGCCTAAACGAAGGAATTTGGCTAAAATCCCGTGATCCCGAATCTGTGCCCCAAGTCCAATTCCTCGGGCCGCTTCCAATCAACCTACCAAATTTCGGCTTATTTCGACACCGTCGCGACAAATGACAAAATTGCCTCGGGTGCAGTTTTGCGTTGTTAATTTTCTGTCCAACACTTCTTCAACCTGACATAATTAATAAGGGAATTAATTATTCGGAGGCCTAAATAAAGGAATTTCGCTAAAATCCCAAGTTGTCGGGTTCGTTCCCCTAGCCAATTTCTCGAGCCGCCTCCAATCAACTGACCAAATTTCGACCCATTCCAACACCGTCGCGACAAATGACAAAATTGCCCCTGGTGGCTGTTTTGCGTTGTCAATTTTCTGTTCAGCACTTATTCAACTTGACCTAAATTAATTATTTGGAGTCCTAAACGAAGGAATTTGGCTAAAATCCTGTGATCCCGGGTTTGTGCCCCGAGTCCAATTTTTCGGGCCGTTTCCAATCAACCTGCCAAATTTCGGCTCATTCCGACACTGTCGCGAAAAATGACAAAATTGCCCCGAGTGTGGTATTGCGTTGTTAATTTTCTTTCCAGCACTTCTTCAACATGACATAATTAATTAGGAAATTAATTATTCGGAGGCCTAAACAAAGGAATTTGGCTAAAATTTCGAGTTGTCGGGTCCGTTCCCCGAGCCAATTTCTCGGGTCGTTTCCAATCAACCTGCCAAATTTCGGCCCATTCCCACACCGTCGCGACAAATGACAAAATTGCCCCTGGTGCGGTTTTGCGTTGTTAATTTTCTGTTCAGCACTTATTCAACCTGACCTAAATTAATTATTCGGAGGCCTAAACGAAGGAATTTTTCTAAAATCCCGTGATCCCGGGTCTGTGCCCCGAGTCCAATTTCTCGGGCCATTTCCAATCAACCTACCAAATTTCGGCCCATTTCAACACCGTCGCGGCAAATGACAAAATTGCCCCGGCTGCGGTTTTGCTTTGTTAATTTTCTGTCCAACAGTTCTTCAACCTGACATAATTAATAAGTAAATTAATTATTCAGAGGCCTAAATAAAGGAATTTAGCTAAAATCTCGAGTTGTCGAGTTTGTGCCCCGAGCCAATTTCTCGGGCAGTTTCCAATCAACCAGCCAAATTTCGGCCCATTCCGATACCGTCGCGACAAATGACAAAACTGCCCCTGGTGCAGTTTTGCGTTGCTAATTTTCTGTTCAGCACTTATTCAACCTGGCCTAATTAATACAAAAATTAATTATTAGAAGGCCTAAACGAAGGATTTTAGCAAAAATCCCGAGATCTCGGGTCTTTCCCCCGAGTCCAATTTCTCGGGCAGTTTCCAATCAACCTGCCAAATTTCGGCTCATTCCGACACCGTCGCGACAAATGACAAAATTTCCCTGGTGCGGTTTTGCTTTGTTAATTTTCTGTCAAACACTTCTTACACCTGACATAATTAATAAGGAAATTAATCATTCGAGGCCCCCAGGTCCAATTTCGCGGGCCGTTTCCAATAAACCTGCCAAATTTCAGCCCAATCCGACACCGTCGTGACAAATGAATAAATTGCCCCTAGTGCGGTTTTGCTTTGTTAATTTTCTGTCAAGCACTTCTTCCACCTGACATAATTAATACGAAAATTAATCATTCGAGGGCCCAAATGAAAGAATTTGGCTAAAATCCCGAGATCTCAGGTCTCAGCCCTCGAGCCCAATTTCGCGGGCCGTTTCCAATCAACCTGCTAAATTTCGGCCCATTCCGACACCATCGCGACATATGACAAAATTGCACCTGGTGCGATTTTTCTTTGTTAATTTTTAGTCCAACACTTCTTCAACCTGGCTAATTAATACGAAAATTAATTATTCGGAGGCCTAAAAAAAGGAATTTGGCTAAAATCCTGAGATCTCTAGTCTTTGACCCAAGTCCAATTTCTAAGGCCGTTTCCAATCAGCCTAGCAAATTTCGGTCCATTTCAATACTGTCATGAAAAATGACAAAATTACCCCTGGTGCGGTTTTGCGTTGTTAATTTTCTGTCCAACACTTATTCAATGTGACATAATTAATACGAAAATTAATTATTCGGAGGCCTAAACGAAGGAATTTGTCTAAAATCCCGATTATGGCCCGAGTCCAATTTCTCGGGCCGTTTCCAATCAACTTGGCAAATTTCGGCCCATTCCGACACCGTCGCGACAAATGACGAAATTGCCCCAGGTGTGGTTTTTCTTTGTTAATTTTCTGTCCAACACTTCTTCAACCTGACATAATTAATATGAAATTAATTACTCAAAGGCCTAAATGAAGGAATTTGGCTAAAATCCCGAGTTGTCGGGTTTGTGCCCCGAGCTAATTTCTCGAGCCATTTCCAATCGACCTGCCAAATTTCGGCCCATTCCGACAGCGTCACGACAAATGACAAAATCGTCCCTGGTACGATTTTGCTTTGTTAATTTTCTGTCAAACACTTCTTCAACCTGACATAATTAATACGGAAATTAATCATTCGAGGGCCCCCGGGTCCAATTTTGCGGGCCGTTTCCAATAAACCTGCCAAATTTCGGCCCAATCCGACACCGTCGTGACAAATGAAAAAATTACCCCTGGTGCGGTTTTGCTTTGTTAATTTTCTGTCAAACACTTCTTCAACCTGACATAATTAATACGAAAATTAATCATTTGAGGGCCCAAACGAAAGAATTTGGCCAAAATCCCGAGATCTCAAGTCTCTACCCTGAGCCCAATTTCGCGAGCCGTTTCCAATCAACCTGCCAAATATCAGCCCATTCCGAAACCGTCACGACAAATGACAAAATTACCCCCGGTGAGGTTTTGCGTTGTTAATTTTCTATCCAACACTTATTCAACCGGACATAATTAATACGAAAATTAATTATTCAAAGACCTAAACGAAGGAATTTGGATAAAATCCCAAGATCTCGAGCCATTGGCCCGAGTCCAATTTCTCGGGCCGTTTCCAATCTACTTGACAAATTTCGACCCATTCCGACACCGTCGCCACAAATGACGAAATTGCCCCAGGTGCGATTTTTCTTTGTTAATTTTCTGTCCAACACTTCTTCAACCTGACATAATTAGTACGGAAATTAATCATTCGAGGGCCCAAGCAAAAGAATTTGGCTAAAATCTCGAGATCTCAGGTCTGTACCCTGAGTCCAATTTCGCGGGCCATTTCCAACTAACCTGCCAAATTTTGGCCCATTATGACACCATCGTGACAAATGAAAAAATTGCCCGTAGTGCGGTTTTGCTTTGTTAATTTTCTGTCAAACACTTCTTCAACCTGACATAATTAAGACGAAAATTAATCATTCGAGGGCACAAACGAAAGAAATTGGCTGAAATCCCTAGATCTCAGGTCTCTACCCTCAGCCCAATTTCGCGGGCCATTTCCAATCAACCTGCCAAATTTCGGCCCATTCCGACACCGTCGCGACAAATGACAAAATTACACCTGGCGCGATTTTTCTTTGTTAATTTTATGTCCAACACTTCTTCAACCTGACATAATTAATGCGGAAATTAATTGTTCGGAGGCCTAAATGAAGGAATTTGGCTAAAATCCCGAGATCTCAGTTCTTTGACCCCAATTTCTAGGGCCGTTTCCAATCAACCTAGCAAATTTCGGTCCATTCCAGCACCGTTGCGACAAATGACAAAATTACCCCTGGCGCGGTTTTACGTTGTTAATTTTATGTCCAACACTTATTCAACCAGACATAATTAATACGAAAATTAATTATTCGGAGGACTAAACGAAGGAATTTAGATAAAATCCCGAGTCCAATTTATCCGGCCGTTTCCAATCAACTTGCCAAATTTCGGCCCATTCCGACACCGTCGCGACAAATGATGAAATTGCCCCAGGTGCGGTTTTTCTTTGTTAATTTTCTGTCCAACACTTCTTCAACCTAACATAATTAATAAGAAATTAATTATTCAAAGGCCTAAATGAAGGAATTTGGCTAAAATCCCATAATCCCGGGTCTGTGCCCCGAGTCCAATTTTTCGAACCGTTTCAAATCAGCCTGTCAAATTTCGGCCCATTCCGACACCGTCGCAACAAAAGACGAAATTGCCCCTGGTGCGATTTTTCTTTGTTAGTTTTCTGTCCAACACTTATTCAACTTGACATAATTAATGCGAAAATTAATTATTCGGAGGCCTAAACAGAGGAATTTGGCTAAAATCCCGAGTTGTTGGGTCCATGCCCCGAGCCAATTTCTTGGGCCGTTTCCAATCAATCTGCCAAATTTCAGCCCATTCCGACACTGTCACGACAAATAACAAAATTGCCCCTAGTGCGGCTTACCGTTGTTAATTTTCTGTTCAGCACTTTTTCAACCTGACCTAATTAATACGAAAATTAATTATTCGAAGGCCTAAACGAAGGAATTTAGCTAAAATCCCGAGATCTCGGGTCTTTTTCCCGAGTCCTATTTCTCGGGCCGTTTCCAATCAACCTGCCAAATTTCGACACATTCCGACGCCGTCGCGTGAAATTACAAGATTGCCCTTGGTGCGGTTTTGCGTTGTTAATTTTTTGTCTAACACTTCCTCAACCTGACTTAATTAATATGGAAATTAATCATTCGAGGGCCCATATGAAAGAATATGGCTAAAATCGCGAGGTCTCGGGTCTCAGCCCCGAGTCCAATTTCGCGGGCCGTTTCCAATCAACCTGCCAAATTTCGGCCCGTTCCGACACCGTCGCGACAAATGAAAAAATTGCCCCTGGTACGGTTTTTCCTTTTTAATTTTCTGTCCGACACTTCTTCAACCTGACATAATTAATACGTAAATTAATTATTCGGAGGCTTGAATGAAGGAATTTGGCTAAAATCCCGAGATCTCGGTCATTGACCCGAGTCCAATTTCTAGGGCCGTTTCCAATCAACATAGCAAATTTTGGCCCATTCCGACACCGTCGCGACAAATAACAAAATTGCCCCTGGGCTATTTTGCGTTGTTAATTTTTTGTCCAACACTTATTCAACCTGACATAATTAATATGAAAATTAATTATTCAGAGGCCTAAACGAAGGAATTTGGCTAAAATCCTGAGATCTCGTGCCTAAGACGCGAGTCCAATTTCTCGGGCCGTTTCCAATCAATTAGCCAAATTTCGGCCCATTCCGACACCGTCGCGACAAATGACAAAACTACCCCATTTGCGATTTTGCTTTGTTAATTTTCTGTCAAACACTTCTTCAACCTGACATAATTAATATGGAAATTAATCATTCGAGGGCCCAAACGAAAGAATTTGGCTGAAATCCCGAGATCTTGGGTCCGGGCCCCGAGCCCAATTTCCCGGGCCATTTCTATTTAACCTATCAAATTTCGGCCCATTCCGACACCGTCGCGAAATTGACAAAATTGCACCTGGTGCAATTTTTCTTTGTTAATTTTCTGTCCTACACTTCTTCAACCTGACATAATTAATACGAAAATCAATTATTCGGAGGCCTAAATGAAGAATTTGGCTAAAATCCCGAGATCACGGTCATTGACCCGAGTCCAATTTCTAGGGCCGTTTCCGATCAACCTAGCAAATTTTGGCACATTCCGACCCAGTGGCGACAAATGACGAAATTGCCCCAGGTGCGGTTTTTCTGTGTCAATTTCCTGTCCAACACTTTTTCAATCGGACATAATTAATACGGAAATTAATTATTCAGAGGTCTAAATGAAGGAATTTAGCTTAAATCCCGAGATCCCGGACAATTTTCGGGCCGTTTCCAATCAACCTGCCAAATTTCGGCCCATTCCAACACCGTCGCGACAAATGACGAAATTGCCCTTGGTTCGATTTTACTTTGTTAGTTTTCTGTCCAACACTTATTCAACATGACACAATTAATACAAAAATAAATTATTCCGAGGCCTAAACGAAGGAATTTAGCTAAAATCCCGTGATCCCGAGTTGTGCCCCGAGTCCAATTTTTCGGGCCGTTTCCAATCAACCTACCAAATTTTGGCCCATATCGACACCGTCGCGACAAATGACAAAATTGCCCTGGGTGCAGCTTTGCGTTGTTAATTTTCTGTCCAACACTTCTTCAACCTGACATAATTAATAAGGAAATTAATTATTCGGAGGCCTAAACCGAGGAATTTGGCTAAAATCCCGAGTAGTCAGGTTTGTCCCCCAGCCAATTTTTCGGGCCGTTTCCAATCAACCTGCCAAATTTCGGCCCATTCCGAGACCGTCGCGACAAATGACAAAATTGCCCTCGGTGTGGTTTTGCGTTGCTAATTTTCTTTTCAGCACTTATTCAACCTGACCTAATTAATACGAAAATTAATTATTCGGAGGCCTAAACGAAGGAATTGGCTAAAATCCCATGATCCGGGGTCTGTGTCCCGAGTCCAATTTTTTGGGCCGTTTCAAATCAATCCGCCAAATTTCGGCCCATTCCGACACCGTCTCGACAAATGACAAAATTGCCCCCGGTGAGGTTTTGCTTTTTTAATTTTCTGTCAAACACTTCTTCAACCTGACATAATTAACACGAAAAATAATCATTCGAGGGCCCAAACGAAAGAATTTGGCTAAAATCCCGAGATCACGGGTCTAAGGCCCGAGTCCAATTTCGCGGGCCGTTTCCAATAAACCTGCCAAATTTCGGCCCATTCTGACACCATCGCAACAAATGAAAAAATTGCCGCTGGTGCGGTTTTACTTTGTTAATTTTCTGTCAAACACTTCTTCAACCTGACATAATTAATACGGAAATTAATCATTCGAGGGCCCAAACGAAAGAATTTGGCTAAAATCCCGAGATCTCAGGTCTCAGCCCCGAGCCCAATTTCGCGGGCCGTTTTAAATCAACTTGCCAAATTTTGGCCCATTCCGACACCATCGCGACAAATGACAAAATTTCACCTGGTGCGATTTTTCTTTGTTAATCTTCTGTCCAACACTTATTCAACCTGACGTAATTAATACGGAAATTAATTATTCGGAGGCCTAAATGAAGGAATTTGGCTAAAATCCCGAGATCTCTAGTCTTTGACCCGAGTCCAATTTCTAAGGCCATTTCCAATCAACCTAGCAAATTTCGGTCCGCTCCAACACCATCGCGACAAATGACAAAATTACTCCTGGTGCAGTTTTGCGGTGTTAATTTTGTGCCCAACACTTATTCAACCTGACATAATTAATACGAAAATTAATTATTCGGAGGCCTAAATGAAGGAATTTGGCTAAAATCGCGAGATCTCGGGCCATAGGCCCGAGTCCAATTTCTAGGGCCGTTTCCAATCAACTTGCCAAATTTCGGCCCATTTCGACACTGTCGCGACAAATAAGGAAATTACCCCAGGTGCGGTTTTTCTTTGTTAATTTTCTGTCCAACACTTATTCAACCTGACATAATTAATACGAAATTAATTATTCAGAGGCCTAAATGAAGGAATCTGACAAAAATCCCGTGATCCCGGGTCTGTGCCTCGAGTCCAATTTTTCAGGCCGTTTCAAATCAGCTTGCCAAATTTCGGCCCATTCCGACACCGTCACGGTAAATGACAAAATTGCCCCTGGTACGATTTTACGTTTTTAATTATCTATCCAACACTTATTCAACCGACATAATTAATACGAAAATTAATTATTTGGAGGCCTGAACGAAGGAATCTGGCTAAAATCTCGAGATCTCAAGTCTTTTGCCCTAGTCCAATTTCTCGGGCCGTTTCCAATCAACCTGCCAAATTTCATCCCATTCCGACACCGTCACGACAAATGACAAAATTGCCCCTGGTACAGTTTTACGTTTTTAATTATCTGTCCAATACTTATTCAATCTGACATAATTAATACGAAAATTAATTATTCAAAGGCCTAAACGATGGAATTTGGCTAAAATTCCGAGATCTCGTGTCTTTGCCCCGAGTCCAGTTTCTCGGGCGGTTTCCAATCAACCTGCCAAATTTCGGCCCATTCTGACACCGTCGCTACGAATGACAAAATTACCCCTGGTGCGGTTTTGCTTTCTTAATTTTTTGTCCAACACTTCTTCAACCTGACATAATTAATAAGGAAATTAATTATTCGGAGGCCAAAACGAAGGAATTTGGCTAAAATCCCAAGATCTCGGGTCTTTGCCTTGAGTCCAACATCTCGGGCTGTTTCCAATCAACCTGCAAAATTTCGGTACATTCCGACGCCATCGCGAGAAATGACAAAATTGCCCCTGGTACGATTTTGCGTTGTTAATTTTTTGTCCAACACCTCTTCAACCTGATATAATTAATACGAAAATTAATTATTCGGAGGCCTAAACGAAAGAATTTGGCTAAAATTCCGAGATCTCGAGTCTATGACCCAAGTCCAATTTCTAGGGCCATTTCCAATTAACCTGCCAAAATTTCGGCCCGTTCCGACACCGTCGCGACAAATGACAAAATTTCCCCTGGAGAGATTTTGCGTTGTTAATTTTCTGTCCAACACTTTTTCAACCTGACATAATTAATACGAAAATTAATTATTCGGAAGCCTAAACGAAGGAATTTAGCTAAAATCCCGTGATTCTGGATCTGTGCCCCTACTCCAATTTCTCGGGTCGTTTCCAATCAATCTGCCAAATTTCGGCCCATTCCGACACTGTCGCGACCAATGACGAAATTGCCCCTAGTGCGGTTTTTCAGTGTTAATTTTCGGTCCAACATTCTTCAACCTGACATAATTAATACGGAAATAAATTATTCGGAGGCCTAAACGAAGGAATTTGGCTAAAATCCCGTGATCTCAGGTCTATGCCCCGTTTCCAATCAACCTGTCAAATTTCAGCCCATTCCAACACCGTCACGACAGTTGACAAAATTGGCCCTGGTGCGGTTTCGCGTTGTTAATTTTCTGTCCAACACTTATTCAACCTGACATAATTAATACGAAAATTAATTATTCGGAGGCCAAAATGAAGGAATTTGGCCAAAATCCCAAGATCTCGGGTCTTTGCCCCGAGTCCAATTCCTCGGGCCGTTTCCAATTAACCTGTCGAATTTCCAGCCCATTCCGACACCGTCCCGACAAATGACAAAATTGCCCCTGGTGCGGGTTTGCTTTGTTAATTTTCTGTTCAACACTTCTTCAACCTAACATAATTAATACGAAAATTAAATATTCGGAGGCCTAAATGAAGGAATTTGGCTAAAATCCCGAGATCTCGGGTCAAAAACCCGAGTACAATTTCTCAGGCCGTTTCCAATCAACTTGGCAAATTTCGGCTCATTCCGACATCGCCGCGACAAATGACTAAATTTCCTGTGGTGCGGTTTTGCGTTGTTAATATTCTGTTCTGCACTTATTCAACCTAACCTAATTAATACGAAAATTAATTATTCGGAGGCCTAAACGAAGGAAATTGGCTAAAATCTGGAGATCTCGGGTCTGAGCCCTGAGTCCAATTTCTCAGGCTGTTTCCAATCAACCTGCCAAATTTCGGCACATTCCGACGCCATCGCGACAAATGACAAAATTTCCCCTGGAGCGATTTTGCGTTGTTAATTTTCTGTCCAACACTTTTTCAACCTGACATAATTAATACGAAAATTAATTATTCGGAAGCCTAAACGAAGGAATTTAGCAAAAATCCAGTGATTTCGAATCTGTGCCGCGACTCCAATTTCTCAGGTTGTTTCCAATAAACCTGCCAAATTTCGGCCCATTCCGACACTGTCGTGACCAATGATAAAATTGTCCCTGGTACGGTTTTTCTTTGTTAATTTTTGGTCCAACACTTCTTCAACCTGACATAATTATTACGGAAATAAATTATTCGGTGGTCTAAACGAAGGAATTTGGCTAAAATCCCGTGATCTCGGGTATGTGCCCCGTTTCCAATCAACCTGCCAAATTTCGGCCCATGCCGACACCGTCGCGACAAATGGCAGAATTGCCCCTGGTGCGATTTTGCGTTGTTAATTTTCTATCCAACACTTATTCATCCTGACATAATTAATACGAAAATTAATTATTCGAAGGTTAAAACGAAGAAATTTGGCTAAAATCCTGAGATCTCGGGTCTTTGCCCCGAGTCCAATTCCTCGGGCCGTTTCCAATCAACCTGTCGAATTTCGACCAATTCCGACACCGTCGCGTCAAATGATAAAATTGCCCCTGGTGCGGTTTTGCTTTGTTAATTTTCTATCCAACACTTCTTCAACCTGACATAATTATTAACGAAATTAATTATTTGGAGGCCAAAACGAAGGAATTTGGCTAAAATCCCGTGATCCCGGGTCTTTGCCCCGAGTCCAATTTCTCGGGCCGTTTCCAATTAACATGGTAAATTTTGGCCCATTCCAACACCGTCGCGATAAATGACAAAATTGCCCCTGGTGCGATTTTACTTTGTTAATTTTTTATAAAACACTTCTTCAACCAGACATAATCAATGCGAAAATTAATTGTTCGAGGGCCCAAACGAGAGAATTTGGCTAAAATCGCGAGATCTCGGGCCTTAGCGCCGAGTCCAATTTCGCGGGCCATTTCCAATCAACCTGTCAAATTTTGGCCCATTCCGAAACTATCGCGACCAATGACGAAATTGCCCCTTGTGCGGTTTTTCTTTGTTGATTTCCGGTCCAACATTCTTCAACCTAACATAATTAATACGGAAATAAATTATTCGGAGGCCTAAACGAAGAAATTTGGCTAAAATCCCGTGATCTCGGGTCTGTGCCCCGTTTCCAATCAACTTGCCAAATTTCAGCCCATTTCGACACCGTCGCGACAGTTGACAAAATTGGCCCTGGTGCGGTTTCGCATTGTTAATTTTCTGTCCAACACTTATTCAACCTGATATAATTAATACAAAAATTAATTGTTCGGAGCCCAAAATGAAGGAATTTGTCTAAAATCCTAAGATCTCGGGTCTTTGCCCCGAGTCCAATTCCTCGGGCCGTTTCCAATCAACCTGCCGAATTACAGCCCATTCCGACACCGTCGCGTCAAATGACAAAATTGCCCTTGGTGCGGTTTTGCTTTGTTAATTTTCTGTCCAACACTTCTTCAACCTGACATAATTAATACAAAAATTAATTATTCAGAGGCATAAACGAAGGAATTTGGCTAAAATCCCGAGATCTCGGGTCATCGACCCGAGTACATTTCTCAGGCCGTTTCCAATCAACTTGCCAAATTTCAACCCATTCCGACATCGTCGCGACAAATGATGAAATTTCTTGTGATGTGGTTTTGCGTTGTTAATATTCTGTTCTGCACTTATTCAACCTGACCTAATTAATACGAAAATTGATTATTCGGAGGTCTAAACGAAAGAATTTGGCTAAAATCCCGAGATCTCGGGTCTAAGCCCCGAGTCCAATTTCTCGGGCCGTTTCCAATCAACCTGCCAAATTTCGGCACATTCCGACGCCATCGCGACAAATGACAAAATTGCCTCTGGTGCGGTTTTGCGTTGTTAATTTTCGGTCTAAAACTTCTTCAACCTGACATAATTAATACGAATATTAATTATTCTGAGGCCTAAACGAAGCAACTTGACTAAAATCCCGAGATCTCGAGTCTATGACCCGAGTCCAATTTCTAGGGCTGTTTCCAATCAACCTGCTAAAATTTCAGCCCGTTCTACTGTCGCGACAAACGACAAAATTTCCCTTGAAGCGATTTTGCGTTGTCAATTTTCTGTCCAACACTTATTCAACCTGACATAATTAATACGAAAATTAATTATTCGGAGGCCTAAACGAAGGAATTTGGCTAAAATCCCGTGATCTCGGGTATGTGCCCTATTTCCAATCAACCAGTCAAATTTCAGCCCATTCCGACACCGTATCGACAAATGACAGAATTGCCCCTGGTGCGGTTTTGCGTTGTTAATTTTCTGTTCAGCACTTATTCAACCTAACATAATTAATACGAAAATTAATTATTCGGAGGCCTAAACGAAGGAATTTGGCTAAAATCTTGAGACTCGGGTCTTTTGCCCTAGTCCAATTTCTCGGGCCGTTTCCAATCAACTTGCCAAATTTTGGCCCAATCCGACACCGTCGCGACAAATGACAAAATTGCCCCTTGTGCGGTTTTACGTTTTTAATTATCTTTCCAGCACTTATTCAACCTGACATAATTAATACGAAAATTAATTATTCGAAGGCCTAAACGATGAAGTTTGGCTAAAATCCCGAGATCTCGTGTCTTTGCCCTGTGTCCAATTTCTCTAGCCGTTTCCAATCAACCTGTCAAATTTCAGCCCATTCCGACACCGTCGCGACAAATGACAAAATTGCCCCTGGTGCGATTTTGCTTTCTTAATTTTCTGTCCAACACTTCTTCAACCTGACATAATTAATAAGGAAATTAATTATTCGAAGGCCTAAACAAAGGAATTTGGCTAAAATCCCGTGATCCCGGGTCTGCGCCCCGAGTCCAATTTCTCGGGCCATTTCCAATCAACCTTCAAATTTCGGCCCATTCTGACACCTTCGTGACAAATGACAAAATGGCCCTGGTACGATTTGGCTTTATTAATTTTCTGTCCAACACTTCTTCAATTTTTCGTAATTATTTCAGAAATTAATTATTTGGAGGCCTAAACGAAGGAATTTCGCTAATATCTCGAGATTCCGAATATGTGCCCCGACTCCAATTTCTCGGGTCGTTTCCAATCAACCTGCCAAATTTCGGCCCATTTCGACACTGTCGCGAGCAATGACGAAGTTGCCCCAGGTGCAGTTTTTCTCTGTTAATAATCAGTCCAACACATTTTTCAACCTGACATAATTAATACGGAAATAAATTATTCGGAGGCCTAAACGAAGGAATTTGGCTAAAATCCCGTGATCTCAGGTTTGTGCCCCGAGTCCAATTTTTCAGGCCGTTTCCAATCAACCTGCCAAATTTCGACCTATTCCGACACCGTCTTGACAAATGACAAAATTGCCCCTAATGCGGTTTTGCTTTGTTAATTTTCTGTCCAACACTTCTTCAACCTGACATAATTAATAAGGAAATTAATTATTCGGAGGCCTAAACAAAGGAATTTGGCTAAAATTCCGTGAAACCTGGTCTGTGCCCCGAGTCCAATTTCTCGGGCCGTTTGCAATCAACCTGCAAGTTTCGGCCCATTCCGACACCATCACGACAAATGACAAAATTGGCCCTGGTGCTGTTATGCTTTGTTAATTTTCTGTCCGACACTTCTTCAACCTGACATAATTAATAAGGAAATTAATTATTCGGTGGCCGAAATGAAGGAATTTGGCTAAAATCCCGTGATCCCGAATATTTGCCCCGAGTCCAATTTTTCAGGCCGTTTCCAATCAACCTGCCAAATTTCGGCCATTCCGACACCGTTGCGACAAATGATGAAATTGCCCCTGGTGCGATTTTTCTTTGTTAGTTTTCTGTCCAACACTTCTTCAACCTGACATAATTAATAAGGAAATAAATTATTCGGAGGCCTAAACAAAGGAATTTGGCTAAAGTCCCGTGATCCCGGGTCTGTCCCCCGAGTCCAATTTCTCGGGCCGTTTCCAATCAACCTGCCAAATTTCAGCCCATTCCGACACCGTCGCGACAAATGACGAAATTGCCCCTGGTGCGGTTTTTCTTTGTTAGTTTTCTGTCCAACACTTCTTCAACCTGACATAATTAATACGGAAATAAATTATTTGGAGGCCTAAAGATGGAATTTGGCTAAAATCCCATGATCCCGGGTCTGTGCCCCGAGTCCAATTTCTCGGCCCGTTTCCAATCAACTAGCCGAATTTCGGCCCATTCCGACACCGTCCCGACAAACGACAAAATTGCCCCCGGTGCGGTTTCAAGTTGTTTATTTTCTGTCCAACACTTATTCAACCTAACATAATTAATACGGAAATTAATTATTCGGAGGCCTAAACAAAGGAATTTGGGTAAAATCCCGAGTTGTCGGGTCCATGCCCTGAGCCAATTTCTCGGGCCGTTTCCAATCAACCTCCAAATTTCGACCCACTCCAACGCCGTCGCAACAAATGTCAAAATTGCCCCTGGTGTGGTTTTGCGTTGTTAATTTTCTGTCCGGCACTTCTTCATCCTGACATAATTAATAAGAAAATTAATTATTCGGAGGCCTAAAATAAGGAATTTGGCTAAAATCTCGAGATCCTGGGTCTAAGCCCCGATTCCAATTTTTCGGGCCGTTTTCAATCAACCTTCAAATTTCGGCCCATTCCGACACCGTCGCGACAAATGAGAAAATGGTCCTTGGTGCGGTTTTGCTTTATTAATTTTCTGTCCAACACTTCTTCGATTTTTCGTAACTATTTCGAAAATTAATTATTCGGAGGCCTAAACGAAGGAATTTGGCTAATATCCCGAGATATCGGGTCATAGACCCGAGTCCAATTTCAAGGGCCGTTTACAATCAACTTGCCAACTTTCGGCCCGTTCCGACACAGTCGCGACAAATGACGAAATTGCCCCGGGTGTAGTTTTTCTTTATTAATTTTCTGTCCAACACTTCTTCAACCTAACATAATTAATACGAAAATTAATTATTCAGAGGCCTAAATGAAGGAATTCGGCTAAAATCCCGTGATCCCGGGTCTGTGCCCCAAGTCCAATTTTTTGGGCCGTTTCCAATCAACCTGCCAAATTTCGGCCCATTCCGACACCGTCGCGACAAATGACGAAATTGACCCAGGTGCGGTTTTACTTTGTTAGTTTTCTGTCCAACACTTCTTCAACCTTCTTCAACCTGACATAATTAATAAGGAAATTAATTATTCGGAGGCCTAAACGAAGGAATTTGGCTAAAATCCCGTGATTCCGGATCTGTGCCCCGAGTCCAATTTCATGGGCCGTTTCCAATCAACCTGTCAAATTTCGATCCATTCCGAAACCGTCGCGACAAATGACAAAATTCCCCCCGGTGCGATTTTGCGTTGTTAATTTTCTGCCCAACACTTATTCAGCCTGACGTAATTAATACGGAAATTAATTATTCGGAGGCCTAAACGAATGAATTTGGCTAAAATCCCGAGTTGTCGAGTCTGTGCCCCGAGCCAATTTCTCGGGCCGTTTCCAATCAACCTGCCAAATTTTGGCCCATTCCGACACCGTCGCGACAATGATAAAATTGCCCCTGGTGCGGTTTTGCGTTGTTAATTTTCTGTTCAGCACTTATTCAACATGACCTAATTAATGTGAAAATTAATTATTCGAAGGCCTAAACGAAGGAATTTGGCTAAAATCCTGAGATCTCGGGTCTTTGCCCAGAGTCCAACTTCTCGGGACCTGCCGAATTTTGGCACATTCCGACGCTGTCGCGACAAATGACAAAATTGCCCCTGGTGCGGCTTTGCATTGTTAATTTTCTGTCCAACACTTTTCAACCTAACATAATTAACAAATAAATTAATTATTCGCAGGCCTAAACGAAGGAATTTGGCTAAAATCCCGAGATCTCGGGTCTTTGGCTCGTGTCCAATTTCTCGAGCCATTTCCAATCAACCTGCCAAATGTTGGCCCATTCCGACACCGTCGCGACAAATGACAAAATTGCCCCTGCTGCGGTTTTGCTTTGTTAATTTTCTGTCCAACACTTCTTCAACCTTACATAATTAATAAGGAAATTAATTATTCGAAGGCCTAAACGAAGGAATTTGGCTAAAATCTCGTGATCCCTGGTCAATGCCCCGAGTCCAATTTCTCAAGCCGTTTCCAATCAACCTGCAAATTTTGGCCCATTCCGACACCATCGCGACAAATGACAAAATGGCCCCAGGTGCGATTTTGCTTTGTTAATTCCCTGTCCAACACTTCTTCAACCCGACATAATTAATACGAAAATTAATTACTCAGAGGCCTAATCGAAGGAATTTGGCTAAAATCCCGAGATCTCGGGTCTTTGACCCAGTCCAATTTCTCGGGCCGTTTCCAATCAACCAGCAAATTTCGGACCATTCCAACACTATCGCGACAAATGACGAAATTGCCTCTGATGCAGTTTTTCTTTGTTAATTTTCTATCCAACACTTCTTCAACCTAACATAGTTAATATGAAAATTATTTATTCGGAGGCCTAAATGAAGGAATTTGGCTAAAATCCCGTGATCCCGGGTTTGTGCTCCAAGTCCAATTTCTCGGGCCGTTTCCAATCAACTTACCAAATTTCGGCACGTTCTGACACCGTCGCGACAAATGATGAAATTGCCCCTGGTGCGAATTTTTTTTTGTTAATTTTCTGTCCAACACTTCTTCAACCTGACATAATTAATACGGAAATAAATTATTCGGAGGCTTAAGTGAAGAAATTTGGCTAAAATCCCGTGAACCCAGGACTGTGCCTCGAGTCCAATTTCTCGGGCCGTTTCTAATCAACCTGCCAAATTCCGGCCCATTCTAACTCCGTCGCGACAAATGACAAAATTCCCCCTGGTGCGATTTTGCTTTGTAAATTTTCTGTCCAACACTTCTTCAACCTGACATAATTAATACGGAAATTAATTATTCGGAAGCCTAAACGAAGGAATTTGGCTAAAATCCCGAGAACTCAGGTCCATGGCCCAAGTCTAATTTCGCGGGCTATTTCCAATCAACCTGCCAAATTTCGGCACATTCCGACACCGTTGTGACAAATTACAAAATTGCCCCTGTTACGATTTTTCTTTTTTAATTTTTTGTCCAACACTTCTTCAACCTGACATAATTAATACGGAAATTAATTATTTGGAGGCCTAAACGAAGGAATTTGACTAAAATCCCGTGATCCCGGGTCTGTATCCTGAGTCCCATTTCTTGGGCCGTTTCCAATCAACCTGCCAAATTTCGGCCTATTCCGACATCGTTGCGACAAATGACAAAATTGCCCTTGGTGCGGTTTTTCTTTCTTAATTTTCTGTCCAGCACTTCTTCAACCTGACATAATTAATACGAAAATTAATTATTCGGTGGCCTAAACGAAGGAATTTGGCTAAAATCCTGTGATCCCGGGTCTGTGCCCCAAGTCCGATTTCTCGAGCCTTTTCCAATCAACCTGCCAAATTTCAGACCATTCCAACACTATCGCGACAAATGACGAAATTGCCTCTGATGCGATTTTTCTTTGTTAATTTTCTGTCCAACACTTTTTCAACCTAACATAGTTAATACGAAAATTAATTATTCGGAGGCCTAAATGAAGGAATTTGGCTAAAATCCCGTGATCTCGGGTTTGTGCTTCGAGTCCAATTTCTCGGGCCGTTTCCAATCAACCTGCCAAATTTCGGCCCATTCTGACACCGTCGCGACAAATGACGAAATTACTCCTGGTGCGATTTTTCTTTGTTAATTTTCTGTCCAACACTTCTTCAACCTGACATAATTAATATGGAAATAAATTATTCGGAGGCTTAAAAGAAGGAATTTGGCTAAAATTCCGTGATCCCAGGTCTATGCCCCGAGTACAATTTCTCAGGCCGTTTCCAATCAACCTACCAAATTTCAACGCATTCTAACACCGTCGCGACAAATGACAAAATTGCCCTTGGTGCGGTTTTTCTTTGTTAAGTTTCTGTCCAACACTTCTTCAACCTGACATAATTAATAAGAAAATTAATTATTCGGAGGCCTAAACGAAAAAATTTGGCTAAAATCCCGTGATCTCGGGTCTGTGCCCCGAGTCCAATTTCTTGGGCCTTTTCCAATCAACCTGCCAAATTTCGGCCCATTTCGACACTGTCGCGACAAATGACGATATTGCCCCTGGTGCGATTTTGCTTTGTTAATTTTCTGTCCAACACTCCTTCAACCTGACATAATTAATACGAAAATTAATTATTCGGAGGCCTAAACGAAGGAATTTGGCTAAAATCCCGTGATCCCGGGTCTGTGCCCCGAGTCCAATTTCTCAGACCGTTTCCAATCAACTTGCCCAATTTTGGCCCATTCCGACACCATCGCGACAAATGATAGAATTGCCCCTGGTGCGATTTTGCGTTGTTAATTTTCTGTCCAACACTTTTTCAACCTGACATAATTAATACGAAAATTAGTTATTCGGAGGCTTAAACGAAGGAATTTTGCAAAAATCCCGAGTTCTCGGGTCTTTGCCTCGAGCCAATTTCTCAGGCCGTTTCCAATCAACCTGCCAAATTTCGGCCCATTCCAGCACTGTCGTGACAAATGACAAAATTGCCCCTGGTGCAGTTTTGCGTTGTTAATTTTCTGTCCAACACTTATTCAACCTGACATAATTAATACGAAAATTAATTATTCGAAGGCCTAAACGAAGGAATTTGGCTGAAATTTCGAGGTCTCAGGTCTTCGTCCCGAGTCCAATTCCTCGGTCCGTTTCCAATCAACCTTCATAATTTCGGCCCATTCCGACACTGTCACGACAAATGAAAAAATTGCCCCTATTGTGGTTTTGCGTTGTTAATTTTCTGTCCAACACTTATTCAACCTGACATAATTAATACGAAAATTAATTATTCGGAGGCCTAAACGAAGGAATTTGGCTAAAATTCTGAGATATCGGGTCTTTGCCCCAAGTCCAATTTCTCGGGTCTTTGCCCCGAGTCCAATTTCTCGGGCCGTTTCCAATCAACCTGTTAAATTTCGACACATTCCGACGTCGTTACGAGAAGTGACAAAATTGCCCCTGGTGCGATTTTACGTTGTTAATTTTCTGTCAAACACTTCTTCAACCTGACATAATAAATACAGAAACTAATTATTCGGATGCGTAAACAAAGGAATTTGGCTAAAATTCCAAGATCTTGGGTCTTTGACCCAAGTCCAATTTCAAGGTCGTTTCCAATCAACCTGCCAAATTTCGGCCCATTCCGACACCGTCACAACAAATGACAAAATTGCCCCTGGTGCGGTTTTGCGTTGTTATTTTTCTGTCCAACACTTATTCAACCTGACATAATTAATACGAAAATTAATTATTCGGAGGCCTAAACGAAGGAATTTGGCTAAAATCCCGAGATCTCGGGTCTTAGCCCCGAGTCCAATTCCTCGGGCCATTTCCAATCAACCTATCGAATTTCGGTTCATTCTGACACCGTCGCGACAAATGACGAAATTGCCCCTGGTGCGGTCTTGCTTTGTTAATTTTCTGTCCAACACTTCTTCAACCTGACATAATTAATAAGGAAATTAATTATTCAGAGGTCTAAACGAAGGAATTTGGCCAAAAATCCCGTGATCCCGGGTCTTTGCCCCGAAGCCAATTTCTCGGGTCGTTTCCAATCAACCCGCCAAATTTCGGCCCATTTAGACACCGTCATGACAAATGACAAAATTACCCCTAGTGCGATTTTACGTTGTTAATTTTTTGTCCAACACTTATTTAACTTGACATAATTAATACGAAAATTAATTATTCGGAGGCCTAAACAAAGGAATTTTGCTAAAATCCCGAGATCTCGAGTCTCTGTCCCGAGTCTAATTCCTCAGGCCGTTTCCAATCAACCTGTCGAATTTCGGCCCATTCCGATACCGTCGCGACAAATGACAAAATTGCCCCTAGTGCGATTTTGCTTTGTTAATTTTCTATCCAACACTTCTTCAACCTTACATAATTAATAAGGAAATTAATTATTCGGAGGCCTAAACGAAGGAATTTGGCTAAAATCCCATGATCCCGAGTCTGTGCCCTGAGTCTAATTTCTCGGGCTGTTTCCAATCAACCTGCCAAATTTCGGCACATTCCGACCCCGTCGCGACAAATGACAAAATTGCCCCTGGTGCGGTTTTGCGTTGTTAATTTTCTGTTCAACACTTCTTTAACCTGGCATAATTAATAAGGAAATTAATTATTCAGAGGTCTAAACGAAAGAATTTGGCTAAAATCCCATGATCCCGGGTCTGTGCCCCGAGTCCAATTTCTCGGGCCGTTTCCAATCAACATATAAATTTCGGCCCATTCCGACACCGTCGCGACAAATGACAAAATGGCCCCTGGTGCGGTTTTGCTTTATTAATTTTCTACCCAACACTTCTTCAACCTGACATAATTAACACGGAAATTAATTATTCGGAGGCCTAAACGAAGGAATTTGGCTAAAATCCCGAGATCTCGGGTCAAAAGACCCGAGTCCAATTTCTCGGGCCGTTTCCAATCAACTTGACAAATTTCGGCCCATTCCGACACCGTCGTGACAAATGATGAAATTGCCCCTGATGCGGTTTTTCTTTGTTAATTTTCTGTCCAACACTTCTTCAACCTGACATGAGTTATGTGTGTTTGAATGTTCTGATGATTTTGAAGACATAGAATCTAAATAGAAACATGGTGACATTATCCTTAAGCTTAAATCAGAAATTTACGAAGCCTTGTTTTTGAATAATCGACTCCCCTCTAGAATATTATTTTTTTTGGCATTTTGATTGGTTTAATTTTTTTGTGGCAACGGGAACTTTTGTTTTTTTTGCAATAATTATTGAACACTGTCAACAATCTTTTGCCCTGGATTTGTCTTCTCTTCTGCAACTTTTTTTTTTTTTTTTTTTTGACCTTTTATAACAGAGAAAAGGTTCAAGATTTTAGTCTAGGTGTAAACAATGATTCTTATGAATTTTTCGATTTATTTATGTATGTGTATATGCCTGTAATTGTCTTCATGGGTAATTGGGTATGTGTTTCTGTCATAGATATGTCAAAAGTGATAAATTAGTCAAAGTCGCTTCAAATCTAACTTATATTTTTTGGATTTTCCTTCGTCTTATTCTTCGTTGGAGAGTTATTATTGAAATTAGACATGGATAGTGAGGTCCCTTTTCCATGTATGGACAATTCATATGATTGAATTCTGTCTAGGTTGTATTTAACTTCTTCCCACTGTAATGCCGATGTGACTCTGTAATGCTGATGTGACTTTCTTTTTGGGTTAAGAGGAAAATGCTCAATGCACTGCGCATTGAATTTGATTGTGGACATATTCTGTTTTTATTAAATGCAAATGCAAACACAAATTGCTCCCCAAGTTCATAAATTTCTGATTTTTGCTCTAATCATGTTCTTCTTTATGAATTTAGAGCAGTATGGGATAAAATTATCCCTTCAGGAATTCAAAGAATTTGATGTGTTGAAAGATGATTACGGAATCAATTGGCATTTAGATCTGAAATTGATAGTTGATGATTTGTTGTCGTTGGCTTAAACAACTTATTTTCACACGGTTATGTTGAAGCACCTGCTTTTTAGAAGTGATGAACATATATACTATTTTATATTTTGACATTATAGGCAATGGAATAAGTAATTCACCTCAGAAAATAGGAACCTTTACTTTTTCTTTCTTCGAAAATTGATTGAAGATACTATTGAAACTCACAACAGATAGGAAGTACTTAAAACATCCCAACTTTTAGTGCATTTCGTTTAAGGCTTCAAACATTCATAATTTCACGAGAAAGACACGTCAGAAGTTACGATTTTGTGCCCATCATTAGTTAATGAAAACAATGGATTTACACAATGTCAAATTATCGTGACCACTCAATGGATTCTTAATATGTGGTTTTATGCCATCCTCTCTTGTATGCTTATAGTTTTATTTCTATCATCATAACCCTTCATAATTGTTTTTATGGATTTCCAAATTTACAAGGTAGTATATATTTTATGCTTACGACTTCTGGACCTGTCTACAGATTAATGAAATATGTATCAACCGACGGTTATTCCTACCTGAAGCTTAGTTCATGGTACTCCACTAGTTCGTAGTCAGCCATTAGACTGTGGTGCCAGTTCAATGGATCCCGTCAACTAAGTAAACAATGCTAATAACATTCCTAATCTAGCCTCTAAGCAGTGGCTTTGTTGGACTCATGAGCTTCGTGAACGGTTTGTCGATGCCATGGCACAACTTGGTGGATAAGATCGTGAGTCATCTTGACTACCATTTAGCTAACTCCCCCAAAGTTCCCGTAATGCATGAAAGAAAGATAAAAGCGACATTTTAGCTCTAAGTTTTATTCGTGTGCTTTCATATTGACTTTCAAATATTGATAATGAACTTGTTTTATGTTCCCAAATATATATTAATTGATGAGTTTTTGAGCTTTAAACTTTTGTTTCTTGTCTTCATGCTATGTACATTTTCAATTTGGTGATACAATCTCGTGCTTGCTTATGTTCCCAAATTCATGATTATAATAAATGAATGAATAGGAGTTGATATTTATTGTGATGGAGAGATACATGCGAAGGCATTGTAGATACACTCATTTGGTAAATCTGATAAGGTGTTAATATGCTGTTGTAGGATGGAAAGACGTTTTCCAAGGAATACGAAGCAGTTGAGGGAATGTTAGACAGATGCTATATTTCCCCATACTTCATCACAAATCAGAAGAACCAGAAATGTGTAAGTCTCTTTGCTGCTGTTACTTGCAATAAAATGTTTATTGCTTAATAAATCGACTCTTTGATTTATTTGCTTGCTCTGAAATGATATGACTTTGCCAAATCATACATTGATGCACTTCTTAAGGTGTTTCCTTTGAGGTTTTTCATACTGAATGGAATGATTTTGAATATCGATCTATTAGTAAAAAGCTTTCTCCAACTTTTGAATTGTCCAAAGAAAAACTTTATGTAAGAGTCGAAACACCAAAAGGAAAATTCGGAATAAAAGTTTGAATAATGAGAGTATTTGATTTTCATCTGTAATATGTTCTAATTTGACCAATCATTTTACATTCTGTAGGTTCTGACAATTGAATATGTCTCTAGGATCAAAATAAACTGCATACAAGGTCTTGATCAATTAAGTGTGTATCGCCAGAGGTATCAAAGAATATATATGAACCACTTTAAGTGAAATCCTCCTTATCTTGATGTCAGCTTTTCTAATTCTATTTTTATTTCTTTTGGGAGTAATTTAGCAATTCAATAATTTTATTTTTTTCTCAATATCCCAACTATGGGTGCTACTGGAAATTGTAGGTTGCTTATATTTTTTCTCTTGATGCCCCCATTGGTTATGTTTTCCTTGTTGGACTTTAATGATTATTCTAGATGATTATTTTGATGGCTACTATCATAAGAGATGTTAGAATCTCAGATAATTGTTACACATTGTCTTCTTCTTGACAACTCTCTCACTAGATTTATTTCAAATATGAGTTTCCTCTTGAACTAAATATCTTGCCAAAACTGTACACCCAACTTTATCAGGTATTGTGTCTATAAAATTATTTTCTTCACCTGGTTTATAATTTGTTCGTGGTCATCGATTTTCTGCAGGAAGTATACAATAATCTTTTTTTAACTACTGAACTCTTACTCGTAGGTGTGGTTGTTGTACCTTTACATGGGGTGAGCTCTAAGGTAAAACATACTGAGAGTCAGTGGAAGTGATATACGTCCACGGTAGTTTAGTTACCCTTTTGGCATATGTCAATTACTTTCGAAGCGATATTTCTTTTAATTTCTTCTAAAATTTCTATCTGATTGCCAAGACATATTTCTAGCACATGCATCCTTGTCCCCATTGTTAGTTCAGTCAGACTGGAGCTGTTTGTTGAAGTTGGTAGATGGGTAAAGTACTTGTTAAAATAAAAAAATTTGTTGGTTTTTTTTTTTTTTTTTTGCTAAATTATGTTGATTTTCTTTGTTGTTATATAATGAAAGTTGATACTAATGGGACATCTTGTTTCTTTGTTGTTATATAATGAAAGTTGATACTAATGGGACATCTTGTCAAGACTAGATAGAACTTGTGGACTAGAGGATCAGAATTATTTTTGTTGTTCTATTAGTGCTTTTGTTTGTTCATTACTTCTGTTTTCTACAAGTATGCTGTAAAAAACTGAAAGTCGTATTTTATTTCTCCAGGTAGAGTTGGATTCGAGTGAAAAACACCGCCCATCTGATACAAATGTCACAGGTGCAAGCAGTGGCGAATCCAGGATTGAAGTTCAGCTAGGGCGGTTTGACCGTTGACCGACGATCGTTGACTGTCGACAATCGTAATTGTTCGATCGTTTATTAAAATTTGGTTACATAATATTAAAAGTTATTCAATATATATGTAAATGAACTAAAACGTCAAAATCGTATACATATGAAAATATACTTCGATACAACCCAAAATAGTAAAAAAAAAAAAATACGATACAACCTTACTCAATTACTCTGTAACTGTAAACTTAGATAACTGTATTCTACGGGGTCTCATAATTTGAAAACGTTGCAATATTGTCTCATTCTCAATTTGTTTAAAAACAGCTTTCTCCACGTAAACCACCAAATTGTCATTCAACCAGATATCACCCATTTTGTTGCGCAAATCACTCTTGATTAGATTCATAGCAGAAAATACCCTTTCAACACTTGCAGTTGCCACAGGTAATATCAAAGCCAAGGTGAGCAGCCTATAAACCAATGGAAAATAACAAGAACTTCCAGTTTCAACCAACTTCTAAAGTACACAAGATATGCTATTGAGATTAAAGAAAGCTTTGTCCATTCTCACAAGCGAAAGAAACTTAACAGGTTGAGGTCTAAGTAATAAAAGCTCGTCACTATTGAAGTCCAAAGGATAAAACTGAGTAAGACGTAGCAATTTAGTCTTATCAAAAGCTACAAATGAATCTCTTGGACTTAAATATGAAATGCAAGTAAAGAGCTCAGTAGTTGTTTCTGGAAATCGATCATTCAACTCTTGCAAGATTGAGTCTATCACATGACAATACAAATCAACATAAAAG